>NC_081182.1:181422189-181752310 GCF_029867415.1 Vicia villosa | reverse complement strand
TACTTAGACACGCTTTCATCAGAAGGATATACATCTTCTGCTTTATAGCAAGGAGCTACATTTGCCAAATGCTGGTCGAAATGTCTGCGACCACTTTCAGTTTTGTAATAACTTTGGTCAGCTTCAATATTTTCCACTATACCATCTGACCTCCAAATAGCTACACGCTGATGTAAGGTGGAAGGAACTGCTTCAATCCCATGGATCCATTCCCGACCCAACAGCAGTTTAAAATTTGCCTGGGATGCGATCACCATGAATGCGGTCGACCTGACAGACAAACCAACGGCTAGTTTCACTTGAATTACTCCAAGTATTCCACTTGTCTTACCCTCATAATTAGACAGTACCATATTATGGGGTCTTAAGTCTTTGTCAATCTTTCCTACTTTCTGTAGTGAGGAATAAGGCATTAAGTTTACTGCAGCCCCACCATCGACAAACACTTTATTTATAGGCACTTCATCCACTTTTGCCCTTATGAATAGGGGCTTCAAATGATACATCATTCCTCGACCTGGCCTCTCGAACACAGTTTTTTGTTCTTCTATCACTCCTTTTCCCATCACATTGTAACAAACAGGTGTTTCTTCCACATTCTCGTCAGGAAGAAAATCATCTTCATTCTCAGATACCTCAGAGATTCTGTTGAACTCAGCCGGGAGTACAGAAACAATCCCACAGTCGATTAGCAATTCATCTGACTCTATGTCAAAGTTATCATCGACTTCTTCGTCTGACAATGAAGAATACTCAGGCTCTTTTTCTGTATTGGGGATTGGAGCATCGTCGTCGACCAATTCTTTGATCAATTTCTTTCCTAGGATCATCCCAGCAGCTAATCTTTCATTTTCTATTTTAGCCTGCTCCTCAGTCAACTTCCTATGAAAGGGTTTTGACTGATAGTGAGAAAATCCTGCCTGCACCATTTTTGAATCCTCTTGTCCATTCTTGTGGCTTCTTTGGTAACGCCTCCATTGCGTTCTAGTCATGGGGTTCTTTCCTTTGTAGTTTGGAGATATGTAATCTTTTCTTTTTGATCCACTATCCGTCCAAGAACCTTCAGCATTGGGTCCATCGCCTTGTATCTGCCATTCTGGACGTTTACCTCTGAAGTTAATGGGTCGCACCCATTTGTCTTCAGGGACATCCGTTTTGGGACGGAAAGTCCTTGGCTTTTCAAACATCTTCCTGTATTCTCCAGCCCTTCGACCACTGTTTTCTCCTATATATATGAATTGACGATTCTTGCCTCGACGAGGGTCGAACCTCACTTTATTTGCAACATTAACGTTGAAAACAGCATCACACCTTGGACATAATCCAACTTGAGAGTTGTTATTGTGGCATCTCTCCAGGAATTTCAAAAGACTTTCTTTTGGTTCAGGATAAACCATGTTTAAAACTTTGCCATCAATAGCACCGTTTTGCTTTCTAACGAAACCATCAGTAGTTTCGACCATCATCACGTCAGCAAGCTCAGTATAGTGAGCCTCTTCGACTTGCAAAGGATCAGTATCAACTTGCATTGATGACTTTGGCTTTTCTCCAAACTGTAACCTTCCTTCTTTTAAGGCCTTTTGCACCAAATCCCTGAAAAGGACACATTGAGAAGTTTTATGACCCAAGAAATTATGAAATTTACAAAATCCTCTTTTTTTCTTTTGTTCAAGAGGAGGATTTTTTAGTCCCGGGGGTACTATGATTTGTCCGTCAGAAACCAACAAATCAAATATTTCATCACATTTCGTTATATCAAATGAATACGTTTTACTAGAGAATTTCTCATTTTTACTTTCAACCATATTTTTATCTTTTGAAGGTTTAAGCAATTTACAAATATATGGTGGTCCTGGCTTTAATTCAGCCACGTTAACCTCTCCCTCTTCGTATTCATCGTCGCTATTAGAGTCGAACTCACCTGTAGTAACATAAGCTATTTTCTCTTTCTTATGATACTTACTAGCCCTAGCCTTTTCAGCCTTTAGCCTTTCGACCTGGCGTACTCTGTCTGCCAGTTGCGCCATATCTCTCAAATATTGGGTATCTAATTTCTTCCTAATAGAATAATCTAACCCGCCTGCAGCCATTTCGACTAACTCATGTTCAGGAATTTGTGTAAAACATCTAGCTTTTAGTAACCTAAAACGGTTTAGATAATCATCGACTGGTTCTGTACCCTTTCGCCTAACTCCAGCTAATTCTTTCAAACTAATTTTCGACTGTCCCATATAAAATTGTTCATGGAACAATCGTTCTAATAGGTTCCATGAGAACAAAGATTGGGGAGCTAATGTCATGAACCAAGTAAATGCATTTTTCGTTAAAGAACTTGGAAAATACTTCATCTTTAGATTTTCATTGTTTGCTATTTCTCCAGCCTCTGTCTGGAACATAGCAATATGTTCAACTGTCGACTCGCCAGTCTCACCAGCAAATTTGGTGAATTTTGGAACTTTCCAACCCCTGGGCAATTCTGTTTGCCTTATATATTCCGACAACGGGGAAACGAAATTTGGTTTATGCAAACCTACATTTATCCCATTTTGGACTAAAATTTGTTCGACTACATTAGAGATATTATTGTGTCCAACATTGACATCTTGCTGGATGTTCCTAAGAACATGGTCAGCATCTTGATGCCTTTGTACTATTCTAGGTATCTCCTGCTCAATTTGATCTCCTTGTCCTAAAGGTTCGGCCCCCCTCGTGTTCGACCCTTGAGCGGTCGAAAGGTTTGGTTGTGGAGGCGCTCCAAAGAAATCTGCAATTCTGGCTATCTGTCCAGCCAATATTTCATAACTTTGATTCGTGTTATTTATCATGGGAGTGAAAACAGTTCCCATCTGTTGAGTAAGGGCATTCACCATTTCATGGTTACTTTCGTCCATTTGTTGTCGAATTGACAACATTGACGTAGTACTCAAAGATGGTAACGTCTGGTGATTATATCCCATACTTATGGGTCGACCCCCCCAGACTTGATGTGCTTGTAGCCATCATGCTGTCAGAATATAATGAAGGATTTGTGTGCAAACCTTGCATCATAGACGTGGGCATTCTAAACTGAGGATTAAACCCTGGTGGAGGTAGCATTCCGTGAAACGGCGGTCGTAATGGATTAAACGGTGACCGTATATTCGTTGGTGATGATACCAATATTGCTGCCGTCGATCCACCATTATTTGTTGCTCCAACTGGGGACGAATCTGCGGCATTTTGTGGTGTTCCTCCGGTCAGAACACCTCCTTGATTTCCAAAAAGATCAAAATTATTTGTATTAACTTCAGCCATGTTAGTTAATTTCCGACCACTTCTTAATATCATTCATAACTAAAGAAAAATAAAGAACAATCGACGGGTCCCACTGGGCGTGCCAATTTGTTTACCCAGAAAACTGGTAAACAAGCGCTAGTTTCCTTTTTAAAGGTTACTTTGCGGAGTCAACTAGAATACTCCAGGACTGATTGCTTTATTTTGTTATATTATGTGTATCTGATTTGTATTAAATGTAAATAGTGACTTTAACGTAAAAGTAAGCACTGAAATTAAAGGCTTTAAAGTAAACCAAAGCAATAAAGAGGCAGTAAATGTGCACTGAAAGATAAAATGTAATGTAAAATGATTGCATTAATTAAACTGGTACGCATACGTACATTCCAAAGTTGCACTTGTTACTCATTGCGCAGAGATTTGAGTTTACTTGTGTTTATGTAGAAAATGCGGACCTCTAACTATTCCTATAAAACTTGCTTAAATAGAGAATAAAAATAACTACTACTAACGGTCGACTGATTATCAGTCAACACGTGTCTTCGACATGCAAGATCTTCAATTGTGAGACTTCCACGCGTCTTGTGAAAACTGCCAGAAAACTGCCTGGAACTGCTCCTTAACTTCTACTGCCTCTCGACTTCCACTTCAGTTTCTGCAGCCAAAAATCCTTAAGTCTTCGCATCCTTTTGGTCTGGTCGAACGCTAAAACCTCAGACGATCTTCCTAGTCGAACAGCTTCGACTACTAAACGTTATTTGGTCGAATCGCTTCGACCCAACTGGTAATGTAGATATTAACTTGAGGCCCAATTACCAATTTAGGGCCTTTTTTTACCAAATTGATGCCCAATCGCCAATTTTGGGCCTTAGGTGCCCATTTATTTAGTAAGTCGAAATCCTAGGGTAACAACTATCAATGTAACCAGCCCTGGATATCTCATCCTGCAGCAACTTTAAGTTTTTTTTAGCCTCCAGCACCTTTGCCTTAACATTGCCAAAGTTGATTTTGTTCCATTCCTTTAGCTTTGCCTTTAAGATTCTAAGTTTCCTATCAAGAATGTACATAAGGCAGCAAACAATGTTAATATTCCAAGCCTCTTTAATGACCTTGTGACAGTCATCATCAAAAGCCCACATTTTCCTAAACTTAAATTGGGAAAAATTAGCAATTTTATCAAAGTCACAAGAAAGTAAAATAAGGTGGTGATCATATCTAAGCCTTGTAAGAGTATTTCACACCATAGTGTTGCAAGCATAAAAAAAGTACAAAGTGCACACAACTCTATCAAGTATTTTTTCAGTTAATTGAGTTCCCTTCCTACCATTGCTCCAAGTGAATGGATTACCAAATGTAGGCAAGTGGATAAAGTGATTAGAATCAGACAAATTAAAAAAACAACCATAGGAGTGGTAGAAGGAGTACATCTGCCTTTGTATTCTTCATTGCTAATAATATCATTGAAGTCTCCAATGAAGCATCAAGGTGTTTCAGGAGAAGCAATGCCAGGCTTATTCCAAAGATGTCTTCTATGTAAGTAAAATGTAGAAGCATAGATCATAGAAAAGCCAAGATAAATGTTAGATACATTGACAGTAAAAGCAACATGCTGGTCATCCTTGCAAATAATGGAAGGATTGAGATGACTCTTACAAAAGCACCAAATGTTAGGTAAAAGATCAGCTCTATCATTAGAGGCAAAAAAATTCAGATCAAACCTGTTGAGCCATCTTTGAGGGAAGCTCTCAAAGTTCATCCAAGGCTCAGCAATAAACACAAAATAAGGAGAGTTTTTTAGGATCATCTAAGGGCGAGTCTCGAAGCTTTATTTGCCACCCCTCTTATATTCCAGAAGAGGGTCTTCATATGGTTAGATTTTTTTTACTAGACCTTAGTCTAGTTTTGCTAACTGCTTTGGATTTCTTATTTCTCTTTTTCTTGGAAACAACCTGAAAGTCTTTTTCAGGTATGAAATCCGAGCTCTGATCCTATTCACTTACAGCTCCATTTTTGTTATCCCAAGATTCATCTAGGAATTTTTTAACTTCATTCCTCCTTAGTTGCTCATCCTCAGTTTCAGGAACTATATCCCCCAACTGAGTAGCATCAACAAAACCCTTTATTGCACTCCCATCAGAGGATTGAGAGTTAACTACAATCGTGTTAACCACAATGGCTTTATCAGCAGCACCCCTCCATTTACAATCGGAGAAGCTGCTACAGGGATTAAGATAGGAACGAGAACCACATTGTCCCCCTTGTTTCCACCATCCAGAATATCTTCCTCAAGGTTTGTCTGAACCACTGGCTCATCAACTTTCTTCCCAGAGTTAGAATTAATTGCCTTACCCGGTTTAGGATTGCTCTCTTTACCTTTTCCATGAACCAAATCTTTCCTTTTGCAGCTGGTCAGGTTGTGACCAATACAAAGCAATAGGAGCAGAAATCCGATATTTTTTCATACTCAATGTCAACAAAGAAGGCAAACCCTACTCTTTCCACCAAGATTTTGAAACTAAGATCTTTGGTTAAATCCAAATCCACCAAGACCCTAACAAAGTGACCAAAAGGCCTATCAAAAGCCGACATATTAGAAGTTGAGTAAATGCATATCAAAGTTCCAACACTACTTGCAATGGCTAAAAGAATTCTAGGTCTCCAGTATTCCCGAGAGAGTCAATGAATCCTAATCCAGACTTGGGAAAAAGTTTGTTTTAGGGTAGAAGGAACAAAATCCTTGGTCCAGGGAAAAAGCTTCAGCACTCCGTGAGGAATTGACCATGCATTCATTGAACAGGCCCTCTGCATATCTTCAAGAGACGAAAAAGCAAATTCGAAGAATCCTTTGCCCAATGAGGTAACTCCCCATTTTCCAATCGAAGGCCATAGCATCGTCAGTTTCTCTTTAAGTTTAACAACTGTCAATGAAGTGGAACCTTTTGCCCATACCACTCTACCATGGAGGTGATGCTTGTAGGCATAAACTCTAAGTCTGTATTCATCTTCAGGAATGGTGATTGCCAATCTATCCCCTTTAAGACAAGGAACAGGAAGTTGACTAAGAGGAATGTCGCATACACTACTTGAAACCGCTGATGCAAAGGATTTTGCATGTTGAGTTGAGATGGGGGGTTTGACATGAGAAGAGTTGAGAAGAGACAAAGTAGCAGTTTCACGGAAGAGCTGGGAGGGGTCGATGGCGAAGGAACGGAGGAGAAACAGAGATCGGCGATTGAAACTAGTTGTTGAAATTAACTTCAAAATTTGTACCCAATTCTTCAAGAACGATTAGTTTCAAGAAATTGTATCCCTCAATCAATCACATATCTCTCATTATCAAGATATGAAATAAAAACAAAGGTTGAAGAAGAAAGCAATTCGAATGCAAGGGTTTTGAACTTTTTTAAATTTGAGATGAAGTTGATTTCAAAGAAAAACAAAAAATGATTATGAGATTAATTTCATGAAAAATGTTGACAAAATGTTTTATATGTGCTTGATATTAAGCCCAAAAATGAGTGGTAAACATTGTTTAGATTCGAATCAAAACAATAAATGGTTTGATTAGAATGAGCAAGTGATGTGGAACAAAAAGAAATCAGATTGTTGACTCATTTCATTCTTGATTCGAATCAAGAAAAAGTCTAATTCGAATCAAAGACCTCGTGATTCAAATCAAGTGCCAATCCTAATTCGAATCAACTGCAACAGACCCTAATGGAAAATGCTGAAAATGGTATGATTTGAACCAGGTGTGAAGTATGATTCGAATCTAACCAAGCAGGGGAGATCAGGAGGGGCTTAATTCAAATCAAGTGTAAACTTTGATTTGTAAAAAAGTGTTAAAAATCATTGGTTTGCCTCTATTTAGTTTGATTTGAATCTGAATGTGTGCTTGATTTTTTTATTCAAATTAAAAACACCAATCTCAATTTTTCATGGTTTTAAAATTCTTTGAGATTTTTCTTTGCCCCTAAATTAAGTAGAAAACACATATTATTTTTATTCCACTAACTCATGCAATTGACTAAAATTATTATATTCAAGTTCAAATATAACCATCAATGTATGCATGCTAAAGCAAATTACAAATAAATTTCAACCTTCATTCAAAGATGTGCAATCATGAGGGAGACTCAAAACATGATAATAAATGAAAGCGATAAGACAAGCAACAAAATAACTCTAGTGGGGATACTTCCCCTGTGGGTGTTAGGGACATGAAACAGTCTCCCCCTAGGGATATGCAACTTCACACTCTCCATTTTCCATGAGGCTAACTGAAGGCAAAGACAACTCATTCTAGTCGCAGATGAAGTGTTGTATTTCTAAGACCTCCCACTTAAAGCAATTCTCCCATACATGCCTTGTGCTTAGGGAAAGTGTAATTTTAATCATGTTTTTATAAGAAGAACAACAAGAGACCTCGAAAGTTCTACCAAAACGGCAACCCAAGGAATATTTGAGCTATAATATAAAGAGATCCTACCATCATATAATAAGGTAGAGTGTCGTTATTCATTACATCAATTTGGCCCTCAGTATTAAGGTCGGCTAAATTAGGCCCAACCCTAATATATATGAAACATGAAGGTTTGGAAAACACTTAGAAGGAGGGTGAATAAGTTTTTTTTTCTTTTTGTAACAATAATAGAAAAAACACAGTTATTTTTATCCTGGTTCGTTTGCAACTCAAACTACTCCATTCCATCCGCCAAAGTGATTTTGCCTCTCTCAATCGAGGACTTAATCCACTAAAATCAAAACTGATTACAAATGTACAACCAACTGTCGTGACTAACAATACAATGCACAAGCCAACTACAAGTGACTAACACCTCTAAGACTAACTAGTCATAGCCCTCTTGAGAAATTTGACCCAACTGGTCTCTCAAGGAACAATTACAAGTTAACTTCTAATAATAGTGATTCAGGTTGCTTCTAATAAGCTTTAATCACAACTTTGATTTTTCACTAATTTTTTAGCACAAGGAATATGAACTCAGTATATTAAAGTGAAAATATTTTTTTCAGCGTAAGTAAGTGGCTTTTGCTGAGATTTGCGACTATTGCAACATGCCTTGAGTGATAGACATGCCCCTCTAATTATTTAGCGCCTTTGAGAGATTCTATGAATCTTGACTTGATTTCCCCAGATGAATAGGACAATACCATGACATGCCCCTCGTGTATATTGGCCTTTAGCCAACTGAGTCAAGCGTAAGAAATATTTCTGCTTTTCGATGCGCTTCTGAAGCAACTTTGTCTGTCTGAAGTACTTTTAAGATTTGTGCTATCATAAGTAACATGCCCCAGTATCATGAACTTAGGAATAATGCCCTTGATTGATTCGGGTTAGAGGTAGTTTCAACTGTGCTTGGGTGAATGCCCCTGATTGCTCAATGATTTTGAGAGATTTTTTGAATCTTGACCTAATTGCCCTAGATATCCGAACGCCTACTCAACAGAATGTTTCGACCGCTTTTATGCCCCTGAGGGTGATAGAATTTGAGATGTTCTCGTTTGAATTCAACGGAGTTCTGAAGACAACTTGTTCCTTGAGAGGATTAAACTTCTCATCTTCCATTCATGATGGAAGCTTTCTTGATGTCAAACACTTACACATATGCAAAGAATGTTTATTATGAGAAATATAATTCTAATTCAAATTTCATGTTTGTCTTGAAGTTTAAAAGAAATATTTGAAAGGATGTCAAAACATCATTTTTTTGGTGAAAGGTGGTGTGATACCAACTCAAGCGTTTAGAAAAACTCCTAGAAGTCAGTTTACCGTATTCTCATTACAGTGTGCTTTCAAATTAACCCTGCTTCAATTAGGACTTTAGAGGGTTGTAACGTGGCCAGGTTCACGGTTTTAGAAAAATGGATTTTATGGCTCAAAATTTTATTGGTGCACACCCCTTTCGTGATGTTCTCCAACCTAAGTTCAATTAACTCAATGCGAGCATTCATCCTTCAAGAGGATTTTGAGACGATTGAGGAATAACTGAAGTATTTGGACATGGCAGTCATTTACATTTCGTTCTTGGTGTCTGACCATACAACTTTGTTCTTTTGACAAGGATCTTTTTTTTTATGTTCCCTAACTTTTGCATGGACCAATTCTATTGAATTCTGATTTTGATGTCCAGCGGGATGCCCTAATTGTTGCCTAAGCCACTTATTTTCTAGTCATTGACTTAGCAGTTTTTTTATTATTCATTCTTTTCTTTTTCGAACAAGTCGTATGATCCTGAGACGTCTTCGATTCATTGGAAAGATTGTGACTACCTCATTTCTTGGTTGACGAGGAATAGTCGTTGCGGTATCGTCATATTTTGACCAAGCGTTCGTATCTGAAACTGCATATTACTTCTAGGGATAAGATTCCGACGAAGCCACATAGGAGTTGTAAGTATCCATCTTTAGGGATTTGCGGAAGAAGATGAGAAACTTTGTTCTCTGGGAACCTTTTATGCAATGATATGTATGTAAATGCCTATGCAATATTTTCAAGGATCATTATGGAATCCAGTTTGCAACATTATAGATTGAACTTGGTTGCAGCTTCCTCTGAAGAACTTTGACTTTCATCTTTGAACATCCTTCTACAAGAATCAAGCTTACCATATCAAGTGGGTCACAGCCTCTAATTCAAGATATTGTACTTTGTAGTTTGGAGACATATGGCTAAAGGAAAATAAATCATCTGACCCCTTGTTAGGAATCTGGCTTTTGATGATGGCACCTGGAATTGCGCGCCCTAAATACTTGAGATCCTTGAAAAAGGTTAGTTAGGTGAGGAGGACGAGTAAGTCTTACAAAGATTTCAAGTTGTTAGCGTACACACAAATCCTGCAAGGAAACCAAACTGTTAGGGTATAAACAAATCCTGCGAGAAAACCAAACGGTTAGGGTATATAAAAAATATCCTGCGATGAAACCAAACGGTTAGGGTATAAACAAATCCTGCGAGGAAACCAAATGGTTAGTGCATAAACAAATCTTGCAAGGAAAAAATGGTTAGATAATGAATACAAACAAGTCACACAAATACAAGGTGATGAGGACGAGTAAGTCCTACAAATAGCTCAAACAAATCCTGCTAGGAAATCAAGCAGTTAGATAATGAATACAAACAAGTCACACAAGTAGCCTTAGGTTCAAAGGCTTGCATGTAGTCCATAGTTGAGTACCCTCCCCACTGAAGTTTAGTTGGTTCAACCTATCCTAGAATAGTAACCGGGTTCTAGGGAGCTCATATCACGGATCTTTCTCGAAAGATTTATCTCAATGAGCACTCAAACGGCTAACCGAAAACATCTTGAAAGATTGATCTCAATGAGTGTAACATCGAGTATCAACCAGCTTCGGTCAGGAATCCAAAGCCAACCATCTCGCTACTTTTTAATAGGCTAAAGTCAAGTTCAACTAGGGTTCTAAGAGCAAATTAGTGCTTAATGACACTACATGGCAGCCTAATGTCTCTTTGATCATATTCAAAAGCCATCAGAACAAACCAAAGTGTCTCACTAACGGTGGCCACCAGATCAACCATATCGGGACGAGCCATACAGTCTCCCTAGGTTCAATTATTAACAAAAAAATAAAGAAAAGAAAAATGCCAACAACAAGTCCAGGCGGCACTTGATATCTCTAAGAAGAGATTTTTTACTTTTCCACCTATTTACCTATCCATTAAAAGATAAACATGTGGCATCTTTTATCTTAAATAGTGTAAACAAAATAGCAAATAAAGATCAGTATCGTATCTCTCTTTTTCGTGAGCCTACCATCTTCCTTTCTCAACTCTTGCCTCCATTCATGCCCAAGAAAGAAAAAATTGGAACAAAACAAAATACCAGAACTACACATCAAAAGAGAATACCATGGCTACCAAATCAAAAACAAGGGCTGCAGTCTGAGAGAGCAGTGGCGAGGTAGAGGCCGGTTGTGGCGGTTATGCGTAGTGGTGGATGGGCGGATCGGCCGTGATCTCTGTTGGAGAAGAACGACGCCGGATCAGAATCATTTGTGGCTGGGAGCACATCACGGAGGGAGTGGTGTTATTGTTATTGTGGTGGTTGTCTGCTTCGTGATGGTGTTGAGATGCGGTTGCCGGAGCTGATGCGGCGCTCTTCAGTTTCAGCTTTTTCTTTTCCCTGCAAAAAAAAACAGCAAACTTTACACAAGTTTTATTAGTGTTGTTTATTGCAACAATCACAAAGTTTGGATGGCTTGTATTATTACAGTGATATGATGATATTTACATGTTGCTAAAAATGGTTTTTTTATTATTTTGTGATGAAGTTTGGTGGTTTATGTTGGTGTATGACCAAGGTTTTTGTTTATACAGTGAAAAGGTATTGAAATTTCACAGGTTGTGGTACGTTGGTTTTGGTTGTTGATGGGTGTTGGAATTTGTACGTGAGTGACTGTGTAAAATAAAGAGAATTGTGTCAATTGTTAGTTGTGGAATATGAGAGTGTACTGTGTTAGTGTATGTACGTGGTATATCCATGAGAGAGGGTGTAGGTTAGGCCTATTTTTTTATAGCCTCATAAATACTTTACAATTGGAATTGGACAACATATTAATTGATATGAATAACCTTGTCTCCCATAGTTAATTTTCTTTCAATTTTTGAAGATGTTGTCTTGAGGTTGTTTTGGAAAGAAAATAACTTTGTCGTGTAAGTGTTTTTTTTGATATTTTTGTGATAAAAATGCATAAAATGAAAAGAAAAAAAAAATTCTAAAAATGCTTAAAGTTAAAAACGAAAACTAATATAAAAAATTTATTTTTGTGATTTTATTTTTTTAATATAAATAAAATTAGAACTATAGTTTTTTTTTTTTGACAAAAGCAAACTTAATTCATATCATTAATCAACAGATGTTCAATACAAGGAGGTATCAAATGAAAACTACTACGCCTTGACCAAGAATTGGCCGCCTTTGCTAATGCGTGGGCAACCGAATTCGCTTGACGTTTTATAATTTACCTCAAAGTTAGAAAAAGAAAGCAACAAGGATTTTAAAGAAGAAATAATTTGATTAAACTCGGATCTACCCGAACTCTTATTTTGAAGGGCCTGGACAACCAATTGGGAGTCACTTTCAAAGATCACATGACGGAGATTCAATACAATAACCCCTTGGATTGCTTCTTTAAGTGCATGAGCTTCCGCTTCTAATATAGATTGAGTACCTGTATCCCAAGCCGTTCCTGCAGATATAAAGCGACCAAGGTTATCCCGAACACACCATCCTCTATTAGTAGTACCAGTTTGAGAGTTAAATCCTGCATCAACATTACACTTGACCCACCCCACCATAGGAGGTTCCCATCTCGTAAGAATTTGATTGGAATTGTTATTATTATGGTACTGTTGTGCCGCAAACCAAGCCTGCCAGTTACTAATTGCCACTAAACCGAGAGTAGAGGCATCCTCATTCTCATTATTCCATAATTTATTGTTCCTATTCCTCCATAACACTTCTACCATAACAGTTACACGCCCGGCAACCTTCCTATCCTCCCGGCTACAAATATCAAGAATAATAGTTTTAGTATCAACAAAGGACATTAACCGGGGATCGATCACTGAAGACAAACCTGCTGCCCGCCAACATTGATTTGTAGCATTAAATCCAAACAACACATGCCAATCATCCTCAATATGATCTTCACAAAACTGACACCCTAACGGGCACTGAACGTGAAGTTGTTGAAGTCTTTGTCTAGTTGGTAAACAGCCCCTGCAAATCCTCCATAAAAGATGCTTCACCCGAGGAGGTGCTTTGATGTTCCAAATACTACTCCAGTCTTCCGAAGCCCCTCCCGGTAGATGTTTTATTTGAGCTTCCCTCCAAATTCTATACCCCGACCGCACACTATATATCCCATTCTGCTCGGCCTTCCAAATCAAACAGTCCTCTCCCACCTCCTCAATCAAAGGCACCTGAAGGATACTTTTTGTAACTGTATCATCAAAGAGATCCCTAATAAGATGCACATCCCACTGTTTAACATCAGGCAACATAAGATCTTTAACAGTAATATTATACGCACCTTGCCGTTGAGGGCCTTCTAAATATCCATCTTCCTCCCCTCGAAGCCAAGAATCATTCATCACTTTGATCTGACTCCCATCACCTATACTCCACCTGCACCCACGAGTCAGAACACTTCTGGATTGCCAAATACTTCTCCAAACAAAACTCAGATTATTACCAATATTAGCGTCAAAAAAGGAGCATCGTGGAAAGTACCTGGCTTTAAAAATTCTAGACACAAGAGCATGAGGTTTTGTTAAAAAATGCCATCCCTGTTTGGCAACCATAGCCATATTAAACGCTCGGAAATCTCGAAACCCCAACCCTCCATCCTTCTTGCTGCAAGATAACTTATCCCACGCCATCCATCTGATCCCCTTATTATTGTGCCCACCTCCCCACCAGAACGAGTTCAACATTTTCTCAATATCTTTAACAACCCCATCCGGAATGATAAAAATACTCATGATGTAAGCCGGGATTGATTGAAGAACCGATTTGATCATAACTTCTTTACCCGCTTTGGATAACGATCTACCACGCCAAGCATTAATCCTCTTCCAGACACGATCCTTTATAAAGGCGAAAGTTGCTTTTTCACTCCTTCCCACCATAGACGGGAGTCCCAAATACGTACCAGTACCTAAAACATGGCGAACACCCATTATGTTAGCAAGGTCCTCTTGTGCAGCTTTGCTAAGATTACGGCTAAAGTAAACTTCAGATTTGGCCATATTGATTTCCTGTCCAGAAGCTTTGGCATAAGTATCTAATTTCATCATAAGATGATGCACCTCCTCTAAATTGGCGCTGCAAAATAAAAAACAATCGTCAGCAAAAAGTAGATGGGACACACTAGGTGCCCCTCTACATATTTGAACGCCATGGATGGCTCCTTTAGCCACCGACTCTTTGATAAGGGTTGAAAGACCTTCAGCTATAATAATAAAAATGTAAGGAGACAGTGGGTCCCCTTGCCTTAGTCCTCTTCCTGGTTTAATAGGTCCAACACTCTCCGAATTCACAAGCACTGGATATTGCACCGACGTAACACACATCATCATCCACTGAATCCACTTCTCCGCAAAACCCATACGCTTAAGCATACCACTCAAGAAATTCCAATCCACTCTATCATATGCCTTACTAATGTCGATCTTGAGAGCAAGATGAGCCTTATCCCCTTTAACCTTCCTTTTAAGGGCATGAATAGTTTCAATAGCAATCAGAGGGTTATCAAGGATAGATCGGCCTTCGATAAAAGCTGATTGTTCTTCCGAAACACATTTCTCCAAACAGTTTTTCAATCTAGTAGCCAACATCTTAGAGACTATTTTGTAAACCACATTGCAGAGAGAAATAGGTCTAAGGCACTTCATATCTGTTGGTTTAGCAGTCTTCGGTATGAGATAAACATTCGTTTCAGTAAGCGAGGTCAGGAAAAAACCTCTGTTCAGCCACAGCGACACCGCCTCAAAGATATTATCACCACATAAATCCCATAATTCTTGGTAGAAGGCCGGATTGAATCCATCGGGCCCTGGCGATTTATCTGGATTCATCTCGAACAAAGCCGTATGCAGCTCCTCCTTCGTTACTGGGTGCAACAATTTAATATTATCTTCCTCCGTAATTGAAGCCGATATGAGACTTAACACTGGATCATGAATACCATCCTTAGCCTTAAACAACTCAGTAAAATAAAGCTTAGCAATCTCACAGATTCCCATCTGATCTCTAACCTCTTCTAAATTCTCATTAATAAGCATCTCAATTTTCTTAGCATTTCTTCTAACTGTAGCAGACATGTGGAAGAACTTGGTATTAAGATAACCGTCGCGGAGCCAGTGTTGTTTCGCCCGCTGTCTCCAGTAAGTATCTTCATTAAGTAGCAATTTGTTATATTCATTAACAGCTTCACAAAAGTGAGTAACAGAGACCGGATCATGGCTTCCTCTGCAATTTTCCATAATAGCTTTATAACATGCTAAATCTTCCTGTTGTTTCCGCCTACACTGTTTGTTCCATCTTTCAAGTTCCTCCGCACACGAAGCTAACCGGTGGACAACATCCGTGTCGTTAACCTGGTTCCACCCCGTTTGCACAACATCACGGATGCCTTCCTAATGGAGCCAGCAATTTTCAAACTTAAACCGATACAGAGTTCTCACACACTGCACCGGATCGCAGCAGAGCAGAATTGGGCTGTGGTCCGAGTGAGTCGCGAGAAGGTTACGAAGCTTAACATTAGGAAACAAGCTCAACCAATCCGAGTTTGCTAGAGCTCTATCTAACCTCTCTTCAAGAACGTGATCAGTGCCTCGACTTTTGATCCATGTGAATTGATGGCCATGAAGCGGTATATCCGTAAGATCACAATCATTAACAGCTTGACGAAACCCGACGCACAACCAGTTCGGGTGCTCATGAATCCCCTTTTTATCTTGCTGAGAAAGAAGGTCATTAAAGTCGCCAATAATACACCACGGACTATTCGACATGTCCCGAATATCTCGTAACATATCCCAAGCAAGCTTCCTTCTCCCCCTCTCCGGGAAGCCATAGTAGCATGTTAACCACCAATCGCCTTTAACCTCATCTTTAATCAACAAATTAACAAAGTTCCTTGAAAAATTAAGAACACTGCAATGTTCACTACTCTTCCACAGAACCGTGAGTCCTCCACTCCTCCCTTCAGCATCCACTGATAAACAAGCTTCAAACTTTAAAGACACTCTAATATGTTCCAACTTTTGCGCCTTAGCTAATGTTTCTGACAAAAATAGAATATCGGGACGATGTTCCTGAGCTAACTTCCGCAGATTAGGAATTACTCTCGGGTTGCTTAATCCCCGGCAATTCCAACTGAGTATTTTCATTGGTCCCGGCAGTCCTGGCTGCCAGGACATGCCGATAAAAAATGATGAGATAAATCACTGTCCACCATTCCATTACTCACCTCCGCCGCTCTTCTTCGTTTATTATCAACTTGATCATCATTACTTGCCTGGATAGAGTCACATGATACATGAATATGTTGGCTAGCATGGTTTTGTGGTTCGGTTTTTTGGTGAGTTTGTGTGAGGTTTAGATTAGGTTGGATCAAATTCTGTTTGAGATGGTTAGGTTTTTTGGCTAAAGGTTTTGTCTTAAATTTGAAGGGCTTCGGGTTAAGGACAGAGTGAGTTTGGTTTGATATGGTGATGTTTTCAGATTTGTCTTGGTTGTTTTCAATAGGGGTTGAGGAATTTGTAGCTGGGTTTATTGCAGGCTGAATAACGGTTTCTGTTTGGCAGTCTGGTATCTTATGCATGGGATAAATGGAGTGATGCGTGGGATTATTATGTGGTGACGTGGTAGTGAAAATAGGATTGGTTATGAGATTCAAAAATTGGCTACTACGTATTTGCATGGAACTTGGTTCTAATTGGACGTTGGGTTGTTTATGTGTGACGTGGCTAGCATGTAGAATAACTCCCTCAGACATTTGCGGCGCACATCTTTTCAAATTAACAGAAGCATTGATATGAATTAATTTGTTTTTATTTCCATTATCAGCATTAAATGGAATGTTGGAATTCTGCCCCACCGTGAAATTCGCATACCCCTGCATATCAGCTTCACGCGCTCCTCTAGGAGTTTCGGTTTCACGCGCCGGCGCCTCTTGCCTCCCATGATTTCTTCCTCCGTTTTCCTCATTCAGCCACCGGGAGGATGTGCCTCCTCCATTCCTTCTTAAGTCTGCCCTAATGTCATTTGACCACCCTCTTGTTCCATCATCCTCTTCCATGGAAAACTTTACCTCACACTTGTTCTCTGAGTGACCTAATAAGCCACAAACAAAACAAAACAGACTTAGATTCTCATATTTAAAATTGACAATGCACCAGTCCCCTCCTTTGTTTTTGACCCTAGTGTGTTGCTTCAATGGCTGCCGCACATCGACCCTGACACGCAACCGCATATATTGACGCCAGAAGCTCGTATTGTTATTCTTATCGTATTCCACAAAGCTGCCGATAAAATTCGCTATCGTTCTTCCTACTTTCTCCATCATCAAGCCCATTGGAAGGTTATGGATCTGAACCCAATAATCGACATGGTACAATGGGATGTTCTCGATTTGGATCCCGATCCGCGCTCTCTCTAGAATCAGCAGATGGCTATCAAAAGTCCATGGTCCACCTTTCATGGCTGCCTCCATATCCAAGCTATGGGCAAAATGGAATAGAAATAGTCCATCCTTAGCCTCTTTGATTGTTACCCCCTTCACCGGCCTCCACAGATCAGCGATTCTTGCCTTCATCGATCGTACGTGAATAACTCTATCACACAGAAACCTTCCCACAAGACACCATCGAAAGTCGACTGTATCTTCTCCTTCACCCTCCACATCAAAGCAGAACCCATCCTCCTATCCTTCTTCATTAATGGATAGTCCCTCCATATTTGGACTCGTCATTCAGAGTTGAGAAAACAAAAAGGTTGAACAACTATAAACCAGGAAAAGAACTAGTAGAAAGACTTAACTTCTCAGTGGGAGAAGAAAAAACAAGCCCTAGCAGAGACTAGGAAAAACACAATATCAAAAAAAATCTATTTAAAACAATGAAATTAGAACTATAGTTAGTAACAAATAAAAGAAGAAAGTGTTAGAAGTGGGATTCAAACCCAAGACTATGTACTCGCAAACCTTACTCTCAAATTCTTACCAACTGGGCTATGTTATTTGTTCGAAATAAAAAGCCAATTGAAAGTGTATGAAGCATCGGCCAACATTTTTCTATTTATTAAAATATAAATAATTTTAGAGTAAACTATTATATTTTAAAGGCTTAAATATACTTTTCATCCCTGTAAGTTAGCGTGTTTTTGATTTTCGTCCCTGTAAGTTAATTTTTTGGGTTTTAGTCCCTATATCTTACTTTTTGCTTGAGGTTTAGTCCCTAAAGCCAAAATCCGCAGGAAAATCTGCAGGTTACCTGCGGATTTTCTTGTGAAATTTCCTACGGATTTTGATTTTAGGGACTAAAACGAACGCGGAACTGAAATATAAGGACTTAAACCCAAAAAAATAACTTACAGGGACGAAAATCAAAAACACGCTAACTTACAGGGACGAAAAGTGTATTTAAGTCTATTTTAAAATAGACTTTAAATTGAATATTTATAAAATTTAGAATGTCATTGCAAATGAACCCAATATTTTATAAAAATCCAATTTTGAAAATAATTTTGAAAATTTGAAAAGTGTGGACAAATTTTAGGGTACAACAAGATGGATAGCCAATGATTGTAGTGATGGATGCTTTAGTTAGGGTAAAGGGAATTCCATGAATGGTCGAAGTTATGCTTAGATTGTCATTGCTATCAAAAGCATTTTTCCAGAATTCTTTCACCAAATTAGTGAAGATGGGACCACGGATAAGGATGCAGTACTTTCCCCATCCTTGTTTTCTGAAGCAAGCAATGTAGTATTCATTACTTTGAGCTAGCCAGAGAAATTTCTCTTAGAGGACGGTGAGGGTTGTTTGGGAATCCATGAAGAAAATGATTAAGTTTGAGATTAGCAAACAAAGATTAGGTTTAGGAAGAGATAAGGATTATGGCAATGTATGTGAGTATTTATAAAGGAATGAGGGAAGGAGGAATGCAAACGTATAACCTGATGTAATGCAAGTATTTGCATGCTTAATAAACATGATGAGAAAATATTGGAATACACAAATGATAGAAGCATTATGATTAATGATATTAGGGGAAACGTAAAAATTTAATACAACAGTTACCAAGAACTCGTTCCTTAATAGCTTGCACGCGTGACCTTTCAGAGATTTGAACACGTGTTCAACTCCTAGGGTTAGCGTGATACAGCGGTTTTATGTAATGAACTTCTGAACCAATTTAGAAAATGATCTTCTGAACCAATTAGGTTAGGTATTTCAAAATGGATTCACTTCTAATCTTATGGAAAGTTATAAATCAGATGGTTCAATTTAGGCAAGGAATGTTCTAAAGGAACTTTAGATAATTAACAAAACTTTATTCTGGACATGATTCCATACCATTACTTTTCAGTATGAAATTGAATCTATATTCAGAAAGAGGTTTTGTGAAGATATCAGCCCATTGATGGTCTATATTAACGAAATTTAGACTTAGTATCCCTTTCTGAATATAGTCTCTAATGAAGTGATGTTTAATTTCTATATGCTTAGCTTTAGAAAGAAAAATAGGATATTTGGAAAGACAAATAGCTGAAGTATTTTCATAGAAAATTGGAATCTTACGCTCATAGATGTGATAATCTTCTAATTGACTTTTCATCTATAACATTTGAGTGCTACAGCCTGCAGTAGCCACATATTCAGCTTTTGTAGTTGATAGTGCAATTGTAACTTGCTTCTTGTTATACCAGGAGATCAGATTCTTTCCTAGAAACTGGCGTTTTCCAAAAGTGGTTTTACATTCCACTCTGTCTCCAGCAAAATCAGCATCACAATATCCTACTAAGTTGAAATCTTTGGATCTTCTGTAAAACAATCCAACATTAGTAGTACCTTTCAAATACCTCAGAATTCGCTTGACAGTAGTCAAGTGAGATTCTCTTGGATCTGATTGAAATCTTGCACATAAACATACACTAAATAGAATACCTGGTCTAGATGCAGTTAAATAGAGTCGAGATCCAATCATACATCTGTAGAGTTTCTGATCTACCTTTTTACTTACCTCATCTTTTCCCAGAATGCATGTAGGATGCATTGGAGTTTTGGCTTCTTTGCTTTTTGATAGATGGAATTCCTTCAGAAGTTCCTTGACATACTTTTTTTTATGTATGTAAGTTCCTTCAGAAGTTTGATCAATTTGAATTCCTAGAAAGAATTTAAGTTCTCCCATCATACTCATTTCGAATTCTGCTTGCATAGATTTAGCAAATTATTTTCCAAGAGAGATATTAGAAGTTCCAAATATAATGTCATCTACATATATTTGAAAAATAAAATTATCATTTTTAAATGTCTTGCAAAATAAAGTTGTGTCCACTTTTCCTCTGGTAAAATCTTTATCTAGAAGAAATGAACTTAATCGTTCATACCAAGCTCTGGGAGCTTGTTTCAGACCATATAAAGATTTCTTAAGTTTAAAAACATGTTCTGGATATTTACAATCCTCGAAACTAGGAGGTTGATGAACATAAACTTCTTCGTCTACGTAGCTATTTAAAAATGCACTCTTAACATCCATTTGATATAAAGTAATGTCATATTGAGCAGCAAAGGCAATTAATAATCTGATAGATTCTAACCTGGAGATTGGGGAAAATGTTTCATTATAGTCCATACCTTCTTGCTGACTATATCCTTGTGCAACCAGTCGTGCTTTATTCTTGACAACTTCTCCTTGCTCATTCAATTTGTTTTTGAATACCCATTTAGTTCCAATGATATTGAATCCATCAGGTCTTGGAACTAGATCTCATACATCATTTCTTGTAAACTGATTTAGTTCTTCTTGCATAGCAATAATCCAATCAGTATCTTGAAGAGCTTCATCTATAGAAGTTGGTTCCACCATAGAAACTAATCCAACTAGTGAATCTTTGTTGTTTCTTAGAAATGATCTGATTCTTATGGGGTCTTCTTTCTTTCCAAGAATAACATCGTCTGGATGTGATGAGTTAAGTTCATAATATCTTTTATGTGAGTGTTCCTCAGAGTTTCTCAGGTTCCCATAGATGTTGTAATTTGAGGATCTTTTGAATTGTCTTTTGCTTTTAAGTATTTAGTATTTGTTGGTTGAAATTCCATATCTGCAAAATTTTCAACTTGCTTTGGCTTTTGATGGCCAAGCTTATCATCAAATCTAACATTGATTGATTCTTCAACAATCAGAGTTTTTGTATTGTATACTCTATAATCTTTTGAATGTTCAGAGTATCCAAGTAGAAATCACTTTTTTGCCTTAGAATCAAACTTATTCAGATGCTCTTTAGTATTCAAAATATAACAAGTACATCCAAAAGGATGGAAATATGAAATGTTGGGTTTTATATTTTTCCATAATTCATAAGGAGTCTTTTCAAGAATAGGTCTTATAGAGATTCTATTTTGAATATAACACGCTCTGTTCACTGCTTCTGCCCATAAATTTTTAGCCATATCGGTTTTGTTAATCATGGTTCTTTCCATTTCTTGCAATGTCCTATTCTTTAGTTCAACAACTCCATTTTGTTGAGGAGTTATAGGGCAAGAGAAATCATGAGAAATGCCATTTTCTTTAAAGAACTTTTGAAAGAGATTATTCTCGAATTGTCCACTATGATAACTTTTAACCTTCTGATCGTTTGTAATTTCTGAACTTCTTTTGTCTGTGCTTCCACATCCGGTTGATCCTTCTTGAGAGAAGAGATAAATCATCACCATCTTTTTATGAAGTAGAGTCCTCAGAGCTTTCTTTTTTAAACTGAAAATTATTTCATAATTTTTAGTAGATTTAAGAGCAATAGACTTACTTGTCTTTTGGGGATTATGTTTATCAAGTTCTATCTCATGACTTCTTAGTGTATAATGAGTTCTTCTAAAGATACATTGTTCAAATCTTTTGAAACTTTGAGTGCAGTAACCATTGGTGCTCATCTTCTGGGTAAATTTTTTATGATCTTCTTGACATGGTCTGCTTTGGTGTATCCTTTGTTAGAACTCTTAGGCCAACAGTTAGAGTTTGAAATCTTGATAACATTGTTTTAATGGACTCATTTTCTTCCATTTTGAAAGCTTCGTACTTCTGGATGAGAGCCAGAGGTTTTGTCTCTTTTACTTGAGCACTACCTTCGCGAGTCATTTTGAGAGACTTAAACATATCGTGTGGAGTATCTCTATTGGTGATTTTTTCATACTCCCTTTTTGAGATAACATTTAATAGGATATTTCTTGCTTTGTGGTGATTTTTGAATTCTGCCTTCTGTTGTTTGGTCATGATCTTTCTATCAATCTTATTTCCTCCTTCATCTACTGGATGCACGTAGCCATCTAAGACCACATCCCATAAGTCAGCATCTTGACCTAGAAATAAACTCTCTAGTCTATCTTTCCAGTATTCAAAATCTTCTCCATCAAAGACCGGAGGTTTTCTGTAGTTGTTGTTGCTTTGATCAGTTGCCACAACTGTGATTTTTCACTAAGTTTTTAGCACAAGGAATATGAACTCAGTATATTAAAGTGAAAATATTTTTCTTCAGTGTAAGAGTTCACTGTCATACCCCAAAATTTTCCCATCCCATTTCACTTTCAAACTCTTATAATGACCCAAGGCTCAAGAGTTTACTCAAGGCACTCTCCTAATCAAAGACCTCCTGAACTAGAGTTTTGCATCCTCTTAAGAAAAATTGATGGATCAAGGTCTCCAATGGATTTCATTTGGCTCATTATATTTCAAACTATCTCCATGCCAAAATTCAAGCTTCAAGTCCAAGGATTGCTCATTCAGATGTTCAGAAAGTCAACAGTCGACTAGTTTGACCTAAAAGTCAACTATGGTCAAATCACAATCAAAACTCCTGATTTTTTTGTTAACATCCTTATTTTGAAGTATCATTCATCTTTTATCAAAGGTTGATCATGATTTATCAAGGAAAGCTTCAAAATCAACAAGATTCAAAGTTGCTAAATTAGGGTTTTTGGTCTAAAAAGTCAACTGGACTTTGACCAGCCATAACTTTCACATGGAATGTCAAATATTTCTCACTCAAATCCTATTTTTAAGGAAATTGAATTCTATACAACTTTGTCTCTCACATGCCAAGGCCATAAATGCTTCATTTGAGAGATATGGTACAAAAAATTGTAGGTCCTTTTCAAAAGTCAACCAAAAGTAGTTTTTTGGTCAAAGGCCATATCATCAAGATTAAATCTTCAAATGGAAAAAAGGTTCCAAATTGGCTTATAGAGGAAATCTTGAGGTTTCCAAAAAGTCCTAGAAATCTTCCATATCTTAAAAATTGAGGGAGATATTCCTTGTCAGAGTTGGACAATTTTGAAGGCAAAATATGAAACAAAAGTAGTTCAAATTGGATTTTCTTGCAAGTGGGCCTAACTTTTTAAGATCTAATCTTGATACACTAGTTATCCAAGTCACCAAATTCATTTGCCACGAATTATTAGGTTTTATTTGATTTTTATATGGTTTTTATTCATTTAAATGGTGATTAAAGTCATATAAATCAAGTGGAAAATCAAATATTTGATTGAAGACCTCATAAATATCAATTTCAATCAGTAAATACATAATATTACAATATAATTTCGTGCATAAAAATATTGGAAAGAGAAGGAGCAATATTAATCAAATTTGGAAAGATTAAATTCAAATTTCAATCAAAGTTTCAATTTCATAAATCATGGATATTTGGTTCAATTCTTTAACCTAATTTGTTCCACTATAAATATAGAACCTAAGGCAAAGCATTAGGGGACGAATTTCTGGAAAAGAAGTCATATTCAAGAAGCAAAAATTCATCAAGAACTTGAAATTGGTTTTAAAGAATTAAGGCGCTTCAAAAGGATCTGAAGCTTGCAAAACGTTCCTTGGATCATCCTGAAGCTATCTGGATTATTGCACTACACACACACCCCCATAATCATCTCCATATAGGCCAAGGTAAGTCTCTTTAACCTTGAACTCGATTACGATAATTAATGCATCTCCATTGAATTTTGTTTACATTGAATTTAATTATTTTATATAATTATATAATTAAATCTTGATTAGAAAGAATTAAATTAATAATATAATAAATATTAAGATTTTATTTATTATTCGTTTTGGTCGTATTAATCGGTCGCGATGGTTAATAATCGGTTATTTAGTTAATTAAAAAATCTAATTCAAATAGGTTTATTTGCTAAAAGGTTTTAACCGATTCAATTGGTTACGATGATTAGTAATCTTCATAAATTCGTTATTTGTTTTAATCAAACCTATTGATTACGATAATTAACGATAATTAAAATCCTTCATTAACTTATTAATAGTTTTAATCAAACTAATTGGTTGCGAACCCGAGAAGGTTGGTCTAGTGGTGGAGCTTGGGCCTCAAGGGCGTGCTTCCCTTGAGGTCCTGAGTTCGAAGGAGCCCGGGGCCAACTTTCGGAGGCAACGTGGGGGAGTGTCGCTACCGTTGTAGCAACCTGCCCTAAAAAATTAAAGATTAGAGTCGTCACCTATTCTACCGAGGCGAATAGGAAACCTTACACAGTTAAGAGATTCGGGATAAGATACTATATTCAGGTCGAGGGAAGGTGTTAGGCACCCTCAACCCTTTCCTAAGGTTTACACCACAAGGTTAAGTTTATAGCAAACATAAAGAAAGGTAACAGACAATTAATAGGGTTAAAGGCAAGAATATTAATATTAAAGGTTTATGATTAAGGAAACATAATCGGGAAAAAATGAGATTTGTGGGGAAGGGGACTCGCCTTGCTGCCAAGTGCCTACGTATCTCCTTAAGGAGAATCAGAGTCAACGTAGTTCAGGAAAGGGTTGTACGCCTTAGGATTTGAATTTGATCTGATATGGTTGAAATTTTGCTTCAAGGCTTTTGAAGTAGCCTATGATAAGTTAGGGATTTGGTAATAGGAATTTGAAAAGGTTTGTTTTGGAAGTGTTTTAGGCTTTGGGCGTACAATCCTGATTTAATTTGATACCATTAGTTGCAATAACCAATAGGTTTGATTACCGTGGCTAACGGATTGAAGGGAGGATTGCTAACCACTATAATCGATAGATTCGATTATCACGAATAGCAAATGTATGTATTTTAAATAATTAATTTGATCGTTACCCCTCGTAATCAATAGCTTTGATTAAAAATAATAACGAATTTTAAAAGGGGAAATTCTAATCATCGTAACCAATAGATTTGGTTAAAACCATTTAGCAAAATAAATGTTATTTTAATTTATAGGATTTTATTAAATAATTAATTGATTATTACCCACCGCAATCAATTGATTTAATTGAAGCGAATAATAATTTAAATCCTAATACTTTGGCCAAATGGCCAGTGGGATTGGGCGAACCCTGATGTTGTAACTTTAATAGGGTTTTTATTGTGATTTTTAATGGTTAAAACCAATTAAATAAATTAATTGAAATACTTGAATAATCGGGAAAAATATTATAAACCTAAACCTAATCTTAATTTATTCTAATCCTAATTCTAATTAATTAGCTAAACTAAACATAATTAATTTAATTTAAATAATTAAACAAAACAAATAAATAAACAAATAATACTAAAAAAATTGTATAGAAACCTGGTTTGGATTGTGTGTAGGCAACCTTAGAGGGTGCATGGTAAACCCTCAACTTTGTGTGCGTTAGATCTGGATGGTAGGAGATTCTATGGCTGAGCATTAAGGTTTTATCATAGACCTGCGCAGCCTTAGCACACTGGATAATGCAAACAATGTTATCATAAAAAATAAAGAGGAACAGGCAACACCAGGGATCGAACACGGTTCCTTATAGTCATTAATCACCTCCTCTGACCATCTGTGCTGCATTAATTAGTTGTTATTGGACTCACTTTCGTGTGTAAACCAATGGGAGAGGCTGCGAGCGCGTGGAATTTTTGACCAGCCATTCACAGCGTGACATGCATGGTCAACGAGTCCACCACACTGTTCATCATCGTTTTCACTTTTTGGCCCAGAAATTAGCTTTGAATCTACCGCCAATTTGCTGCGGTTTCATCATGCGATTTTCGTAGCGAATCTGGGGAATTTGAGTCTGCAAAAAAGAAGGGATTCACGTAAAAGAAAATTGCCCAGATCTCTTAAATAATCCAAAGGGAACTCATTAGGGCCGTTATTTCATTCTGAAGCTGCCTATATCGTAGGAACCGAAACATTCTCCTCCCTTGCCCTAACCATGGAAAATATTTGTCTAGCCATTAAACCTTACGAATGAAAAGCCAAATCAGCTCTAAAACAATATATGAACACGTTAGTGATGTTAGTTTTAATCTAAATCTATTGTTAAAGTTATATCGATGATGACCATATCCTAAAAAAAACTTGAACGTGTATGTAACTGTGAGATGAGGATGGGGCTGTTCCAAGGATTCCTCTTACCTCTACTCACCTCTGGAATATAATAGAACGCTTTAGAAAGCTCCCATGAGGCCTCTCCAATAAGATTCGTATTTGACAAGTTTTATGTGATTTTGCACTTGGGAACCCTAGCCATTTTGGCCATAATTTCGTCCCCCTCTATGCTTAGTGAATTCAGAATATATACCTCATCATATTAGGGTTCAATCTTAGGAAATAATCAATCAATTAGTTTGCATAAAAAATGAAAGAATATTTTGTATAAAATCTTTCTAATTTTAGACCCCATGCTATTTTATGCATATTCCCATTTAATCTTGATCATTGGATTGCATTTGGCTTGATTGAATATTTGGTACATGAATTATAAAATTTATTTTAATTGAGATTTTATTTCGATTTAATTTGATTCTAAATGAATAAAATCAAATATAAATAAAATAAAAATCATGCAATAAAATTCATGTGATTAATGGACCTCTCTTGAGCTGGGGATCACGTGGAGAATTGAAATTTATAGGCCCATTAGTCAAAATAATAAAGCTTGCTCATTTTGCATCTTATGCATTTCCTCAAAATCACCTAACTTGTATAACTTGTATCTTGCTCAATTTTTTACATATGAAAGTGTTCTTGGACTCTTTAGAAAGCTCAAAGAGTCCTCTAAATGATGCCTTTGGTTTCATCTCAATTGGAGTTTCCATGCTCAAGTTATGAGCTTTGACCCAAAAGGTATGTTTTATTGACTTTTAGAGGACCTATAATCTCTTGGACCATATCTCTTGAATGAAGCATTTCTAGCCTTGGCCTGTGAGAGACAAAGTTGTAGAGAATCCAATTCCAAATGGGCTTTGAGTGGGGAATTTTTTATGTTCCATGTGAAAGTTATGGCCAGTCAACGTTGAGTTGACTTTTCTCCTAGAGAAACCCTAATTTGAACCTTTTTGTATTTGTTCATCTCTGAGTTTCTACGGATAAATCATGATCAAATTTTGATCAAATGATGGATATACACTTCTATACTTGATGTTTGATCAATGATTAGAGGTTTGGACCATGCTTTGATTGTGGTTGACTTTTAGGTTTAATCAGTTGACTGTGAATCTTGGAGTTTGTTTGAGCAGGTAACTTTTAGAGTTGAGCTTTGACTTTTTCCATAGAGCTATCTTAGGTCATTATGAACCATAGAACTTTAATTGAGAACCTTATCTTATTGATCTTTTCAAGAGAACCTCAAACCCTAGCCTCAGGAAACTCTTGACTTATGGATTGTTGTTTGAATAAAACCTTAATTGTAGATGGGATGAAGAAGGCAAATTTTGGGGTATGACAGCTGCCCCTGTTCAATCTTCTTAAACCAGAAGAATCGGACAGGCATGCTTGCCTATCGCAGTCTGAAGGTGGAAGACTATTGAACACTGAAAATGCCCTGAAATTTGCTGGCAGTATGGACTGTAGAGTAGATGTGTTGCTGGAAGAACACACTTTGTTGTTCTGATACATGTATGACGTGGCGAACTTGTTTCGAGAAGCCTGGAGAATAAATCCCTATTTGCGGAGAGGCATAGCTCTGTACTATTGCCAAGGGACTAACGTGATATGACATAACTTATTGCGCTCAGGGACTAACGCAATAAGTCATGGTTGGGATTGAAATTAAAATTGAAATTGAAATGAGTCTTGGTACTAACGTACCAAAGAACTTGGTGCCATATCATCGCTAAAGGACTAACGTGATAAGACGTAACGCAAAGGTCACGATTTGGATTGAAATTGAAATTGAAATTGAAATGAGTCTCGGTTACTAACGTACCAAAGAACTCGGTGCCATATCATCGCTAAAAGACTAACGTGATAAGACGTAATGCAAAGGTCACGATTTGGATTGAAATTGAAATTGAAATGAGTCTTGGTTACTAATGTACAGAAGAACTCGGTGACATATCATCGCTAAAGGACTAATGTGATAAGACGTAACGCAAAGGTCACGATTTGGCTTGAAATTGAAATTGAAATGAGTCTCGGTTACTAACGTACCAAAGAACTTGATGTCATATCATCGCTAAAGGACTAACGTGATAAGACGTAACGCAAAGGTCACGATTTGGATTGAAATTGAAATTGAAATTGAAATGAGTCTCGGTTACAATCATACCAAAGGACTCGGTGCCATATCATCGCTAAAGGACTAACGTGATAAGAAGTAACGCAAAGGTCATGATTTGGATTGAAATTGAAATTGAAATTGAAATGAGTCTCGGTTACTATCGTACCAAAGGACTCGGTGCCATATCATCGCTAAAAGACTAACGTGATAAGACGTAACGCAAAGGTCACGATTTGGATTGAAATTGAAATTGAAATTGAAATGAGTCTTGGTTACTAACGTACCAATGAACTCGGTGCCATATCATCGCAAAGGGACTAACGTGATAAGACGTAACGCAAAGATCACGATTTGGATTGAAATTGAAATTGAAATGAGTCTCGGTTACTAATGTACCAAAGAACTCGGTGCGTTATCATTGCTAAAGGACTTACGTGATAAGACGTAACGCAAAGGTCACGATTTGGATTGAAATTGAAATTGAAATGAGTCTCGATTACTATCGTACCAAAGGACTGGGTGCCATATCATCGCTAAAGGACTAACGTGATAAGACGTAATGCAAAGGTCACGATTTGGATTGAAATTGAAATTGAAATGAGTCTCGGTTACTATCGTATCAAAGAACTTGGTGCCATATCATCGCTAAAGGACTAACGTGATAAGACGTAACACAAAGGTCACGATTTGGATTGAAATTGAAATTGAAATTGAAATGAGTCTCAGTTAATAACGTACCAAAGAACTCGGTGCCATATCATCGCTAAAAGACTAACGTGATAAGACGTAATGCAAAGGTCACGATTTGGATTGAAATTGAAATTGAAATGAGTCTTGGTTACTAACGTACCGAAGAACTCGGTGACATATCATCACTAAAGGACTAACGTGATAAGACGTAACGCAAAGGTCACGATTTGGATTGAAATTGAAATTGAAATGAGTCTAGGTTACTAATGTACCAAAGAACTCGGTGCCATATCATCGCTAAAGGACTAACGTGATAAGGCGTAACGCAAAGGTCACGATTTGGATTGAAATTGAGATTGAAATTGAAATGAGTCTCGGTTACTATCATACCAAAGGACTCGGTGCCATATCATCGCTAAAGGACTAACGTGATAAGAAGTAACGCAAAGGTCACGATTTGGATTGAAATTGAAATTGAAATTGAAATGAGTCTCGGTTACTATCGTACCAAAGGACTGGGTGCCATATCATCGCTAAAGGACTAACGTGATAAGACGTAACCCAAAGGTCACGATTTGGATTGAAATTGAAATTGAAATTGAAATGAGTCTTGGTTACTAACGTACCAAAGAACTCGGTGCCATATCATCGCTAAGGGACTAACGTGATAAGACGTAACGCAAAGATCACGATTTGGATTGAAATTGAAATTGAAATTGAAATTGAAATGAGTCTCGGTTACTAATGTACCAAAGAACTCGGTGCGTTATCATCTCTAAAGGACTAACGTGATAAGACGTAACGCAAAGGTCACGATTTGGATTGAAATTGAAATTGAAATGAGTCTCGGTTACTATCGTACCAATGGACTGGGTGCCATATCATCGCTAAAGGACTAATGTGATAAGACGTAACGCAAAGGTCACGATTTGGATTGAAATTGAAATTTAAATTGAAATGAGTCTCGGTTACTATCGTACCAAAGGACTCAGTGCCATATCATCGCTAAAGGACTAACGTGATAAGACGTAACACAAAGGTCACTATTTGGATTGAAATTGAAATTGAAATTGAAATGAGTCTTGGTTACTAACGTACCAAAGAACTCGATTTCATATCATCGCTAAGGGACTAACGTGATAAGACGTAACGCAATAGGTCACGATTTGGGATTGAAATTGAAGATTGAAATTGGAATAGGATTTGAAATAGGATTGAGATAGGATTGGAATAGGATTTGAAATAGGATTGAGATAGGATTGGAATAGGATTTGAAATAGGATATGAAATAGGGTTGAAATAGGATTGGAATAGGATTTGAAATAGGATTTGAAATAGGATTGGAATAGGATTTGAAATAGGATTTGAAATAGGATTGGAATAGGATTTGAAATAGGATTTGAAGAATAGGAGTTGGGAAATAGGAATTGGAATAGGAATTGGAATAGGATTTGAAATAGGATTTGAAAAATAGGAGTTGGGAAACAGTTTGGAATAGGAATCGGAATAGAATTTGAAATAAGACTTGAAAAATAGGAGTTGGGAAACCGTTTGGATTAGGAATTGGAATAGGATTTGAAATAGGATTTGGATTTTGATGTAACAGTCAGACGGGAATTGACTACCAAACGAGAATTTGATTTGATGGTTTTCCAGGACGAGAACTGGACTTTGCAAGGATTTGCCAGGACGAGAACTGGACTTTGTAAGGATTTGGATTTGCAAATGAAAATTGGGGCTTTTATAGTATATGAATGTACCAGATGATATGCGTGGTTTGACGTTGGAGTGAAGCGACATGATTAATGCATGACAATGATTTATGATGACTTGGATGTTTTGATATATGGGATAATGCTTATGCTCATGCTTATGTTTATTGATGTAATGAGTGGAACGAAATAATTTTTCTATAAGACTGCCTGAAAAAGGTTTCCGGAATGGATGTGAACATTTGTCTTAAAGAAGACTACCTTAAAAGGGTTTTAAAGAAAGAGGAATGTCTTAAGGCTGACTACTTGAAAAGGCTGGAAAAATGTCTTAAAAGTCTACCTAAAAAGGTTCTTAGAAAGGATAACGGATGTCTTAGAAAAGACTACTTAGGAAGGTTCGTAGAATGTCTTAGAGAAGACTACCTGAAGGGATTCCTGAAAAGGATGCCAAATTGTCTTGAAAAATACTACTTGAAAAGGTACTTAGAACGGGAATGTCTCGAAGAAGACTAACTCAAAAGGCACTTAGAAAAAGAATGTCTTGAAGAAGACCACCTGAAAAGGTACTTAGAGAATAGCGTCTTGAAGAAGACTACCTAACAAGGCATGGTGTAATGTATCAACCAATGTATGTAATGTATGATGCTCCAATGATAGGTTGTTGATAACCAAAGCGTATATAGCTCGCTGGAGTTGTAGGTTGTTGGATGCTAGCACGATTTTCCAATATCTGTTTTGTTTGAACTTTGAAGAGCGTAGTTAGGAGGAAGATTGGTTCGAGGTTGTAAAGTGTGAAGAGGCCTTTTACTTTTATTGTACGTCTTATTGATTTGATATCCATTGTTCCAATATTTTTGTGGGAAAGGATGCTTAGGATCTCCAGGTCCTGAGGGAAGTGCCCCAGGCAATAACCTTGTCATATGCTTTAACGTTTAGATTGAAAGGTGTGCCCTTGATTTCCAGGATATGGAGGGTTATCCATGGTGTTCTATCCTTTTGGTTTGAATTCCTCTTATGTCCGACATGCCCCTAATTGAGATTGCTTCGAGATGTGACCCAAGTCAATTGAACCTTAAGAAGAATGCCCCTAGTTAATAAGATGTTTGGTTGTATGCCCCTGTTTAGGAAAACCTTCTGGACGTGGTTTCCCCATTCAAGAGTCTTTATCAGAAATGATCGCCTTTGTGCTAAGTGTATATTCGTAGATGGCGTTGTACTCTTTAGGAAGTAACTCTAATGTGATGAAAATGCAAGTTTTGAAATCGAAGGAGTGGATGATTAGAAATGAATGCTTGAAGGAGCGCAGTGGTTAGAAATAGTTTTAACAAACCTAGGAGTCAGTATAACAAAATCCTGCTTAATATTCTTTCGTAGTTGACCTTGCCTCAATTAGGACTTTTAAATGTTGTAACTTGTCCTGGTTCATGTGTTAAGAAACAATGGATATAAGACTCAAAATTTATTTGACCCACCCATTTCTCCTTGATGTTCTCCAAGTCCTAAAAATTCGCGTAATCCAATGAATTTGCTTTGTTTGTAAGAGAATCATTTCAGTTTTGATGTTGAGTGAAAGTCTTAGTAGAGATCTAAGCATCGACGAAAAATGTTTGTGGAGATCCAAGCATTAATGAGAAGCTTCGATGATTTAGCAGTCATAAGATTATCCTTGGTATTTCGCCTTTGTATTGCTTTTATCCCTTATTTTTGCATGAACCAATTCCCTTGAATTTGATCCATCGGGATGCCCTAATTTTTGCCTAAGTCATTTTTGTTTTCTTTCGTGAAATTTTCCATTTTGACTTAGCGGGCGTTTTCCTTTTGGATGCTCTTTTTGATATTTGATCCTTGGATGTTGAATACTGACTATTGTGACTACCATGTTTGACTTTGATTTGTAAGCTTCGACTTTGATAACTTCCTCGATCTTGGATGATATATTGAGGAAGAAGATTGTTGCAAATGGTATCTCCATTGCTTCCTCAATCTTGGATGAATGCAAGGAAGGAAGATATGCTTGAACCTTTGCTTTGCTTGATCCTTACGCTTAAATCTTTGCTCGGATTGACTGATTCTCTTGACAACCAAAATACACCATTGAATTAACCGAAATCTACCCTGCCCCTGGTTGAAATCAAGGTCTAATTGAAAAGTAGAATCAAACTCCAACTCCTAGCTCGAGGGGGTAACGAGGGATTAACATCCTTATATCTCCACTGTTTGGGAATTGAAATAATGCTTGTACATCGTCGATTCGGTCTTACCTTGAAAGCATATATTTAGCTGGACTTAGTTATTTGTATTCGTCATTCTCCCTTAAGTTTTTTAACAATTGAAAGTCGAAATTGAAATAGAATAGAAGGGTGCGAGTGGAAAGTCGTAGTAGTGAAGCAAATGAATTGATTTCAAAACATGCATGATTATTTTATTGAATTACTATTCAAAAGGTACAACATTTTACATCAAATAACACTTTGTGATCGTAGAAGTTACAACTTGAAATGATAGACCTATTGATCCTAGGGGCAATCTCCTTTGTGAATCTGTCGACCTTGTTTTACTCCTTAGTTCATGGACTTGTAGAAGTAAAGGGTAATCTCGAATTCTACTTGGACACGTCAAACCTGTCGGGAGTAAATTGTTAGCGGTGGGTTTTCGTCGTATCGGAACTTCATGAGTTTCCTTTGACTGAACCTCTTTTGCTTTTCCTACGGATAGTATCACACCGTTTGCAACCTTCAGAATTTGTAGATTGATAAAGGAAATCTAGGACCTTTTTGCCCCTTGGTGGGGAGTTAACATATATCGCCTTCCCTCCATCGTAGTTATGCGTATTTGTTCAGGATATTGCCCCAGTTGGACCAATCCTTGCCCCAAGTTATCGTGGAGCGTCCTTGTAAGCTTTGCTATGTTCATAGATGAACCCCTTATGACTAGACACCCCTTGAGTGTATCTATGAGAGAACTTCTTTGTTGAACTAATCCTTGCTCAACGATAACCTTTGTTGTATTTATAATCTTGTTTTGAAAAGGCATGAACACGTGGTTGGCAAGTGGAAGACATCCTTTTTTTGTGGTAAGGCCGAGACCGTTCTCAATAACTTATCCTCCTTTCTCCATAGGTGATGATCCTCTTATTTCTTTGGGAGTTTCGGGAAACCGGCTAGCACGGTTAGTATGGATGCGGGTGAAGATAGAAATGCAAATGTGAATCTAAATGTATGAATGCATGAAAATGCGAATGCACGCGTATGCAAAGGACTCCTTTATTTTTTGTATATTATGACTCCTTGTATGTAATGCAATGCGGATGTGCGATAGATATAATCCTAAGGATAGCCTATGCGGATTTAGGGATAACATTATACTCTAGTGAGATACTTGTAAGCTAGATATTATGACACGTTAATGGGAATCCCTTAGATTAAAGGGTACGCGGAAAGTAGCAGCTGATGACCGTTCAGGATAGTCACCAAGTCTCATGACCTTCGAGAGGTCGTTCGACGTGTACATACGAAGTTGTCCCTCGTGGGAAGGTTCTCTATGCGGAACACAACCTATCTAAGGACGATATTGGATAAATAGAAATCCCTACAAGCTAGGGATGAAAGATGTATAGATGGAGACTCAAACCCTACAAGTTAGAGGGTGCGCGGGAATAAGCATTGGGTGACCGTTCAAGACAGTCACTGGATCTCATGGCCATCGAGAGGCCAATCGACGTATGCTTAACAAGGACGTCCTTCAGGGGAAGGACAAAGTCATTGTAAAAACACATGGGCATGAAAGAAAATCCATACAGGCTAGGGAGTGCGTAGGAGCAAGCACAGGGTGACCGTTCAAGACAGTCACTGGATCTCATGGCTATCGAGAGGCCAATCGACGTATGCTAACGAATATGTCCTTCGTACGAAGGACACGTAGTTATAGAAATACAAGGATATAAAAGGAAAGTCCCTACAGGCGGGGGAGTGCGTAGATGCAGGCGTGGGGTGGCTGTTTATGACAGCCACCAAGTCTCATGGCAATCGAGAGGCCAATCGATGTGTATAAATGGATTTGTCCTTCGTGGGAAGGACACGTAGTTGTAAAAAATAAAAGGATGTAAAATTAAAATCCCTAGAGGCTAGGGAATGCATAGACGGTGATGTCGTTCGTGGGAAAAACTTGGTCTTAGAAATTAGAGTCCCTACAAGCTAGGGACCACGTAGGGATACCTGCAAAATTGCAACGCATAGATATTCGAAGTATATAAATTGCAAACATATAATAAGCACATAAGCACAAAAGTCCTAGGTTCATAGGTTCGACGTAGCGGCTTTAGGGAGCCTACCCTTTCCATTGGAATGTCCTAGACACGGGTCTCATGGGGTCGTTCGTAGCCTCCGAGACTTTTTGTCTTTTCGGATTTTAGAACAACTCATTTTATCCAATGAGGTTCGAATTTTTGGGGTAGGTTCTCGGAGAGATCAGTTAAATATCCATTCCTGCCCTCAACAAAGTCAAGCCTCGTTTTGGACATTTCCGAATATTCAACCCACTCCGAGTGGAGTTATCAATGAGACTCGTAGGCGATTCAAGTCCCCCCTGATCTCAAGGATAACTCCCACACTTAGGTTTTAACAACAATATAATATACCCAACAGTATAAACAGCAGCAATTATATCAACAACAATAAAAATAAATAAGCAAATATTTATTTAAATTACAGTAAAAATAAATAAATAAAATTACTGTAAATAGATAAAGATGTAGATAAATAAACGAATTTAAATTTGAATAAAAAAATAAACTAACCTCGAAGTCCAGCCGCTTATAATTTAAAAATATAGTAATGACAGCAATTAAATAAAAATTTAAATTTGTGTAATTTAGGGCTGTAAATAAATAAATAAAATAAAATTTAAATATTTACAGAACTAACCTCAAATCCGGTTGCTTATAATTTAGAAAAATGCAGCAAAAAACAAATATTTAACTAAACAAATATTTATTTAAATGATGAAATTTTAAATATTGACAAAAATAAATAAACCCTAAAATGGCGAATTGGCCAAACCCTAAAAAGTTTGCCAAAAAACCTAAATAGTTTGCCACAAACCTAAACCCTGCCAAAACCTATAGGAGTATAGTAATTCACCATTAAGTGTATCCCCAGCAGAGTCGCCAGCTGTAGCAACCTGCCCTAAAAAATTAAAGATTAGAGTCGCCACCTATTCTACCAAGGCGAATAGGAAACCTTACGCAGTTAAGAGATTCGGGATAAGATACTATGTTCAGGTCGAGGGAAGGTGTTAGGCACCCTCAACCCTTTCCTAAGGTTTACACCACAAGGTTAAGTTTATAGCTAACATAAAGAAAGGTAACAGACAGTAAATAGGGTTAAAGGCAAGAATATTAATATTAAAGGTTTATGAGATTTGTGGGGAAGGGGACTCGCCTTGCTGCCAAGTGCCTATGTATCTCCTTAGGGAGAATCAGAGTCAACGTAGTTCGGGAAAGGGTTGTACGCCTTAGGATTTGAATTTGATCTGATATGGTTGAAATTTTGCTTCAAGGCTTTTGAAGTAGCCTATGATAAGTTAGGGATTTGGTATTAGGAATTTGAAAAGGTTTGTTTTGGAAGTGTTTTAGGCTTTGGGCGTACAATCCTGATTTAATTTGTTACCATTAGTTGCAATAACCAATAGGTTTGATTACCGTGGCTAACAGATTGAAGGGAGGATTGCTAACCACTATAATCGATAGATTCGATTATCACGAATAGCAAATGTATGTATTTTAAATAATTATTTTGATCGTTACCCCTCGTAATCAATAGCTTTGTTTAAAAATAATAACGAATTTTAATAGGGGAAATGCTAATCATCGTAACCAATAGATTTGGTTAAAACCATTTAGCAAAATAAATGTTATTTCAATTAATAGGATTTGATTAAATAATTAATTGATTATTACCCACCGCGATCAATTGATTTAATCGAAGCAAATAATAATTTAAATCCTAATACTTTGGCCAAATGGCCAGTGGGATTGGGCGAACCCTGATGTTGTAACTTTAATAGGGTTTTTATTGTGATTTTTAATGGTTAAAACCAATTAAATAAATTAATTGAAATACTCGAATAATCGGGAAAAATATTATAAACCTAAACCTAATCTTAATTTATTCTAATCCTAATTCTAATTAATTAGCTAAACTAAACATAATTAATTTAATTTAAATAATTAAACAAAACAAATAAATAAACAAATAATACTAAAAAAATTGTATAGAAACCTGGTTTGGATTGTGTGTAGGCAGCCTTAGAGGGTGCATGGTAAACCCTCAACTTTATGTGCGTTAGATCTGGATGGTAGGAGATTCTATGGCTGAGCATTAAGGTTTTATCATAGACCTGCGCAGCCTTAGCACACTGGATAATGCAAACAATGTTATCATAAAAAATAAAGAGGAACAGGCAACACCAGGGATCGAACACGGTTCCTTATAGTCATTAATCACCTCCTCTGACCATCTGTGCTGCACTAATTAGTTGTTATTGGACTCACTTTCGCGTGTAAACCAATGGGAGAGGCTGCGAGCGCGTGGAATTTCTGACCAGCCATTCACAGTGTGACATGCATGGTCAACGAGTCCACCACAGTGTTCATCATTATTTTCACTTTTTGGCCCAGAAATTATCTACGAATCTACCGCCAATTTGATGCGGTTTCATCATGCGATTTTCGTAGCGAATCTGCGGAATTTGAGTCTGCAAAATAGAAGGGATTCACGTAAAAGAAAATTGCCCAGATCTCTTAAATAATCCAAGGGGAACTCATTAGGGCCGTTATTTCATTCTGAAGCTGCCTATATCGTAGGAACCGAAACATTCTCCTCCCTTGCCCTAACCATGGCAAATATTTGTCTAGCCATTAAACCTTGCGAATGAAAAGCCAAATCAGCTCTAAAATAATATATGAACACGTTAGTGATGTTAGTTTTAATCGGAAAAAAACTTGAACGTGTATGAAGCTGTGAGACGAGCATGGGGCTGTTCCAAGGATTCCTCTTACCTCTACTCACCTCTGGAATAAAATAGAATGCCTTAGAAAGCTCCCATGAGGCCTCTCCAATAAGATTCGTATTTGACAAGTTTTTATGTGATTTTGCACTTGGGAACCCTAGCCCTTTTGGCCAAAATTTCGTCCCCCTCTATGCTTAGTGAATTCAGAATATATACCTCATCATATTAGGGTTCAATCTTAGGAAATAATCAATTAATTAGTTTGCATAAAAAATGAAAGAAGATTTTGTATAAATTTTTTCTAATTTTAGACCCCATGCTATTTTATGCATATTCCCATTTAATCTTGATCATTGGATTGCATTTGGCTTGATTGAATATTTGGTACATGAATTATAAAATTTATTTTAATTAAGATTTTATTTCGATTTAATTTGTTTCTAAATGAATAAAATCAAATATAAATAAAATAAAAATCATGCAATAAAATTCATGTGATTAATGGACCTCTCTTGAGCTGGGGATCACGTGGAGAATTGAAATTTATAGGCCCATTAGTCAAAATAATAAAGCTTGCTCATTTTGCATCTTTTGCATTTCCTCAAAATCACCTAACTTGTATAACTTGTATCTTGCTCAATTTTTTACATATGAAAGTGTTCTTGGACTCTTTAGAAAGCTCAAAGAGTCCTCTAAATGATGCCTTTGGTTTCATCTCAATTGGAGTTTCCATGCTCAAGTTATGAGCTCTGACCCAAAAGGTATGTTTTATTGACTTTTAGAGGACCTATAATCTCTTGGACCATATCTCTTGAATGAAGCATTTCTAGCCTTGGTCTGTGATAGACAAAATTGTAGAGAATCCAATTTCCTTCCAAATGGGCTTTGAGTGGGGAATTTTTGATGTTCCATGTGAAAGTTATGGCCAGTCAAAGTTGAGTTGACTTTTCTCCTAGAGAAACACTAATTTGAACCTTTTTGTATTTGTTCATCTCTGAGTTTCTACGGATAAATCATGATCAAATTTTTATCAAATGATGGATATACACTTCTATACTTGATGTTTGATCAATGATTAGAGGTTTGGACCATGCTTTGATTGTGGTTGACTTTTAGGTTTAATCAGTTGACTGTGAATCTTGGAGTTTGTTTGAGCAGGTAACTTTTAGAGTTGAGCTTTGACTTTTTCCATAGAGCTATCTAAGGTCATTATGAACCATAGAACTTTGATTGAGAACCTTATCTTATTGATCTTTTCAAGAGAACCTCAAACCCTAGCCTCAGGAGACTCTTGACTTATGGATTGTTGTTTGGATAGAACCTTAATTGTAGATGGGATGAAGAAGGCAAATTTTGGGGTATGACAACCGCGAAAATTAACAGAGTCGCCACTAACATATTTATCCTAAAAAGGAAGGGAATGCCAGCAAACCACAAAACAAAACAACGGTCTCACGACCAGAGAAAAAGGGTAAGGGAGTCGGTTACGCGAGGGGAAGGTATTAGCACCCCTCACGCCCATCGTACTCGATGGTATCCACGCATGTGTCTAAAACTATGGGTGTGTAACAAATCTACGCTAATCTGGACTAAAATGTATGCAGAATGTAGGGAAAAGAAAATATTAAACTCGCACGGGCCCTACCCCGCTGCCTACGTATCCTTTTTTAGGAATCAGAGGTACCGTAGCTCGGCTAACTAATTTCTGTTTGTTTTGTGTTTTTTAGGTGAACGAGTTTCATTCGCACTCCGCTGCTCGACCTTTGGAGACTTATGCTGGGAATGGAGCGGACATAACAAGCTCTTAAGAAAAGAAAATCAAAGAGTGTGGTTTGTGTTTTAAAGAATGCATGAGGAAGACCTAAACTAAGGGGGAAAGCTTGCTACCTAATGTTATCATACAAAGGGTACAAATCTAAAATAAACTAGCAACCTACGAGGGAAAAGGGGAGCAAACAATAATATCACACAAACGAGCTCCGCTCGTAAAGCAAACAAACCAACGGTACTGACCGAGTGGTAGAAAAGCGGTCCCTCCATAGCCAAGGGGAGCAACTCAACCCAAGTCAACCAAGCATTAGACCTCGCGAAAATGATCGGGCCATATATAAGAGGAGCGGATCCCTCTCAGCAACCAAGCCGTCACGAATCGTAAAGGAAAACGGTGTGTACGTACACCGAGCATCAACGTCGAACAACGCGAGCTATAGGAAAGGAGGGGGTCCGGCTGCATGAACCCTTTTCCTGACATACTCGATAACAAGATCTTGTGCTGGTTCGGAAGTAAGGGACACGTAGCATGCGCATATCGAACGGACTCGATGAGACTAGGCGGGGGTTGATTGCTAACCCTTTCCGCATGCCTTCCATGAGGACTTAACGGAGTGCCATATAGGACTTATTACACCGTGACTCCCTGCCGCAAAGCACAAATGTAAACACACCAACAAAAACATAGCCTCTTTCGAGGACTTGTCCAGATGCATGTCTAGGTCCTACTTCTCATGTTAAAGGATGATGCGAGAAAGCGATAAAGTGCAAGAAAAGATAAAATGAAACGGGATCAATACCAAACGGATGATGATCCGTAAACTAAAACGAAGAGAGTAAGGAAACTAGGATCCCGCGAGCGAGCTAGCAAAGCAAAAGCAAATAGTCAGCACACCGATTCGCCATGAAAGCACACTAAGGTCGACATACGCGTAGAGCACAATCACAATACACCTGCAAGAGGAACAAGCAAACCAAACAAGCGGATATAAAGTAATAGGAACGTGTCTCCCGGATGAGAACACGATATAAGTGAATAGGATTGTATCCCGCAAACAAAGCGGAACACTCAAGCAATGAGCATCGATCGGTGACTATCCAAAAGCCTTGCGCACTAGCACACACGTTAGAGATAAAAAACATCGCAAACGGAATTGCGTTATTGCTATAAACCAAAAATAAACGGGCAAGTAATGTAAACATGAAATGGACGATAAAACATCAAAGAGAAATCAAACATGAATGATCTACAAATTAATGAAAACAAAGCATCTAGTAAGATAGTACATCTCATAAGCTTTCCAACGAAACGATATAAAGAACGTGCAAATCGGAGTTACGAGTAAAAAGTTATGTAAGACTGAAGTTAACAAGGAAATCACAAATATAACACACAGGAACCGGTTCCTGCACAGGACAACCCGGTTCCTGGTACAAAAAACCAGAGGCAGAAAACTGGGAACCGGTTCCCACCTAGGGACAACCCAGTTCCTGGTATAAAATCACAGGGGGCAAAACAACGTAGGAATCGGTTCCCACCTAGGGACAACCCGGTTCCTGGTACAAAAACCAAAGAGTAAAAACAACGCAGGAACCGGTTCCCACCTAAGGACAACCCGGTTCCTGGTACAAAAACTAGAGAGACAGCAATTTTGGATTGAGTGGGAACCGGTTCCCGCCTGGGACAACCCGGTTCCTGCTGTAGAAAAATAGGTTTTTATGCATTTTTAAAGCCTTGGAGCCATTCGTACTCAATCCAAAACCGTTCTGACTCGAAATCAAAGCAAACAAACATTGAATATTCATGCAATATGTAAATCCGCAAATCAAATGAGTCACATATGCATTATATCTAGCCACGATTCGCACGATCATCATCAATTCGAGCAAAAGATGAACAAATTCACCGATCAATCATCATCAATCATCCATTAATCGAGAACAAAATATAGATCTAGATCCAAATTCATATAATGATCAACAATTAAGCACTTAATTCAAGATTCGAGGCTTACCGGATGAAGATCTAAACGAGGTGCAAACACGAACGCGACTCAAACGCGAACACGACACGAACGCGAAACGAATGCGAAAATGAAATACGAAGTGATAGAGAGGGAGGGCGCGAGCTTCACGAAGTAGAGGAGAAGGAGATTCGAACTTCCGATCTTGATTCTTCAATCCATGTTCTTGATCTTGGTGAAAATTGATGAACCTTGATGAAAGTTTTATGTAATTTGTGGTTTTTGATTCAAGAGAATTGAGAGAATGTGTTTGTGAACTTTTGGTGAATTTAAATTATGAGAGTCCTCCCCAATTTGTGAAGAGCAAAATGTTTATATATTGTCAACGCGAAATGTCCAAATTGTCCTCGATGCGTCTTATTTTGGCTCGTTTTTAAGGAAACTCGGTTCGGCTCTGAATTTCCGGAACGAAACCAATGCCATTGTGAAGATGACCAAATTCGTGACTCGTCGCCGCGAGAATCGTCTCAATCCGATAAGCGACAAAGAAGTTACGCGCGTTTGAATGACGAGAAACGTCGATTCATCTGGCACAACTGTGCAGAATTTTGTAAGTACCGCTCAAAGAACTCGATAAAACTCCATCTTCGGCTCAAAATTTGAACAAGCATGTGTGACGAAGAATCGAAGCTAACTAAATTTCCAAGGAAATACCTCTGAAATGGACTTCATACGATAAAAATCGAAGAAGTTATGAATTTTCGAATTCGGTGCGACATACTCGAAAACACACTTTTTACCGAAACAACGCGACGATCCTTAAAATTTTGAGAGTTTTCAGTGCATAATTGGTTGATGGCCCAAACATATGAAATCTTGGTAATGATGGTACGGAGCTCCATTTAAATTTTCAAGCGAATCCGACGAGCGGATTGGGAGATATGAATTTTCTGAGATCCGAAACCCTACATTCAGCACTGTTTTTTACTGCAAAAGCTCAAATAATTTACAAATCTGGCCACCTTCCTCAAAGAATTGGCTTCTGAGCCGAACACGAAAGTTGTAGATATCGTCGAAACAGTCGAGGCAAAACGGGAACTTAGCTCATATCACCTTCCAAATAGGACTTGCGAATTTTCTCGTATTTACACTGTTTAAACCATTTTTCACACCTTATCTTCATAAACCCATGAAAACTCTTTATTATTTTTCTTCAATTTTTGAATGACGAAATAAAAGTCATTATTAACTTATAGCTCAAATAAAGAGGGAAAATTTTGGGGTGCAACAGGGAGCCTAAAAAACTCCTCTCGGGTGGATTAGTCGGCACGGAAGGAAGGATACCACTCTATTAAAAAAAAACTAATTGGTTGCGATGGTTAATAATAAAAATAATTCAATTCCCAAAATATTAATCTATTAAAACACATTTATTTTCTAATGGTGATAATCGAATCAATTGATTAGAATAATTAGCAATTCTTTATTTAATTTGTTAATTATGATGATCAAACCTATTGATCATCGTGATTAATGGAACATATTATAATTAGGGTTATACGCCATCTTAAAATACAATTTCTTTTTACAAAATTACAAACTATGGATTTTCAAAACTGCGATAAGGTAATTCAAAATACCTTCAAACAACCTCATATTAAATCTAAGGCGTACAACCCTCCCCCGAACTACGTTGACTCTAATCCTCCCTAAGGAGGTACATAGGCACTTGGCAACAAGGCGAGTCCCCTTCCCCAAAACTCCAATTAGGTTCGAATCTTACCGTTCACCCTTGAAAGCATAAACCTTGCCTTAACATTTTTTAGCCACAAATTTTGCCTTAAACTCAAAACGTTAGGAAAGGGTTAAGGGTGCCTAACACCTTCCCTTAACCTGATTATAATAACTTACCCAGAATTCTCTAAAACTTCGTAGGGTTTCCTATTCGCCCTGGCAGAATAGGTGGCGACTCTAAAATTCTAAATTTTTTAAGGCAGGTTTCTACATTCACGTAAGTGTTCTTCTTCGTATATGTACTTTTTCCTGAGTGAGCTAGCTCTATATTCTTTTCAAGAATTTTTCCGTTGTATTGATTTTGGAGAGAGCATTAAATGTTGCGTGTCTTCTTTTGTTTTTGTTGCGTGTTTGTCTTTTGTTTTTGTTTCTCCAATGAATTACATGTTCTTTTTGTTTCTCCAATCATTCTTGGAAATTGTTCCATATGAGTGCTTCAGCTGTCTTTTAATCATTATGTTTTTAACGGTATTCTATCTTGTATTAGAATTTTGAATTGTGATTTTCTTCATAACTTCTATCAGAATTTGTTTATAGCGGTTGGTGCATTAAGAAGTTACTTCATTAGAACTTCAGCGGCTTTTCCTTTCAGCGTTTGTCCAGCTTTACATAAAGTTCATGTTCTGGTGGTACTTGTATTAGAACATCTTCTAAAATGAGAAACATATAATTAGAGTACCACATTTACTTATACAAAATTTATTTAATTGTTATCATCAAAACACTAAGATATGATTAGAACCAAACTATTTCTAACAAAACATTGTTAAAAAAAATATAATTTTCTTTTATCATTTAAAGTATCTCTTCATATAGGTCCCGTGCTCGAGGGACTATGTACTATATTGATTCTCTCGTAAATCATCTCGTCCATACATGCCTCATGCTTGAGAGATTGTGTATTATCTGGTTTTCCTCATAAAGCAACTCGCACCTATGTGCCTCATTCTTGGAAGATTGTACATTCCATAAAACTTGAATCAGATCCATATACAGGCGTAGGAGAGCCCACCATAGTCATCAAGCATCTTTTGAGGGTTCGCTGATCTGAATCAACATAAATGGGTCAAAGTGAATAGTTTGGCCCAAACCCAACACATTCGGTTGATAGATGGTAACTTTAATACTTAGACATAACTTTAAGAGTGTATTAATGGCCATAAATGGTTGGTCTCATACAAAGAAACAAGGTGCTTAAATCTCATTTAGTATCTTCAGCTAAAAAGGGTGACATACACCATAATAACGAATATACTAGTCTTAAAGGGCTAAGAGCTTAGGAAACCATATATAAACTAGCAATTGCAACCCATTTAGAAGGGACAACTCATACACATTGCGCAAATATGACATGGCTAAGCTTCAATGATGTTACACTAGTGGGGTAGTAATGATATATTTAATTTTTACAAGTACGCATCCCATGAAATTATGGGAATTTCACATAAATTTAATAATGTTAATATAAATTTTGATCTTAAAAAATAGTAAAAAATATGTTTCCATTGGGGTGGAAAAGTGGGTTTCCCGCCCCGTTAAAGTCCGTCCAAAAACATGGCGGGATTAGGATGGGCGAACTTAGACGTCTGAGTTCAAAAGTCAAACTTGTCTTATTTATTATCCGCCAACTCGCCAATTTTTGTTTGTTTAATTTACTACTTTATTTATAATTTGATTTACTATTTTAATTACAAACTTTTAAATCATATGTCATTACCATCAAAACAATAATACACAGATTTAAGAGTCACAAAACGATAAAATATATTAAAAGTTGTAGTATTTCACTAAACAATAATAAAAAGAGCTCTATTATTTTATTACTTCTCAAATTTTTAATTCCTATATTATAAATTATTGGCTTTCATGGTTGTAACTTGCATTTGCCGTCATTGTAAGCGAAACAATTTGAAAATAAGTTTTCTAATTAATGGTGATGTTAGACGTAAGTATTCAACATTCCATTTTTATCAATAAAAATAAAAAAAAAATTAATGGAATAACCTCCTTAATGTACTACCTATTTTGATTTTAAGTAAAAAAATAAAATAAAAATGGTTGTGGAAGAAACCCGCCCCATCGTATCCACACTGCATTTTTAAAATGAATTAGGCGAGACATGCTAACTAAAGCACCAAGCTGAAAACATTGGATTGCCTAATCTATTTTTCCAATATATATATATATATATATATATATATATATATATATATATATATATATATATATATATATATATATATATATATATATATATATATGACGTATCATATGAGAATGAAATTGTGAAAATATGAAAATAAATCTGAACCATTAAATTTTAAAATAAATGATGGAGTTCAATTGTCAATTTTTTTCTCTCTTTCATCATTTATTTTAATAATAAAAAAGAGAAAAAAAAAGATTGACACTTAATCTCCACGTTTATAGAAAGAGAGTTAAGCATGTGAGATTGATAGGACATCCTAATAAATAACCTTAATAATATTTATTTATGATTTGAATTCATAACAATAGACCATAGTTATTGATATTTATTAGCCTCAACTACCTTATAGCTAGGCCATAATTATTGATATTTATTAGTCTCAACTACTTATAGTTGTACAATTCAATTCATTCAATACTTTTGAATTTTTATGTATGGGTAATGTTAACATGTGTCTTTAACATGCCTTTAACATGTACCCTAAAGTTGTGGAAATTGTATTATATTTTTATTTCAAGATAAGTTTTCTATTAATGTGTTTCTTAACAGGTGCATTTATGACACATGTTAGCATTACCTATCACTATCATGTATATTAATGTACATACAATTATTTTTAAAAATTTCTTGGAAATTACATACCACTTATTAAACTTACCTAAGAACGTACAGAACAATTATTGTACATACATGCTCTTATTAAGTGTTTATATGATACTCCATCCGTCTCATAAAAAATATTTTATTTGAAAAATATACAGTTTTAAAAAAAATTATTAAATGTGTTGGTCTTACTGAAAAATTAATTTCATTTACTAGAATACTTCTTATTAATTATAGATAATAGAGTAGTTGAGTAAATTGAAAGCTAATAAATTGAAATATAATATTTGAAAATTATAATAAATATTTTTTTGAAATTGTAAATAAACAATTATTTTGTGAAAAAAATTACAAATGTGACATTTTTTATGAGACGAAAGTTATTAAGTGTTTACCCAAAAAAATTACATAATTACTAAGTACATGAATTAATTAATTTATTTTACATAAACAAAAACAGTTGTATAGTAATTCAAAAAGAATAAAATATTCACCAAATTATATTCAAATATGTTGAACTAATTATTTTATAAATTATTATATTATTTATTTATTTGTTTAATAATCATTACAAGTTAATATTTTTATGTAATAAAATAATTTAAACAAAAATTAAAAGAAATTGATGTATATTATACCATACTAACAAATACCCTTCGTAATATTTCTTTATGGTGTCAATCCATATCCCCGGATCTACTCCTATTGCATTGGGGGCTCAAGCCCCCACAAACAAATAAAAATATTCTTTAATAATATTAGTATTAGTTATTTCTAAGCCCCCATTAAACTGACTAATAGCATGTTCTTTATTCACACAATTTTACAATTTAATTTTCTAACTTTTAACTATTCATATTTTTCTTTTCTAATCTTTTGTCTCCTATCTCTTTTAACCATACTTTCATTCTTTTATTTCCTTTTATTTTAAATCATAAGATTATTTTCAATAAAGAAAAATAAGTGATATTTTATCATCTTTTTCTAGTAATCACCCCTCTTCAATATTAGGTTTAAATTTTTTACTTTAATATCAACGAATAATTATTTATTGGTGCATTCATTCATCACTAATATTTTTTTGAAATGTAATATTTTTATTTTAATTAGTTACAATTTTGTTAAAATGTTTTTTGATTGATTTTTATTAAAAAAATAAGTGTTAGCTAAATTTTTAATATTTTCCATCAATTTAGTTGTGTCCTTGAAAAGAAATATTCCAAGGTGCATTGACTTATTGTGTCTCGGTGCCAAAATTTTATAAAAATGATAAATATTTAAAGTACTTTTATAATAAGACATTAATTTCTAAGAAAATTTAAAATAGGTGTTTTTCATAAAGTAACAAAATAAACTTTTCAAAAGATTTTTATACATATACTTCTATTATTTTATAAAATCATATAGTCGTGTTTATTTACAATTTCATAATTATAATATTATAGTATTTATAAATATAATTATGTTTGCTATTAATTTAACATAACAACATGCTAATATCGCTTTATATTTTACATGAATTTTATATATTTTGTGCGTGTTAGAAATAGAAAAATATTACTTACTTACATATACAAAGTATTTTAAGAATATAAAAATTTATGAAGGAAATTTTTTTTGGAAGAATTTTTATATTTTTAATTTATTTTTTCATTATAATTATATATCTTTTAATTCTTAATATTTTATAGTTAAAGTATCAAAATTATTTTTAAGCCTCCATTAGAAGATATTTCTGAATCCGCCACTCCGAGTGTACTCTTTGAAACTCCTAGTGTTTTATTAACCTCAACTACTTCTAATTATCAATTAAACCAAAACATTTGAATGGTTGGCCTACTTTAACTTAAAAACAAATTTTGATGTAAATTTTATTTGGATTTAACAACACTCCATTATAGACGTATTGGAATAAGATTTTAAGATGATATAATGATAAGAAAAATTTAAGTATTTTAAAAGATTTTGTTACACTATTATGACTTTTCAAACTTTTTTGAAAGAATATTTACAATTAATAATTTTCAATTATGATTTGAAGAGATTTAAAATATTGATTTTTAAGATTTTAAATTATTTTATAGTTTTTTAAATTTAAAAGGATTAAATGATTCTTTATTAAATAGAAAAGAATAAATAAAAATATAACTAATAGATCTAAAATCAATACAAATGTTAAATATTTTAAGTTCAAACACCTAACTGAGTGTCAAAAATAAACCAAGATCTATTCAACTTAACCTAAAATAAAAGTACTGACTCATATATTTTTTTTTTTAAAACTGAAAATATCATAAAATAAATTAAAAAGAAGGAAATATACAAACACAAGGGGGGACCGAACCAAAACCCCTTAAGGAATGAGCCTTAGCCTAAGGGTACCTTCTCTGTCTAATATATAATCCTTCACAATAATAGAGGGAACATCCGAAAACCAACAAAAAGCATTACAAGAAAGACCTATATTCGCAAGGTTATCAGCACAAAAATTGGCTTCGCGATAAATATGAGATACCGTAAAATCCATGTTATGATAGTAAGCACGACAACATAGCCAACGAGATCTGATATGTCAAGGAACAAGGTCCGGATTAGAAAAAGCCTTAACCACGAGAACACAATCGGTTTCGATCCAAATATTCCTCCAACCATTTAATGTTGCTATCTCAATAGCAATCATAGCAGCAGTAAGTTCTGCAACTTCAGCAGAACCTTGCCCCAACAACTCACAGAAGCTCCCTAAATGATCAGCCTTATGATTCCTAAAAATCCCTCCACAGGACATAGTACTGGGAACACCACAAGCAGCCCCATCAATATTAACCTTAATCCAACCTAAAGGCGGGGGGCTCCAAAGGACCTCCATGAAAGCAACCTGACCACCCCCAGGGTGGATATTGATGTTGAAACCTTTTAACATGGAAAAACTTCTCATAGAGTTATTAGCCATGCATGAAGTGGTGTCTCCCACCAATTTACCCCGAGCCTGGATGCTTGCCACACAATGCTTCCAATGCCTCTTTCTACCATCAAATCTCATAAGATTCCTAGCATTCCAAACATAGTAAAACAGAATGCAAATAGTAGAAGTTATGACAGCCATAGCTTGTTTCGATGGAGCACCAGAGATCAAAGACCAGAAATCCTCAATGCTTTCCACTTTGTTCATAAACTGCAGCTTGTCTTTTAGCCAGTTCCAAACATTAATCACAAAACTGCACTCAAAGAATGTATGCCTTGTAGTATCAGCAGCCTTACAGCATAGAGGACACATAGAAGGGCCATAAAAACCACGCACAATGAAAGCCTCATATGAAGGTAACTTCCTATGGATAATTCTCCATATAACCATGGCATGGGAAGGAGGAACATGTTTGTTCCAAATCATTTTAGCCCAAGGAACCAGTGAGCTTTGCTTTTGAAAAAACCTATAAGGTTTCTTGAGACTCAAGTCCCCATTAATCTCTTCTTTCCAAATGACATAATCATCAAAGCTAACTTCTGGAATCTTGACCGCAGTAATTAATTGACTCAGCATAGGGAAGGCCGTTTGGACATTAGCAGGGATGCACCAATTTTGGTCAATGAGCCAATCCTTAATTAAGATTTGTAAGTTTTTGTGATAGATTTTCGGGATATTGAGAGTTTCGACAAGAGGTTCATCTAACCACTTGTCCTTCCAGAAACTGATCCTAGCACCATTGCCAATAATCCATTTAGAATGATCCACCACCATGTCAAAATGATCTTTAATGCTGCTCCATATAGAAGACTTAATATGGTAGAAAATCGATTTTCCATTCCTCATGACTCTTGAAGTAAGCAAAGAAGACCAACTCTGCAGTCCCTTCGCAAAAGACCAGCAAAGATGCAAATTAGAGGCAGAATTAAAGGATATCAAAGACTGGATACCAAACCCCCCTTCTTGAATGCTCTTGCAGCAGTCCTTCCATGCCACAATGACAAGTTTTCTTTGCTCCAGATTTCCACTCCAAAGGAAATTTCTCATCCAAGTGTTGATCTGCTTAATTATGGAGGCTGGCCAACTATAGATAGTAATGCAATGTATGAGCATGCTCTGAACCACAACTTTGATAAGTTGAAGTCTACCAGCCATAGACAACAAACAAGCTTTCCAATGAGCCAACTTGACTTTGATTCTATCTGCAATAAAAGCAAAATAGTGAGATTTAGGTCTACCTACAAATATAGGAGCACCAAGGTAAAGGAATGGAGGTTTGGCCATTTTAAAGCCTATAAGATCAGCCAAAGATTTGTGTCTGTCTGTACTCATTCCTCCAGCATAAATGATCGATTTAGAAATGTTGCACACTTGGCCAGAACAATCACCATAATCCTTTAAGAGGTTGTCAATGGCCTTTAAGGATTTAAAATCTCCCCTGCAAAAAATCATAATATCATCAGCATAAAGAGTGTGAGAAGGGACAAAGGAGGATTTATTGGCCTTTATAAGATTAATCTGATTGGATTGAACTAAGTGAGTGATTCCTCTACTAAGCACCTCTTCAGCCAGGCAGAAAAGAAGAGGAGACAAGGGATCTCCTTGTCTCACTCCATCGGAACAGTTGAAAAACCCAGTCTGTCTACCATTAAACCCAATAGAAAGTTTAGCAGAGTGCAAGATGGTGGAAATCTAGCTACACAGTTTATGGCTAAAGCCAAAGCAAGAAAGAGTCTTAAGGATAAAGTCCCAATTCAAAGTGTCAAAAGCTTTAGATATTTCAATTTTTAAAGCTACATTCCCACTATAACTTTTGTTCCCCAGAATGTTGACTGCCTCAGAGGTCAAACAAATACCATCCTTAATATTTCTACCCCTAATAAAACCTTTCTGTTCAGAGAAAATAATAAAAGGCAGAATGGGAGCCACTTTATCAGCCATAATCTTGGAAATAATTTTAAATTTAAAGTTAGCAAGGGCTAAAGGCCTATAATGATTTATAATATTAGCATCATTAGTCTTAGGAATAAGCACAACAGTATTGGAGTTATAATTAGGGAGGATCCAGTTATGCAAGAAAAATTGAGTAGTAGCCTTGATCACATCATGCTTAATGATGTTCCAATATTTCTGGTAGAATACTTCTCCAAATCCATCTGGACCAGTAGCAGAATCAGACTTCATATTCATGACATCTTGAGTGATTTATTTAGCACTAGGGATAGCCACTAGCATAGCATTAGTGTTGTCATTCACAACTTTAGGAATCACCTTCTCAATAAGCCCATTATCCTGCATATCAACATTCTGGTTGAAAATGTTAGTGAAGTGATTAATAAGATGGGATTCAATCATAGCATGATCAGTTATAACACTATCATTAAGGTTAAGAGAAGATACAAGGTTCTTCTTTCTTCTAATCTTAGCAAAAGTGTGAAAAAATTGAGTATTTCTGTCCCCATCAGTGTGCCATTTGATACTGGCCTTTTCCTTCCAGAACTCCTCTTCAAACATTAAAGCTTTTTCCAACTCATATTGGGCTTTAGCTTCAGCACTTTGCCTATTATCAGAATAACCAAGGCTATTGATTTCCTCCTGAATGATCTTGAGTTTAGTTTCAGCTTCTAACACTCTAATTTTAACATCTCCAAAAATGTTCTTGTTCCAATCCTTTAATTTTAGTTTAAGGATTTTCAACTTTTGGTCAAGAACAAACATAGGACAACCATAAACAATAGAGTTCCAAGTGTCTTTTATTATTCTCTCACAGTCATCATGGCCAGTCCACATTTTAAGGAACTTAAATTGAGACTTAATGCTAATCTTATTAAAATCTATAAAAAGCAAAAGAGGATAGTGATCAGATTTTATCTTAGACAAAGTGTGACAATTCATATTAGTGCAAATATCTAACATGTCTAAGTTACAAATAGCTCTGTCTAATCTTTTTTCAGTCAATCTAGAACCTTTCCTACCATTAGACCAAGTAAAAAAATTTCCAGCAGTTTGCAGATGAACAAGCTTGTTAGCATCAGACCAATTAAAGAAATCTTGCATAGGAATTCTAGCAGGGGACCTAGATACTCTATACTCATCAGCATTAATGATAGCATTAAAATCACCTATTAATGTCCAAGGAATCTGTCTATTAGCCATGTTAAGGCTAAGGTAGTGCCATAACTTTCTCCTAGTTAAATAACAAGTAGAAGCATATATCACTGAGAATCCAAGGACATGATTATTAAGATTCAAAGTAAAAGAAACATGTTGGTCATCAATAAAAAATATGTCAGGATTCATATTAGCCTTACATAAACACCAAAGATTAGGGAGCAAACCATTCCTATTATTAAAAGCAAAGGGTTTAAGGTCAGACCTGTGGAGCCACCTTTGAGGAAACTTGCCAAAGTCCATCCATGGTTCAGCAATAAAAACCAAATCATGAGAATTACACTGAATTAACCTTTTCAGAGCCAACCTAGAAGAACTGTTGGCAATACCTCTTATGTTCCAATAGATGCACTTCATAAGGAAGGATTTTGAGGACTAGGCACCTACCTAGTGATAGGATTATCTGCAGAATTGGATTTTCTGTTTTGCCTTTCCTTGTTTGTAACAAGTTGGAAGTCTTGGATTTGGAACAAATCAACTCCTTGATCATCCTGCTCAGCCATGTTGTTCCATGACTCATTCAAGAAATTTGTGACTTGCTCCTTATGTCTAGCATCCAATTGAGTCTTTGGGACAAAATTGACCATTTGAGTCGCATCTACATACTCACCTTCAGAAGAGTTTTTTGTCCCATTGGTATTACCATGATCATCCAGAGGTTGAGAAATTATCCTGTTAGGATCTTCATTCCTTTTGTCTAGCACACCAATAGTGTCATCAGCATTGGTAACCAAATCCCTTATCGGTGATAAAATAGGATCACTCCTGTTAGCTCCATTTTGATTTTCCACCTGTTGTTCAACACCAGATTTGGAGTTTTCCCCCACCAAGAACTTCCTACCCGTGGGAATGAAATGGCTCCTATCCTGCCTAGTGTTTTGTTCTTTTTCTTTGCCTGATACCTGTTGTTTCCTTTTACAGTTCTCAACCTTATGGCCAATACATCCACAATAATTGCAAAACTCAGGGATTCTCTCATATTCAATGTCCATGAAAAAGGAAAATCCCACCCTTTCAACGAGAACCTTATAGCATAGCTCTTTAGTTAATTCCAAATCTACCAAAATTCTAACATAGTGGCCGAATGGTCGATCAAACAAAGATTTGTTAGAAGCCGAATCTATGCAAATTGGCGTACCTATGCTACTGGCGATGGCGAACAAAATTCCAGACCTCTAGTATTCTTGGGATAGTCCGTGAATCTTAATCCAAACTTAGGCTGAAGTTTGTTTAACAGACCGCACTCTTTGCACATCTTCTAGCAAGGAAAACGCAAATTCGAAGAATCCTTTCCCTAGGGACGTGACTCCCCATTTTCCAATCGATGGCCACAAATCCGATAATCTACTCTTCATATTAACAACCGTGAGCGGCTGCATACCTTTAGACCAAATCACACGTCCATGAAGGTGATGTTTGCATTCTTCAACGCCAATAGCATATTCTTCTTCTGGGATTGTTATAGCAATTCTATCTCCTTTCAGGAAGGGGACCGACAGTTGACTTAAAGGAATATCACACACATTGTTGGAAACAACCGAGGCAAACGATTTTGGCTTTGTCTGCAAGGTCGTAGGATTTTCTCTAGGTTTCTTTGACATGTGAGCATTTGCTATTTCAGGGAAGAGGAGGGAAGCGCCCATCTTAGAGCATGACAAGAAGGTGGTAGAGGGAGAGGGAGAAGAGAAGTTTCGAAGCTTGGAAGAGATAGCCGTTATCGACGACGAACTAGCCGTTATCGTTTCTCATTTTCTACTGTGTTCTTCATACAATTGTCAATTGCTACTCTAATGTTGGTAGGAAAAAAAAGATGCATCCACATTATCTTTGATACAACCTATATTATTCAACAACTTTTTTTTTTAATTTTGGTATTTCTTTGATTTCAAATACTCTAAATAATAGTAAAAAAGAACAAAATCTTCTCAAAGATGTTGAAAAAAATCCTAGCGACATCATGACTATTGGCTACTACTTCATAAATTATAGGATAAAAAAATATAGAAACAAAATATTGCTACTTGTTAGAGTATGTGAAGAAGGCATGCAGAGAGTCATCAATATATACCATCATCTCAATAAATATATTCTCTCTCTAAGAAACTAAGGACTTTTCTCAAGTTACACTTGCAGAGCTTGTTATTGCTTTACAAGCTACTTAGCAGAGAAAATCTTTAAGGATGAAAGAAAATATTGAAGAGAGTCATCAATACCACCATCTCATAAAATATCCTCTCTCTTGAAGAAACTAAGGACTTCTCTCAAATCACACTTGCAGAGCTTGTTAATGCTTTGCAAGCTATTTAGCAGAGAAGATCTTTAAGGATGAAAGAAAATATTGAAGGTGCTTTTGTGGCCAATACCAAATGTAAAAACTAAAGCTACAACAATTTTGAGAAAAAGTGTTTTGGTGAGAAGAAAAGAAAAGGAAAAAGGGAGTAAGTTAACAACAAAGGAGAGAGTTAGAAAAAAGAAGTTTCCACTTTGTCAACATTGCAAATAAGATACTCATTTAGAGAAGTATTGTTGGTACATGCCATGAGTTAAATGTAGAGCCTGCAATCAACTTGGTCATATGGAGAAGGTTTGCAAAAACAAAGCAAACCAACAGAGACAACAGGTCCAAGTTGTTGAACACCACTAACAAGAGGAGAAATTATTCATGGCTTCTTGCTATTCAGTTAATAGTAGTAAATAAACATGACTAATAGATAATAGATGCACCAATCACATGACTCATAATGTTGACATTTTTAAGGAACTTGATAAGTCCTTCAACTCTAAAGTTACTATAGGCAATGGAGAACATGTTGATGTCAAAGGAAAAGGTGTTGTAGTTGTTAAAACTCCCTCAGGAATACATTTCAGATATTTTATTTGTACCTGAAATAAATCAAAGTCTTTTAAGTGTGGGACAAATGATGGAAAAGAACTATTCACTGCATTTCAAAGACATGAGATGCACTATTCTAGATCCTTTTGGATCTAAGTTAATGACGGTTGAAATGAGAGGTAAAAATTTTCCAGTAGAATGAAAGCAAACAACCATGCATGCATTTCTAAGTAATGTTCGTGATTCCTCCTTGTGGAATAAAAGGTTGGGTCACTTTAGTTACTCAACCTTAAAACAAATGAGTTATCATGATTTGGTTGAAAATTTACCAGTCATTGATGATGTTGTTGACATGTGTGATGTATGTCAATTTGGAAAACAAAGTAAATTATCATTCCCTGCTACGTCAACCTGGAGGGCATATGAAAAGTTACAGCTCATACACACTGATATGTGTGGTCCGATGACAACGACATCTTTAAAAGGCAACAAGCATTTTCTGCTATTTATTGATGATTTTAAAAGGATGAGTTGAGTATTTTTTTCTAAGGCTGAATTCATACGTGTTTGCTGCATTTAAGAGTTTCAAACTTATGGTTGAAAAAGAGGCGGATTGTCAAATTAAAGAGTTTAGATATGACAATGGTACTGAGTATACAATAGGAGAATTTAAAACTTTTTGTGAGCAAGTTGGAATCCAACATCAATTTATTGTTCCTTACACTCCTCAACAAAATGGAGTGAGGGAAAAGAAGAACAGGAGATTCATGGAAATGGCTCGATGTTTTCTTTTTGAGAAAGATATTCCTAAAACCTTTTGGGCTAAGGTTGTCAACACCTTAGTGTACTTACTGAATTTGTTGCCTACCAAAGCCTTGAAGCGAAAACACCCTTTGAAGCATGGTATATAAGAAATTTGTATGTTCATCATTTAAAAATATTTGGATGTGTCTGGTACGTCCATGTTCCAAATGTGAAAAGAGATAAATTGGAAACAAAGTCTATGGTCAATATATTTTTGGGGTATAGCAGTAACTCCAAAGCGTATCAAATTTATAATTTGGAGACCAAAAAATATTTTGGTTAGCAGAGATATGAAATTTGATGAGTTCTCTAAATGGAATTGGGAGAAAAGTCAAGCTGAAAGTTCAAGTAAGGTATTGCCTATGGAAGATAGTTTGGAGGATCAAAATTCAGAAGATAAAGGAAAACATTATGATAGTGATGCTGATTTTCCAACCCGAGGTAATAGAACCTTGGATAATATTTAGGCCAAGTGCAATATAACTACATTAGAGCCTACACGGTTTGCTGAAGCTACTAATGTTAAGGGAGAGAAAGCTGCCATGCAGGAGGAGATGAAGATGATAGAGAAAAATCAAACATGGAAGCTTGTAGACAAACCAAACAATCAAAAGATTATTGGTGTTAAGTGGGTTTATAGAATCAAACTCAATCCTAATGGTTCTATAAATAAGCTTAAGGCCAAATTGGTGGTAAAAGGTTATTTTCAACAACATCTTGTTGATTTTTCAGACACTTTTGCACCTGTTGCAAGACATGATACAATTAGGTTGTTGGTTGCCTTAGCAGCAAAATTGTGATGGAAAATTTATCATTTTGTTGCTAAATCAGCTTTTTTAAATGGATTGCTTGATGAAGACATTTACGTCGACCAACCCGAAGGTTTTATGGTTGCAGGAAGTGAAAATAAAGTTTACAAGCTTCACAAAGCCCTCTATGGCTTAAAACAAGCATCAAGAGTATGGGCAGAATTGATGGCTATCTTTTGTAAAAATGTTTTAAGAGAAGTGAAAATGAGACTACTTTGTATGTTGATGATTTGTTTGTTATAGGGAATGAATCCAATTTTCTAAGTCAATTCAAGTAAGCTATGGTGAAATAATTTGAGATAACAGATGTGGGTGAAATGAAATATTTTCTTGGAATGAAGATCTTTTAGTCAAGTGTCGGAATCTTCATTTCTCAAAAGAAATATGCTTTATTTGGAGGTATTAAAGAAGTTTCATATGGATAAATGCAATCATGTTTCCACGCCTCTGATTGTGAATGAAAAATTATCAAATGATGATATGACAATATTGCTGATGCTTCTATTTATAGAAGTATAATTGAAAGTTTGTTGTATCTTTCAGCGACCAGGCCTAATATAATGTTTGTTGCTAGCTTACTTTCCAGGTTCGTGCATTCTCCAAGTCAAGTTCATCTTAGTGCAACTAAGAGAGTTTTGAGGTACATAAAAGGTACAACTGATTCAAAATGAGAATGGAGACCTCCAAGGATATGCAGATAGTGACTGGGCTGGAAGTATAGATGATTCAAAAAGTATCTCTGGTTATGTTTTCTCGTTTGGTAGTGTTGTATTCTCATGGAATTCAAAGAAATAAGAAATGGTCGTCCAATCATCAGCTGAAGCAGAGTATATTTCTACTGCTGCAGCAACAAATCAAACTATTTGGCTAAGGATGATTTTAACAGATGTGGGACAATTTTAAAACAAAGCTACCGTCATATGGGTGGATAACAAATATGTTGTAGTCATAGCTAAGAATCCAGTCCAACATGGAAGACCAAACACATCAAGGTTAAATATCATGCTATTAGAGAAGCTGAAAAGTCAAAAGAAATAATGACCAAAGCTCTTTCTAAGAGAAAGTTTGAAGAATTGAGATCAATGCTTGGAGTATTCAATAAAAATATCAAGGAAGAGTGTTAGAAATTGATATTTTTCTAACATATCAATTACTTTACTTGTTGCTGTTACTTTACTTTACTTTACTTTACTTTACTTGTTGTTGTTTTTTTGTTGTTGTTACTATAATGATTAGATTCTTTTTTGTCAAGATAGTAAAAATAGACAAAAGCTAATGATGTCTACTATTTAGAGTATATTTGCTTTGGATTTTATCTCCACTCCAACAAACAAGCTTATTGTTTTGGATTTTATCTCCACCCCAACAAGCAAGCTTTTGTGGTATTTTTCAATTTTATGAAATTCAATAACATAACCTTTTTCTCCCAATTATTTTTATTTTATTTTATGCTTTCTATTCATCTCTTCTACACCAATTTACCATATCTTTGTTTTTCCTACAAAACTCATGAATAATTAGTTAATAAGAGCTTTTTGCCCATTACTCTTTAGTATAGTTGAATCAAAAAGAATTATGATAAAAAATTTACGAGCACTGATTGAATCAAAAGTATGTTGATTAACTGAGTGATCCACTTCTTTGAATTATCCACAAAAATAGTCAAACATATAAATTTGGTCTTGAGTTTATAGAGAGTGGGGTGAACGAATAAGGGTGGTTGTCTCTCTAAACATGAATGATTATGCCAATTCCTATAAGCATCATATATTATCTTCTCTCAAGATAAATTTCATGTTGGATATGTTTCTTTATCGACATGTTTTTAATTAATCAATCCGTCAAAACTAAGTGTAGTATTTGACAATTTCATGCAAATTAAAAAAATGAATAGAAAATAAAGATTAATAATTTTACCAAATTATATATATATATATATATATATATATATATATATATATATATATATATATATATATATATATATATATATAATTTGGTAAAATTATTAATTTTTATATAAAGCATTTAAAATTTTTTATATAAAGCATTTAAAAATTATTAATAATATAGTGATGAATTATAAATGATGCATATAATATTAATTTAAAATACGATTAAAAGATAAAAATAAAAATTTTAAAACAAATATTTTTTTTAAATATAATTAATATTACATTTAATTTTTTGTACTTTTGTAAGAAGTTTTCAACAGAAATAAATTATAAATAATATCATTTTTTTTAATACATTGAATATCACATTGCTTTAATTATTTTACTTTTCTAAGAAGTTTTATATTAAAGTCAAGATATCTTGTATATAAATCCATCTATCAAAAAAAATTATATTGGAGAAATATTAATTTAATATTTTGGTCAATTTTCAAGATGTTCTTTAAAACGATGTGCTGACACATGGCAAAACAAATTTTTTTTTTGAAAGAGCAAAAGCAATATATTAAAAAGACAGAGGCATAAGAGATGCCAATTACAAGTAAGGCCCTAGCACAAATGTTCATGACAGTAGGAATTCCACTCTCCTATACCAGGACAATAATTGGACTTTTAAAACTGGAGCACATCCACACTTCTCTAGGATACAAGTTAACATTTATCTATATATAATCTATAAACATTTTTTTCTCCATTTTCTCTCTCTCCATTTTTCTCTCTCTCAATTTTTTTCATTTTTATAGTTTTGTATATAAATAACACGTATTTTCATGACATGTGACATTTATTTTACGTTTATTTTATTTTATATACTCAAAATTATAATAATAGAGTCTTTCATTTCTTTTAAGAAATACCCGACAAAAACTGAACTTTTAAAACTGGAGCAGATCCACACTATCCACACTCCTCTAGGAGACAAGTTAAGATTTCTTTATATATTCTATAATCCAATTACAAAAGTGTGTTGTCTTCTTTCCTTTTCTTTGTATTTCACTTTCAATGTCTTCTTCATCTAACCACACAAACCCTTTTTCATTTCCCTTTTATTATTCAAAGTTTAAAATACCAAGCAAAAACTATACTCACACAATGAGCACAGAAACCCCAGAAATATCACAAGATAACACTCAAGAAAAAGTAGCAACAATAGAACTTGATATTCAAGTATTCTATAAGCTCTATGTTCAACCCTTTAAAGGTCTTCCACCTGTAGCAACCGAAAGTGATTTCATTGTGTCACCAAATATTAAGTACAAATTAGAGATTCCTCTTTTCTTTCTCATTAAAAATCCAAATTTTTCTTCCTTTGATGTGGCTCAAAAATTAGCAAAATTACCCATTAGTCATGATTTGGCGGCTTATATAGAACCACATATTGTTCAAAATGCTGTTGAATTGGGGAGAAGGAGTGGAAACAAGGGGTTTAAGATTGTCTTTCATGTTAAAGTTGTTGAGATTGATTTGGCAAATACTCGTGAATGTGAAGGGTATCGTAGACGTGGTCTTGCTTAGAATGATTAAGCATTGAAATGTTGTAAGTATATTTGCGTTAATTAAAATCTCCATTTGTATACTTTTGTTAGTGTTTTATTTCATTCATCTATATATCTATATATATATATATATATATATATATATATATATATATATATATATATATATATATATATATATATATATATATATATATATATATATATATATATATATATATATATATATATATATATATATATATATATATATATATATATTTTGGTAAAATTATTAATTTTCCTTTTCTATTCATTTTTCTCTTCTGTATTTATAAGCTACACATTTTCAATTTAATCTTTTCGATATCAAGGACTTGTACTTTTTCGTTACTTTTTTGGACTTGAAGTGGCTAGATCTCCGCCGCCTGATATTTTAGTTAATCAACATCACTATACCATTCACTACAAAAAATCACGTCTGTAGCGACGTGGAATCCATGACACAACATGGAAAATAACGTCAGAACCTAAAATTAGCGACATGATCACTCACGTCGCCTGGAAGTGCGTGGGAACTAAATTGTGTTGTGTTAATCACGTCACAACTTTGTGACATGGTAGGCACGTCGCTAATTCTGCACAATTACCAATCCTTTATCTGCAACTGGGACAGACCAAGTCTGCAAAAAGCAGGATGGCACAATATACGAAGAAAAGTTGTGGCGTGTTTTCCATGTCACTGACTTGTGACATGTAAAACACGTCGCTAATTTTGAAATTAATTTTGAAAGTTGCGACGTGTTTTACATGTCACAAGTCAGTGACATGGAAAACACGCCACAAATATTAAAATCTTTTTAAAAAAAATATGATTTTTATTATTAATATTATTTGTTGGAAATTAATAAATATTAATAAAAATATTTATTTAGTTAAATTAATAATAATAATAATAGACTAAATACAAAAATATATTAAATTACTAAAATAAATTATATTTATAATATAATATCCAAAATACTACCATATAATAAATAAAATTTTGTTATCTCACACAATTTTAATTTAAAATAAAAATAAAATTCATCCTAAAAAATCATCACCGGGATCGGGATAATTATCAAGGTTGAAATCATCATCATTCTCTTGCTCAGTGTCAGCTGCTCCCACGTTTCCTCTAGACGGTTGACCACCACTTTGTTGAGACTGCATAAATAACCGCATTTGTTGTTGCATCTCTGCTTGCATCTTCGCCATTGCCTCTATTTGTTGTTGTTGCATCTCTGCTTGCATCTTAGCCATTGCCTCTATTTGCCGTTGTTGCCCCTCCACTTGTGCTTTTAGCGCCGCCTCACGTTCATCCATTTGGGCCTTTAGCTCCGCCTCACGTTGCGCTAACTCGCGTCTCGCCTCAGTTAGAGCCAACTGTCTTATTGTTTCCATTACTTGCGGTGCCAATTGTGTTGGACGTGACGATCCTTCCCCATCTCTAACTCTTTGAAATAAATTTCGATCTCCACTTCTCAAGCTTCCCGCCAAATTTCCCGCACCAAAAAAACATCCATTAGGCCCTTTTCCGTCAATGACTTCACTCCAAATATAAAAATCAACATCTGGATGAAGCGGCTCTCCTTCTCTAGGAGTATATTTGGGATTAGCGACCAAAAAATCCACAAGCTTTGTTTGATAATCCTCCTACACATAAAATAGAATAAAAATTATGTATATATAACTTCAATTAAATTATATTAAATAATAAATTGAAAATTAGTTGCCACGTGATTTACATGCCACAACATCATAGTTGCCACATGAAAATCACGCCGGAACTTTTTAGTTGCCACGTGAAAATAACATCACAAAATTGCCATTAAATAAAAAAAATAATAAAAATTGAATAATTTACCAAAGCTTTTCGAGTACGCTCGTCAACTAAATCACCCGATTTTTTGGTCCTAGTTTCTTTAACCAACTCGATCATGAGTGGTTGTCTCCCCAACCTTTTAGCTTAAAAAATAAAATTAACTTTAATTAAAAAACAAATAATTAATCAAAACATAACTTTAAAAAGTGACAATAATTACCATGCGTCGAGAATGTTCGTAAGTGCTTATACTTCCAACTGCATTAAGGTGACCTCCTTTTTCAGATGCCCTCATTTTTTTAGCATTTTCAGACTTAGCTTTAAATTCCTTTGAATTCCAATATGCAATAAGTTTTTCAAGAACTTCTTGGCCCAACCACGCAGGACGACTACCATCACGTTCCCAACGCTTTCTAACATTTCGCAACGTGTCAGAAAGTCTTTTTGATGTTCTGCTGAAATAATTTTTTTTAACAAGTTTCTCGCTCATTGGATCCCACGTACACTTTTCCTGAATACATTAAAATAAACTGTTAGAAAACTATAGTAAAAAAAAATTAAAAAAACAATGACTCAAAAAAATATATTAATTGTACCTTAAAGCAATTAAACCAAGCATTTTTATTTGTAACATCTCCAAAAGTCGTCCAAGCTTCTTTATACATGTGCTGAATCACATAGTACACACACCTGGCAGCAGTCCGACTCGGCCCAAACCTAAACAATTATGTTAATTAGCATGCATTAAATATAAATTTATATTAAAAAAAAGGAAATGTAAACTTAATAAAAATTTAATATATAAGATACTTACGAATTTCCAGCGGGCCAAATATAATATCTACCGTCAATGATATGAATCTCACTCGGATCATCCTCCCCCTGAACATCGTCACCATCAGACTGAACATCATCTGCATCCTGCACAGTATCATCCCCACCAGACTCCACATGATCATCCTCACGTGCAGGTATATGAGTCGGATGCGGGGTGTGGGATCCCCCGGTCTGCTGGAAGCGTGGGGGCATCGGTGTCTGCTGGAAGGATAAGGGCACCTGTGTGGGATATGGAGTGTGGGATCCTCCAGTCTGCTGGAATCCTGGGGGCACCTGTGTGTTAGGTGGAAAGCTAGCAGATCCTCCAGTCTGCTGGAATCCTGGGGGCACCTGTGTGTTAGGTGGAAAACTATATCCTCCAGTCTGCTGGTATGATGAAAAACTAGGTCCTGCAGTCTGCTGAAACGGATAACTAAAGTCCATAGGTGGCGAATAAAAGATGGTGACCCAGACATAGGCCTCCCCTGAGAGGAGAGTAATGACGTAAGAGGTTGGGTACTGGCCATGGACATGTAACCTGCTAACTGAATCTGTGGGGGGGGGCACACTGCTGTCTGAGGAGACTGGCATACTACTGCTCTTGGGCGTCGGGTCTTCTGACCCTTACCCTTCTCAGATCGGGATGACATTTTACCTATTTATTGAGAATAAACAATTAATAAAATATATACATTCACACAAATATATTCAAACATGTTTTCATTAACACATTCAATAGATGGTTCATTAAGTAAAATTACAAAAAACACATTCTCTTATAAATACATTTATTATACTAAATCTACAGGCTCTTCATACATATCATTATCATCATTTGATGTGATACTATCCTCAGACCCAACGCCTTCGTGCTCTTCATTCACATTATCTTCAACCAACAATACAGAAGCATCAACTTCATACCCCTCATTTGTTATATCAGACAAATTGGTAATTTGCTCAACTGCAATGACATCATTAATTGGTCCAACTTCATCAACTTGGTAAGCAAGATCTTCCACTAGATCGTCAGTTTCAATATGGCCTATTGGTTTTGTTTTTATAACAACACACAACCCTCGCTTACGTGGCACAAATGAAGGATAAGGAACATAATAAACTTGCCTAACAAGATGTGACATTATGAAAGGGTCGTACTCTTTGTACCTTCGCTCTATTTGAATCTCAACAGTACCATATGTCTTGTCTATTTTTGTGCCTCTAGTTGGATCATACCATTCACAGTAAAACAAGACAACTTTATTCTCCGAGTCCAAGTAATTGTATACCAACTCGTAGATATGCTTAACAAAGCCATAGAAATCATCTTCACCCCCATCTGTAACTCCTTTTACGAATACACCACTGTTTTTTGTTTTTTTCCCTTCAGTCCAAGTCTCAGTGTGAAATTTATATCCGTTCACGAAGTATGTGTGCCATTCGTTTGCGCTTAGAATAGGGCCTTCACACAAATTTCTCAAATGGAGTATTTCTGGTGTCGGTGTAACAATGCATGACAATCTATCCTTGAACCAAGATGGAAATTGTGCATGAATGACACCGGCTGTTGATTGTACACCGGTGCTTTGAAAATAGACGCTGTTAAATTCCCTATAAAAAATCATACCATAAGTTTCAAGGTAATAATATTTACACACTATAGATAAAATAATAGTTAGGTATACTTACTCAAGATACGGTTTAACTTCGACGCAGTTGATCAACACATGAACATGTGCGGATTGCATTTCTTGTTGGGTCAACCAATGAACACCTTTCTTTCCAGATGGACGACCTGGAAGCCCAAAGACTGATAAGGTGAATTGGCTTCTTTCGTAAACATTTACGGGATTCCTTATGATTCTTGGGGTTAACATCAAGTTGTTGAAATAGTGACTGCAAAAATGTGATGTCTCCCGATGCAAGTAATGTGAACATATGGATCCTTCAACTCTAGCTTTATTTTTCACGGATCTCTTAGAATCACCCATAAACCTTTCAAATGGATACATCCACCTATAATGAACAGGTCCTCCAAGATAAGCTTCGTATGCAAGATGCACAGGTAGATGTTCCATGGAGTCAAAAAATCCAGGAGGAAATATTTGTTCCAACTTACAGAGAATGATTGGAATATTTTGGTCCAACTTAATGATATCATCCACTCTTAAAGTTGAGGCACAAATATCTCTAAAAAATTGACTGATTTCAGTCAGTGGATTAAGCACATGTTTTGGTAGAGAACCAAACGCAATTGGCAGTAATTGTTCCATAAATATGTGACAATCATGACTTTTCATGCCATGCAACTTCCCAGTGTTATCGTCGGCACACCTTGCTAAGTTTGAAGAATATCCGTCGGGCATTCTCAATTCTTTTAACCATCTACAAACTGCTTTAGCTTCTTGTGAAGTCAGAGTGTAACAAGCCTTGGGTTTTAATAATTTTCCATTCGGTTGAGGCTTCAACTCCAACTCTTTTCGATTACACCATTTTTTCATGTCATGTCTCGCCTTCTCATTATCCTTTGTTTTGTCTTTAACATCCATCACTGTGTTAAATATATTATCAAAAAAATTCTTCTCAATGTGCATAACATCCAGATTATGGCGTAACAAATTATCTTTCCAATACGGGAGGTCCCAAAATATACTTCTTTTTGTCCAATTGTGCTCGACCCCGTATCCTGGAATTCTACATGCTTTACCCGTATCTGTGAATTTTGGGTGGTGACAAACTTGTTCCCATACTGCACCCGGTGACAGACGAGGCGGAGGGAGATCTTTTACCACTTCGTCTTTTTTGAAATCTGTCCTATTTCTTCTATAGGTATGATTTATTGGTAGGAATCGGCGATGACAATCAAACCACGAGCTCTTCCCCCCTTTCTCTAACGTAAACGCCGTAGAGCTTCCCATGCAATGCGGACAACCCATTTTTCCATGTGTACCCCAACCAGACAACATGCCATATGCTGGAAAGTCATTAATCGTCCACATCAAGGTTGCTCGCAAAGTAAAGTTTTGTTTACGAGATATATCATAGGTGCATACTCCAATCCACAACCTTTTCAAATCATCAATTAGAGGTTGTAAGTACACATCAATTCCAACTTTTGGACTCGACGGTCCTGGAATGATACATGTCAGAAACATATACGGTTTTGTCATGCACATCTCAGGAGGGAGGTTGTAAGGGGTTACAATAACTGGCCAACAAGAATATGCGGTTCCCGACCCTTGGACATATGGAGTAAATCCATCAGAGCATAAACCAAGCCTGACATTTCTAGGTTCAGCGGCAAAATCAGGATGTATTCGATCAAAGTGCTTCCAAGCCTCGCCATCAGATGGATGCCGCATAGTGCCTGGACTTGTTTTGTTTGTATGATGCCATGTCATCTGACTTGCACTGTGCATTGAAGCAAACATTCTTTTTAACCTTGGTATGATCGGAAGATAAAACATGGACTTCACTGCGACACGTGTTTGCTTACGGTCAACAGCTTTACTTTGAATTTGATATCTTGGACTCTCACAAAACTTACATTCCTCCAACAATCCATCATTAGTACCAAACTCATTGTCATAAAACAACATGCAACCATTAGTGCAACAATCAATTTTTCTTACATTTAAACCCAACTTCGACACCAACTTCTTTGCATCTTTAAATGTTGTAGGTAAGTTGTCTTTCATAGGAGTTGAATCCAACATCATTTTTGTGAAGAATTCCAAACACTGATCTGGAACATTCCAATTTGCCTTAGCAGCCAATAATCTCACACACATCGATAATTTTGAATCTGACGACCCCTCAAACAATGGTATATTCATCTCATTCAACAACTGATAAAATCTCTGCGCTTCCTCATTTGGCAACTCTTCTCCATCAAAATCTTCAGGTTGATCATAGGCCACGTTCACGCCAAAAGCATCCTCAACCATCTCACCGATCATATTAAAGTTTTCCTCATATTCCATAGTCGGTCTACTGCTTGAAGCACGAGTATTACTAGTCTCTGGCACGTTCATCGGCAAATTTTCACCGTTCGACGTCCACACCCAATAATTTTTAATAAAACCCCTTCTATGCAAATGACGTGTTACTTCTTCTGGATCACTAATTATACGCCTACATTCACATTTAAGACAAGGACACCTAACTCCCCCTTCACTTCGACAACATTCCTGAACAAATGCCCACTTGATAAACCCATCAACTCCTTCTACGAAATTTGGTTTAAGTGCACGTCTTCCTGGTTCCAATCTATCGTACATCCAACTACGATAGTACAGATAATATTCCATACTGCATATTTGTACAATCATTACACTAATTAATCTATAACATTTATGTAAACTATATATATATATATATATATATATATATATATATATATATATATATATATATATATATATATATATATATATATATATATATATATATATAACTTTTTTATCTAACATATTCTCACATAGTATATAACATATTCTCACATAATCTAACTATATATATATATATATATATATATATATATATATATATATATATATATATATATATATATATATATATATATTATTCTCACATAATCTATAACATATAACAAGAATATTCTCACATAATATATAAACTTTATTCATTTAAAATATACAAAATCTATAACATATAACAAGAATATTCTCACATAATATATAAACTTTATTCTTTTAAAAAAAATAGAATATGTATAAATAAAATGTAAAAAAATATATATAATATCAAATGTCTTTATACCCTAATATAATAAAACTATATATAGTATAAAATGTCTTTAACATAATAACATACTATATATATATATATATATATATATATATATATATATATATATATATATATATATATATATATATATATATATATACATTAAATTTTCTTTTTACCTTTTTAACATATACACATATATAATAAATTTTACTTTTACCATTTTAAAAAACATTCTATTTTACATATACACATATATAATAAATTTTACTTTTACCATTTTAAAAAACATTCTATTTCCCACTATATATTAATATAATATTATATTCTTTTTACCAATAATATTTTTTTTACGATTTTTTAACATAATAATAACATACTATAAACATATTAAAATTTCTTTTTACCATTTTAAAATATATTATATTTTCCAATACATATTAAATCTCTATTTTTCATTAAATAATATATATTAAACTTTAAAAAAAAATTGTATACTATAAATGTTGTATATATAATTTACATATATAGATTAAGTTTAATTAGATATCATAACTTACATTTATAATTCATGTTTAATAATATATAAAAATTACATATATAAATTATATGTTTAATAATATTATATCTATTTACAAAAAATATAACATATCTAAATATTATAAAATTTAAAATATATAATTTCGATTTACTAAATTATATTCTTTTTTACTAAATTATATTTCGATTAAAAATATATATATATATATATATATATATATATATATATATATATATATATATATATATATATATATATATATATTACCATAAACTAAAGAAATTATCTCTATTAACCAAAATCTATTTTAATAAAAAACATAATATGTTTTATTAAAAAACATAAATATTTCTATTTACCATAAATTACTACATAACCCATAAAAACACATACAATTTATCTATTAACACAAATATTACATACCACATTAATATATCACAAAAATTCCAGAAAAAACATACAACTAATCACAAATATAATATTAGAGAAAAAATATAATATTCAATCATCTAATTAATATATCAAAATATTAGAGAAAAAATATAATATTTACCTATAAACTCAAATATAACACAAAAATATACTTCAAAATATTATATTTAAAATTATAAAAATACCTCAATCTTCTAATCTCCTCCAATCTTCAAGTCCAATTCTTATAATATATATCTCCTCCAATCTTCAAAATCTTGAATAAAAAAATTAAAATAAGTTAGAATTTTAATCAATACAAATTATAAATAAACAGAATATAAAATATAAATAAATTAAATAAATTACCTTCAACAATGAGAAGGGGAAGAAAATGAGAGAAGAGAGCAATGGAGAAATGAGAGAAGAGAGAAATGGAGAAAATGAGGAAGAGAGGAAGAAATGAGGAGGAGAAGGGGCGTGCAGATTTTTATGCATTCTGAGAAGAACAATAGCGACGTGAAAAAAGAGACAGAAATCACTGGCGTGCATGCCACGTCGCAAGCTGCCAACGGTCCAGTTGGCAGCGTTGTTATTTTCACGTCGGAAACTAATGACAGGGCAGCCACGTCGCAATTTTTCAACGGTAACAAGCTTTTTAAATTTGAATCTGTGTTCACCTGCCAAAGCCTGCGCAGGTCTATTCAATGTCAGCATTAATTATTTCCGACGTGCAACTCACGTCACAAATTAAAATTTCAAAATTTTTGTTTCCCCCCTTTTGACTTTACAGATTTCAAAGTGTATAATTTTTGTTTTATCATTTGCGACGTGAAATCCATTTCACAAGTGTTTTTAAATAATATTTTTTTCTGATCCCCCATGTGAATACGTAATTATTAATATTATTGATTAAAATAATGTAGCGACGTGTTCTTCACGTCAGAACAGTCACTTTTTTCCCACGTGAATAACACGTCACAAATTTTTGACGCTAGGGAACCAATTCCTTGTAGTGATTTATCTACTTAATAAAACCGGTATGCTTGCTTCAAAATCATATACTAGCCTTGACAATCCTTCCCTCAAACATCATTTCACAATTTCTCAACCTTATCACGATTCTACTCAATATCGTAGACTCATAGGTCAAATAATTTATTTAATTACAGCTAGACCCGACATCTCTTTTAACTAAGTCTATTTTTCTCCAACCCCACCGATACTCACTACCAAGTTGCTTTTAGAATCTTACAGTATTTAAAACACAAACCTACTCAGGGTCTATTTTATCCCGCCTCAATTGATTTAATTCTTGCTAGTTTTGCATATAGCAACCAAACTACTTACCCTTCAACAAGACGATTTGCCACCGACTTTTCTATTTTCCTTGAAAAATCCCTCGTTTCTTGGAATTCAAAGAAACATGTCATTGTTTCCTGTTCAAGTTTTGAAGCCGGATATAGCGCACTAGCTAGCCTAACATGTAAAGGTCAATTGGTGCATTACATCTTCAAAGACCTCTGCATTGAATTTTCAAGACCAACATCTCGTTATTGCGACAAGAGATCTACTTTCTACTTCGCACGTAATCCAATGTTTGATAAGCACTTCAAACACATCGAAATCGACTGTCATCTAATCAGAGAAAAAAGATGGAACATGGACTCATCAACTTCTTTTCTATTTCATCCTCTGCTCAGATCACTTATGTTCTTACTATGCCTCTCTTCAACCCTTCTTTTTCATCATTTTTTCCACCGTTGGACTTGTTTCAATCCGTAGTACAGCTTGCAGGAGAGTGTTAGATAATATTAGTGTTAACTCGACTTAATTATTTTGTTTGCGATTTAAGTGCTAGTATTCAATTTTTGTACTCTCTCCATCTTTATATATATATATATATATATATATATATATATATATATATATATATATATATATATATATATATATATATATATATATATATATATATATATATATATATATATATATATATATATAGGGGACGACTCAAGTGAGAACACTTGGTTATTATGAGAAATGAGAACAATGAATCACGACCATTAAATTTTAATTTTGTTGATTTTAATGGACTGAATTGGTTTCTCTTTCTATATTGATTTAAAATAAATATTAAGGATCATAGAAAGAGAAACCAATCCAATCCATTAAAATCAACAAAATCAAAATTTAATGGTCGTGATTCATTGTTCTCATTTCTCATAATAACCAAGTGTTCTCACTTGAGTCGTCCCCTATATATATATATATATATATATATATATATATATATATATATATATATATATATATATATATATATATATATATATATATATATAATATTTTAATCATTTCACACAATTTAAAAAGTATAATTAATTTAAGATAAAAAATTATATATGATCCTATTATATTATTCTTTATTAATGACAAAGAAAATAGAAACTAACAGATGTAGAAGACAACAGAAAAATAAATACTAAATGACATAATAGAAAAAAAATCAACAATACACATTTGTAATGTAAAAGAATTATAATATAAATATTCTTTTACAAAATGACTTACACTTTTTATTATAGCCATTATTTATTATAGGCATTAATTATTTTTTAAAATTGAAAACGTAAAAAAATTAATATATTTCTTTTTCTATCAAACACTTTTTAATACACAATTTTTATTGGTTAAATTTTAAATAAGTTCCATCAAATTATATGAATTTCAAATACATTTAATAATATTCATATAAATCTGGATCTCAAATAAATTTCAAAACTTTTATATAAATTTTAATCATTAATTAAAATTATATTATAGGATAAATTAAAAGGGTTTTGTAATTATTGTTTTTCTTATAAAATATTCTCTTCATTCTTTTTTAAGTGTTAATTTTTTCATGCATTTTTTTTCTTTTTAATTGTCCTTTTTAAAATTTAAAATAGTTTTAATTGTATTATTGTCCAAATTATTTCTTATTATTTATTAAAAAATTATAAATAAAAATAATATTTACTATTTGAAAAATAATTAAAAAAAAATTGACACTTAAAAACAAACAAAATTAATATATTATTATGAATTAAATGTCAGGTTGACATGTTACAGTTAGGTTACTGCCTTAATAAATACCTTTGTAATTTATATTTTTATCTATACTTTTATGGTTGAATCTACATAATTATACTACACTTTTTATATTCTCTTTATTTATTAATCTTAACTATTTGTACAATAACTTTATTTTAGTGAGATAGTCTCATGTATTAATGTAGACACAAGTTGATTTATTGGAAACTATCAAACTACTCATTATAGCTACTAGCTAAAAGTACAGTATAATTAAGGTTAATTAATGTATACTTTGCCTACATTTTATTTATTGAGATAGTCTCGTGTATTAATGTTGATACAAGTTTATATTATCAAAAGCAAAATGTTGATACAAGTTTTTAACTAAAACTTTATTGAAATTACCAACTACTCATGGTAGGAAATGTACAATATCTAATAAACATCTATAAAAATTAAACTATCTAGAAAAATTAAGTATAACCCCACTAATATAAAATTAATTTTAAATAATTTTAAGGGTAGATTAGACTTTTGCAACCACTTCTTTCACCCCATTGTTTTGACATTTATTAGATCTGATGTGTCACATCACAATTTATTGCATTTATTTTAATCACTAAATACACATTGTAATTATTATACCACTAATAAATTGTTACGGTTAACACCTTTGTGTTTTCCAACAAATTCCTTGGCAATTCTTATGGTTAACACTTTGTGTTTTTCAACAAATTTCTTGGTTTTTGGTTTTCCTTCAAATATGGATAAGTCATCACCAAATTCACCCTATAATATGTAGAACCCGACTACTCCCTCACCTTCCGAAATCTCAAGCCTTGATCTCCCTCGCACAAACACCGGCGCATCATCGACGCATCATCAATCTCCCTCATTCAAACACTGACACAACAATAACCGCGTAACACAGTAAATTCACGATGAGGTTGGAAGAGAGATAGAAGCAGAGAAGACCGAAATGTGTCTGATTTGTGTTGTCTGCATTTAAATCTGTAATGTCTCGAAAATTATGAGAATAGAGAATTTGAAAAATGATTTAGATTAGAGGTTTTGTTTGCATCATGTTGTTTGAATAATTGTTTTGAGGCGTGTTTAATTTGCGCATCTTTGTTTTTGAAAATTGGTGATACTGAGAAAAAAGGATTCAATTAATCGATAAACAAAAAGAATAATGAGAGATTGAACGTTTTGTTGTTATTTTATTTTATAAACAATGAGAGAATGGTGAGATCAAGAAGATAGGTGAGAGAAAATGAGTTCAAGAGAGATATAAAAAATTCAGTTTACTAAGCATTTCATTAAGAGATATATTTTATTTATTAGTTATTTTCTTTGTATTAATTTGTTATATTATACTATATATGATGAGTACTATCTTCTAAATATAATTTAAAAAAATTGAAAGTGTTATTTAATATATTAATTTTTAACGTTGTTTTTAACCGTGTAAGCAAAACAAAAACTTAATATTATATATTCTAAAATAATGGTCTTATTTTGTAAAAAAAACTAAAATGAATTATTTATTTAATAATATAAATAATTTTATTTTTTAATTATAATATTTATTTCGATTGTGCTGTCACGAAAGATGTTTGGCAACAAGTTCTTAACTGGCTGAAGCTGAACCATGTTCCACAAGAGTGGAATAGCGAGCTACGGTGGATTAGTGAGCATACTAAAGGTAATAGTAAAGCTGTCAAGATTCTTAAAATGTGCATAGTTGAAGCTGTTTACTATATCTGGCTTAAAAGGAATAGGAAGGTGTTTACAGGCCCAAATGAGGATACTTTACTTGTTCAGGACATTTTGTATAGGGTAAAAGGGAGAGTGGCTCACCATAGCAAACTCAATTTATTTGTTAATGCCCTTGAATAGCCTTAGTTAGTAACTTAGGCCTAGTCTCTATGATACTTGGATCCTTTGGATCAGTTTTGTACCCAACTGTTTTTGGAATATATATATCCTATTTGCTCCAAAAAAAAAATTATAATATTTATTTGGATTGCATAAATTTTATTTAATAAATTTTATTATATATTTAATATTTATGAGAAAGATGGATAAATTTATCAATTCACTTTAAACAATGCAAACATAGTCTTTTAGATTTTTTTGTTACCACAATACATAGAAAATCAATTAAAGAGAAATATCACATACTTGATTCGATCTATATATTAAGTATGATTTTGTTTTATTTTTATTTTTTAAAGAAAATGTCACATGATGTAAAATCATATGTGATATTTCGATCTGATACAAAAAACAAGAAAATTAATTTAACCTGTTTTGATATAAAAATTTAGATCATAATAATTATTTTTTCAAATAAATTAGTAACAATCAACTTTTTTTCTTAATTATTATAAAAATATATTATTTCTTTAATCATTTATGTTTATTAGTTTTTACATAACCAAAAATAAACATTGCTTTTCACTACTAAGAAAATTGACATAAGAGACGGAAGAAATTTGTGTCTAAAATGCTTAAATTCCGTCTCTAACGTATTTGGAGACGGATTCTGAGACGGAAAAAGATCCCTCTTCAAAATATTGGGCACAAACGCATCAGAGACGAAATTTATCCGTCATTGGATAGTAACTTCCGTCTCACCTGGTTATTGATTAATTGATTAATTTCGTCTCTGCAGAGACGGAAATTTCCGTCTCTATCAATTCCGTGTCTGCATTAATTTTTTCGGTCTCCAAAATTTTGTCTCTGTCAGACATATTTCCGTCTCTAAATTTAAAATAATTTTTTGTACCATTTTTTATTATTCATCCTTCTAAATATAATCAATATTGTAATGTACAACCTGGACATAATTTAATATTACTATAGAATAAATTTGAATTTAGAACATTCATGAGAAAAATATAGTAATAATAAAATAATACTTCCAATAACATTTTAAAACATAGATGATAGCAAAATGATACTTGCAATATTGCAAGATAAAATGATAGTAGAATGATCCTTACAATGCATTAGAAAATATAGCAATAGTTTAGTAACTAGTCATATTAAAAATGTATCCATAACTTTGTTTACGGTGATTTCCGGTAAACAACCGCTAGTCTTCCAAACTATAATAAATATGATTTGGTTACTCGCAGGATCGACTAGATTGATCCTAGGACATAGTCAAAAAGGTTGTTATTCATGATAGTTCGAATTATGTCTATGGTTGGTGTGTCTCGAAATAAGAAATACTTAATCAAGGAAATAAAGATTAGCAATCACCTTGTTATACACGTAAATATATCATCAGCGAAAGGTAAGTTAAAGATAAAACATAAGACAAAACTGTAAAAGTGTAAGAATCTTAAAGTGCAGAAAAGTTAAATGCTTCGAAAATTAGATGACATGAAAGTAAAGAGTGCAGGAATATAAATGACATAAAGTAAATGGAATGCAGTAATATCGAAAGATACTTGAATAAAGAAAAATACACATGTATTTAAAATGGTGTTGGTGTCATACGTACATTTCTCAGCGAACTCTTTATCTTAACACTTGATACTTGAGTAATATGTGAGTGATTTGTACAAAATGAACACCCGGAATCCTAACATTAAGACCCTTATTTATACTAGTTTCGACCCTAACGGTCCTATACTAATCTAATGCCACGTTGCCCATAGAAAATCCAGGGATGCCATTTGTCTTCGTGCGGTTACATAAACTACTTCGAAATTCAAATCATCTCGCCTGAATCTCCCTTCGATGCGTGGCAACATAATTAGAAACAAGAATACCACGAAAATACGCTAAGCTTCAGCATTTTGCATATTTCGCGAAAACGTTTAAGTCCCAAATGACAATTCCTTTCGAATTTAGCTTCAGTGCTAACTATCTTTGTTCCAACTTAAACATCATTCTCGAAGCATGGCCATCAGTAGCCATTTTTATCTTCAAAGATGATCATCAGTAACCATCTTCCTTTGAATTCCAAATCTTTGAAGGACATTCTTCTAAAACGAAATCTTCAGCTAACAAATTGCCCCCAATAAATGCCTTTTTCGAAAAACAAGAGAAATAGGCGTTTCTTGTTATAATAAGATTTCGTTTTAGAGTTCCGAGACTATTGACTGACGTCACAATCATTTATGACTCTGTTTCCAAAACGTCTTGTCATTTTCAAAGATGTCTACTCATAACTTACATTCCCACGTTCTGGTTTTACTTCATGATCATTACTCCTATATACTAGGAGTAAAGCTAATAATTATTCGACCGCCGTTGGATTAAATCAACGCCTGCCGCGTGTCTCTTGGCTTTTACCCAAAAGATTTGAAAGGGTTTTCGTTAAACCTTTAAATACCTGAACTCCTACCCTCACATAACTTTCACCTCTATTTCCTCATTCTTTCCACAGAAAATAACGTCTCTGATTACATTCAAACCCATTTCCCAAATCAAACTTACTCATGGCGTCTTCCTCAAACGTTCTTCAACCCGCTTTGAAACTTCATAAATCTACACAGATGGGGGATCAAGAGTACATACCAAACCCAAATACTGCAGAAGTGCGCGCCATTTATGCTTCTCAGGTAATCATTCCCTTTGAACTTTTTGAAAAAACTCATGCCTTCATGGGACCTTTACCAGGAGAAAGTAATTCTGCTTTGAATAAATTCTTTTCTGCTTATTATAAAACTAGGCCCTTAGTTAGTAAGAATAAGATAGATGAAGATGGCCGTCCAATCTTAGCAGATCCTAATGGTGCAGAAGATACTTCGACTGTAACCCCTTCAGCCTTAGAGAAAATTAGGTTAAACTATGTAACCAATTTTGTGAAAGTTTTTAGGTCAATTCCTTTAGCAAAAGACCCTGAATTGTACTATGCCTGGCTAGCAAGAGTAGAAAAACAAAAGGCTTCTTTCTGGAAACAACTGGGAATTTATGACTTAATCCAATTATCCAAAACAGGTTTAGAATACAACCAAACCATGTTAGTAGCATCAGTTCATTTCTGGGATGCTTCCCATAACACGTTCCATCTTCCATGTGGAATGGTCACCCCCACTCTTTTCGACATAGCTGCTATCACGGGGCTTCGACCAACCGGAGAAACCTTTGACCCCAATGTCATGGATACCGATACCATTAACTTTAGCGAAGCAACAGTTACTTATACTGCGTTCATTCAACAATATCATGACGAGAATAATGAGGTAGTCTCGGACGAAGAGCATATTGCTTTCTTAGCATTATGGCTCTCGAGGTGCGTTTTCTGTTCTAGGTCCATACAGGTAGCAAATAGGTATCTTTGTATGGGCAATCAACTACACGCTGGGACACAACTAAACTTGAGCCAGTTAATTCTAGGGTTTCTCTATGAGAATCTAGATGAAGCAACAGACCTTGTTAAGAATTATACAACAGGATCCCTGTTTTTTGCCGGTCCCTTCTGGCTGCTGCAACTGTGGCTCAATGCTACTTTCGAGGCTCAACTCCCATTTCGAGGTGTTGTGAACGAAGAAGATCCAAACATCAAAAATCGAGCTGTAGAAGGAACCAGGTTGGCTTTGCTAACTCCTAAAGAAGAAACTGGGAAGCTTCGCGAACAATTTTTAGCCTATGTCATGATGTTTGCTCAGTGTTATCAATTTAGCCCTTCAATGGCTCCATTCGTAAACAGGACAGTGGGTCCTGAATGGTTCACTCGAAGGTTTCCAGCAATGTCCCCAGATCAACAAACTGAATCCATGATTATTTGGGAAGCTTTTCTTACCCCAAGGCTATTCTATCACCGTCTTCGACCCTCTAAAGGCCAATGTGTTCTTCTCTGCTACCAACCAAATCTGGTATCGAGACAATTTGGATTGGTTCAAATAAAACCCAAATGCCTGTATGAGAAAAGGAACCATATGTGTCTACATACTTTGTATCTAGCTGAAGATGAGTGTGAATCAAAAATCTCCAGATACACTGGTGTTACCAATCTCTCTCCTGTTCCTTTCGAACCTGCCTTTTATTCTGCTTCAGATTTCCATCAATGGTGGACAGATTACTACACCACACAAATCTTTGATGCTGAGAGCCTTACTCGAGAACTAACCGAAGCTTTTGCTGATGTGCAGGAAAACTTTCACAAAGGTACTTCGACCCATATTAAAGAAATCCAAGCCTTTCAAAAATTCTTTCAGACTATCTACAGGCCTGATGATCTTAGTCGGACCGTTCGTGAAGCTGCAGTCATTTTACGCGAAAAGTTTTCTGCTAAACTGGATAAGTTGAAACTGCCCCCGTCTGTTCGACCAGAACTGCGTTATGAAGTGGCTTTCAAACTTAATCCTCCAAAATTCCCTCCACTGCCAAGTGCTGATTTTGGTGTGGCTTTAAGCCCTCCTTTCCCAGACTGGTTTGTGTGTGGGAACGCTTTTAAAATTCTTCAGGAAAGCACTAAAAAACGCGCTGAACGAGTGGTCCCGACTAAGCATACCCTGGATACTTTCAAAGGACATCTTCATATAGATCTTGAACATGTTCGTGTCTTGACTCCAATACCTGAAGGTTTGGGTTTAGACAACTTTCGACTAACTTTTCTTTTTTCGCTAAAATACTGATTCCAGTTTCAACTACAGCCGTTGCTCGAAAGAGAAAGATCAAAGAAGCCGCTGTACAAAAGGATTCTGGAGTTTCGAAGAGCAACAAGACAAGTAGGAGTGATTATACCACGACCGGCAAGAAACCCATGGTACATACGCATTTTATATTCCAACTTGTATATTTCTGTGGATAGTACTTACTTTGCTCAATTTATATTCTTCAGACTTCGAAACCTCCGGTACATTCGAAGCGAAAAGCTTCTCAAACAGTTGTTTCAGACGATGAAGACAAATCTCCTCCTCGCACCAGGCAAGGACACAAGGAAAGACAGAAGACTGTCACTCCTTTAGGCAAAGAAAAGGGGTCTGGTTCTTCGAAGATTACTTCGCCAAGTGATAAAGTGTCTTCTAAAGAGTCACCCCTGAAAGCCGCTAGTAATGTCCCCGTTGTGGAGAGCCACAATTCGAGTCCAGATAACATTCCAACCAAGGTATTTGGATTTCACAACATAATCATCTCTATGAATTTTAACTTAAACAATTAAGTTAACATTTTACCTTATGATTGTAGGATGATGTTGGCACAGCCACTTCTGATCTCAAAGCCTTCAACCTCACCATCGACCTTGATAATCTCCAAGGTAAGTGCATGTTCTTTCTTATGACAAACAGATTTCTTGCAACCTTCCCATCATAATGTGTTCTAATCACTCAATGCAGACAAATCTCACGTGCTTTCGCCAGTTGTCGAAGACGTTCAGCCCCTTGCGACCATTATTCCTACTATGCCAGTTGAAGAAAGCCATTCAACTGATGATTCTCCTCCTACCCACAAAAGCGAAAATATGGGAGTAGATCGTCAATGTTCAGGTAGTAACAATGCAGCTGGACACCCAACTGGCAGTGAGGATACTGTATCTGAACAAGATGCTATGGAGGAAACTTCCAAACTAGCCACAGTTGGCCCTCACGAAACTTCACCCTTTGGGACCATAGTTTCTCCTGAAACTACTTCGACGCCTGCCCCAGCAAAGCCTACCCCTTCAGAATTGGAGAAACTTAAACAAACTGACCCCCTCAACTTCCTCAAGGCCATGATGAATATTGATAGCATTTCGCCTCTTGGGCTCGAAGCTTCTTCAACTGTTCAAGCGGAGTCTGGTGACAAAGATGATATTCCTAGTCTTCTTCATCAAATAAAGGAAAAGTTCTTTGAAACCAACCTTGTTGAAGTTCTAATTAAGGACCCTACCAAATGTCATAGCTTAAACCAACTTTTGAAGAAGGTGGATCTATTTCTTGTTTCCAAAGAAGTCTCAGAGGTGATTGTTTTGCTGGGTTCTCTGATCGAACAGCTTCAGTCAAACATTCTTCGAAAGAGAAATGTTGATGAACAACTTACTACAAAGATGGCTTCTCATAGTTCTTCTTGGAAAGCTACTACTGATGCGACGAAGAAGGGCGATGCTCTCAAGCTTAAACGCTCAGAAAACAAAAAGAGTATGACGAATGTGAGCAGAATATCAAATCCTGGAAGCAGGAAATTACTAAACTCGAAGAGAAGATAAAAGAAGCTGAATCTCGTCAGGCAACAATTCAACAAATCAATGAGCAGAAATTGACTGAAGTTGCAAATTTAGGAATCCAGCATTTCGAAGCTGCGCAGAAACTAGTGCCCGAAATCGAAGAATTGAAGAAACAATGGGCTTTGATTGAACTTCGCATGTCTTCATGGGAGGTTCAGTATTCAAAGATAAAGGACAATCTTCCTAGGGATTTCAATTAGTCGTTTCGAACCTTGTACTTCCTTTTGTAATGCGCACTTATTTTGTTTTGTAATCGAATTCCTCCGGGAATATATACATATGTGCAACTTTTGTCTTTCAATCTCCCCACATATTTTATTTTGCAATTGTCGTAAGTAATGCCCTAGCACTTCTCCAAACTTGCAAAAATATATTTTTTGTATTGTCACAGTAATTTTAATAAATGTAAGCACGTGACCTGACTATCCTTCGCAACCCTTTTAGCCTAGACTTGACGTTTCTACTCCCTTAGCCGTAACCATCATTAAGTGATGACGTCACTTTCTTAAAAACTTCTCTTTGAGACGTGCGTGCACCAGTTGTTCATGATTACATCTCAACTTCCAAGGGCGGGAAACGGCGGGAGCCATAACTTCTCTTTGGAATACCAAACGCAGTCTAATCAATCATTAAAATTGAACCGTTCCTTTATTGCCCCAGGTCTATATAAAGGATTAGCATTATACTTCTTTCTTCACGCTTGCTTCAAAACTCTTGTCCAAAACTTCGTTTCTCTTCTTGCATTCTCTCAAACACAGAGTCAGAAAAACCCTTTTCAAACTTTTCTTCTCCACATGGCACTACCCCTTACTTACAATAACATTAGGGCTTGCATAAAAAAGGAGTTCAAACTCTCTGAAGAAGAACTTTGAGGAAAACTTCATAAGCATCAGTGCCCTTTTTGCTAACCAAGAACTTGATTTCTACGATGAAATCCTAGAGGGACCTGTTTATCCCAACATGTTAGCAGACTTTTGGATGTTTGCGTCTCTACACATAGATCCGGAAGGCAGAACCACTATAGTCTCTGAGGTTCGAAGTGCCCACATTAGAATCACTCCCTCCACCATCTCTAACCTGATGAGATGCAATAACTCTAGTGAGACTTTTGATGACAATAGCTTCAACATGACTACTCATCTTCTGTTGAGGACTCTTATGGATAACGATCCTTTCAGCGTCAAGGTCATTATGGTTTGGCATCAACTTCTCGTGGGCAACTTTCATTCACGAAACCATGATCAAAACAGCATCATGGTGGAGGATTTGTAATTTATCCTCTGTGCCCTCCGTGGGAAGAAAATCAACTTCCCTTTAATGATTTTCAAAGGGCTTGTTGAAGCAGTTTCTATGGCTGCTGCTCATCAAGGGGTCGTAACGTGTCTTCCATATGGAAGGCTCTTATCTTACATATTCCTCAAAAAGGGAATAGTAAGGAGGATGCGTAACTCTGGATCCATGGACATGTTCGAGGCAGAAAGCTTGCCCATGTTGCCTCTAGAGGGTTTAGATCAAAGGATCAACTAGGAGGTGGTTTGTTTTAGGTTTTTATGTTTTAGATTTTGTGACCTTCAATGTTTTGGGAACCACCTTTCCTGTAATGAATGTACTCCTTTGATATTAGTGGAAAATATTTTGAAGTTTCTTTGTCTTCTTACTTTATTTGCCATACATGTTTGTTTGAACACAAAACCATTTTGGTGTTAGTTCAACCATTTTGGCTTACGTAGTATACCTCAATATCTATGTTTTTGCAATCTTTACTTCGTGCATGCTTGGTTTGTATCTCTTCAGATACTTCCCGTTTACTCTTAGGATCCTGCGATCTTCTGCTAACTCTTCTATCTCGTAAGCGTTATTCGAGAATACTTTCAAGATTCGAAAGGGTCCCTCCCAGTGTGGGGACCATTTACCAAGTGTTTGATTCTTTCGATCTATAGGTAAAATAACCTTCCAAACTAAGTCATTATTGATAAACGTTTTACCTTTTACCTTTTTGTTGTATGCTCTAGACACTCTTTCTTTTTGTCTTTTTATCATCTCCAATGCTCGAAGTCTGTCTTCGTCCAAGTCTACTAATTCGTTCATCATCAACTCCCAATACATGTTCGGAGGAATTTCTGCCTGTCTTTGTATCCGAACTGACTGCAAATATATCTCAACTGGGAGTACTGCGTCATGTCCAAATGTCAGTTGGAAAGGCGTAGTGTTTGTAGCTTCTTTTGGAGATGTTCGACAAGCCCAAAGTGCTTGGTCCAAGGTTTTGTGCCAACTCTTAGGCTTTTTTCCTACATGTTTCTTTATGAGACCGATTATTATCTTATTCGCTGCTTCGACTTGTCCATTTGCCTGAGCATAGTAAGGTGTAGAAGTAAGCAACTTGAAACCCATTTCTTTGGCGAAGTCTTGCATCTTTCGCCCAGTGAACACTGATCCTTGATTTGTGGTTATACTTTCTGGGATTCCAAATCTGTATATGATGTGTTTCTGAATAAACTCAATCACAACCTCTTGGTCCACATTCGCCAGCGGTATCGCTTCGACCTATTTTGTGAAGTAGTCTATTCCTACTAGTATGTATCTTTGACCCTTAGAGGATTTAGGGTGAATTTCTCCAATCATATCTAGTGCCCAGCCTCTGAAAGGCCATGGTTTTATTATTGAACTTAACTCATTCGCTGGAGCGTGTTGAATACCTGCATGCTCTTGGCATTCTTGACACCCTTTTGCAAATTCTATGCAGTCTTTTAACATAGACGGCCAATACATTCCATATCAAAACAGAAGCCATTTCATTTTGTGTCCCGCTTGATGTGCACCACATGCTCCACTGTGTACATTTGAGAGAGCCAAATATGCTTCTGCTTCACCCAGACATTTCAACAAGACTCCTTCAGGAGTTTTCTTGAATAATTCGTTCCCCATCAGGAAATATGATAAAGCTCTATACTTCACCTTTCTATCCGTGTCTGTCGAAGGATCTTTTAGATAGTTTACAATTGGACTCCTCCAATATGTGTCTGCTAAAGAGTCTATATTTAATACTTCAAACTCTTCTTTGCTGGCAAAACCTAATTGTGAATTCTCCAGGTCACTTGGGGAAAGCTTGGTAGCCATTGCTTTTCCTCTTACTTCGATCAGTTCCTCTAATTTCTCTTTTGATACCCTGTATCCTGAGGCTAACTGTGCCAGATTGTTTGCTTCTTGATTCTTGGTCCTTGAGACGTGATTTAACTCCACATACTCAAATTTTTTAAGCAACCTATTTGCTATGACAAAGTACATGATCAAGTTTTCTTTGATGCATTTGTACTCCTTTGTTAGTTGCTTAATCACTAGTTCGGAGTCTCCTTTAATTTCGACTCTGGTTGCCCCCAATTCTAACAAAGCTTCAAGTCCAGCAATCAGTGCTTCATATTCAGCTTCGTTGTTGGAGCATAAGGGACCTTCAATCTTGTACTTGAGCTTTATTGGAATTCCATCAGGAGAAATTATCAACATTCCAACACCAGTTCCCTCTCTATGAGTCAAACCATCGAAGTATAGCTTCCAAGGCTTCAAGTCTACATAATGTTGAGGGTTCTCAACCACTGCATGGTCAACAATGAAATCTGATACAATCTGACCTTTCATTGCCTTAAGAGGTTGAAATATCAGTGAGTATTCAGTAAGGGCTAAAGCCCAATTGCCAATTCGACTATGCAATATTGGCTTTGATAGCATATGTTTGATAACATCACAATGAGACGAAACATAAACATCAACTGGCTTTATATAATACTTAAGTTTGATACATGAGAAATATAAACAAAGGCAGAGTTTTTCTATTGCGCTATACCTAGTCTCTGCATCATTGAGTACTCTACTTAAATAATAAATGGCTCTTTCGATGCCATTTTCATCTTCTTGCGCTAACATACTGCCTATTGTATTATCTGAAGCCGAAATATACAGGCGCATGTGCTTCTTCCCATTTGGGGGAGACAAAATTGGTGGATGGATCAAGTATTGCTTGATTTTATCAAAAGCTTCTTTATGTTCAGCACGCCATTCGAACTTTCCTTGCTTGAGTCGAAGTAGAGGGGAGAAAGCTTGCGTGCATCCACTCAAATTAGAGATAAACCTTCTCAAGAAGTTTATCTTCCCCAGTAAGGACTGCAGTTCTTTCTTCGTGGATGGAGGCTTAGTTTCCATGATAGCCTTCGTTTTATTCTGGTTAATTTCTATTCCCTTCTTATGGACTACGAAGCCCAGGAAATCTCCAGCCTGCACAAAGAAAGCACATTTAAGGGGATTCATCTTTAAGCCATGTTTTCTCATTCTTTCGAATGATTGGCTTAGATGATTAAGATGATCGTAATCTGAAACAGATTTCACAACGATGTCATCTATGTATACTTGCATGAATGTTTCTATAAAATCATGGAATATAGAGTTCATTGCTCTTTGATAGGTTGCCCCAGCATTCTTTAAACTGAAAGGCATTACAACCCACTCATAGGTGCCTATTGCCCCTGGGCAACGAAAAGCTGTTTTAGACACATCTTCTTCTGCAATGAAGATTTGATTATACCTAGAGTATCCATCCAACATACTTAGGTATTCGAAGCCTGCGGCTGAATCTACTAGCATTTCTGCCACAGGCATGGGATATTCGTCCTTAGGAGTTGCTGCATTCAGATCACGAAAATCTATGCATACTCTTAATGAACCATTCTTTTTTATAATAGGTACAATATTGGCAATCCATTCAACGTACCTTGTAGTTTGGATGAACTTGCAACGTAGAAGCCTTTCGACCTCTGCTTTAATCTTTGAATGGATCTCTGGGGCGAACCTTCTAGGAGTCTTCTTTATGGGCTTCTTCCCTTCCTTTATTGGCAACTTTAGTTCGACCAGGTCTCTTCCTAAACCAGGCATCTCGTCATAATCCCAAGCGAAATAGTCTTTGTTTTCTTTTAACAACTTGATAACTCTTGATTTCAACGCTGGGTCTAATTTCGCACTGACGTATGTTATCCTCTTTCGATCCTCGTCTCCAAGATTTACTCCTTCGAGTGGATCTTGGGCTAACATTTTTATGTTTGATGCCATTGGGTCCTTCTCGAATCCCAAGGGTTCTTCGTCGTAGATTGCGTCTAACCTTTGACTCGAATCTTCTCCTGAGATTTCTTCGACTCGAACTGGATCTTCAGGTGGTTGGGGGATCATATGTATCCCTGAATCTGTCGTTTCTTCCTTTCTTAGACCTACATTAACCAACATGTTTGATAATTCGGCTTCGAGAGCCATTTTTATTTTAGTCTCGGCTATATAAGCCGAAATCTTTTCGAAGAATGATGACTCAGACATCATCAACGTCGTCATCCCAGCCTGTTGGCCGTATTGTTGGATAATGCTCTATTGGTGCGGCATCTTCTGGGCCGTCCATTATTTCCCTATTCCATTGGAACCCATTTGGGTGCAAAGACAAGTAATACAATGCATTCTTGTTTGGGGTGTATATATCTTCCGCAGCATGGCAAGGTCCTATGTTTGCCAAGTTCCTATCGAAGTTAGTTTTATTAACTTGATTAACTTCAGCCATGTAATAACTCTGATCCCCCTCAATATTCTCTACTATGCCATCTTCTCTCCAAATGGTTAACCTTTGATGCGTTGTCGAAGGCACAGCAGCAACTCCATGGATCCATTCCCTTCCGAGCAAGAGGTTATAATTTGCTTTTGTTGGTATGACCATAAACATAGTTGGCCTCATGACTGAACCCACCGTTAGATTTACTTGGACAACTCCCAAGGTTTGCCCTATTTTGCCTTCGTAGTTAGACAAAACCATGTTATGTGGCCTTATATCAGTATCAAACATACCAATTCTTTTCAGCATGTATTGGGGCATTAGGTTCACCGCTGCCCCTCCATCTACCAGGACTTTATTATTGCCAACATTTTCAATCTTAGCCCTTATTTAGAGTGGTTTCAAATGGTTTCGCATACCTTTATCAGGCCTCTCAAAGAAAGCATTCTGCTCTTCAACTGCACCATTATTCAGCACATAGTAACACACAGGTCTGTGTTTCGCCATCTCTTCGAAGTCAGCCTCTTCACAATCTTTAACTTCAGTTTCTTGATTAAACTCATGAGGGAGTACATACACAACATTGCAGTTGAGGTTTATAGATGATACCCCATCAGAGTCAAAATCATTTTTCATTCTATCATCTTCTTTCCAAGGGCTGGAATGCATCTTTTCCTCTTCTTTCTCATTTTCAGAATCGAACAATTTGCGTTCCACTGGAGGTTTGCTTGACCTTGCCCCCTGGGTTGGGACTTGGTTACTACTAGATTCTCCGATTTCCCTCGGTTTGTATTCTCTTTGAGCCTTCTTCATCCTCTGGTGTCTTCTCCATTGGGATCTGGACATAGGATTTTTGCCTTTGTAGTTCTCCAACCTGTACATCACTCGATTTGAGGTTTGGAATTGCTTCCTGTACGCCATTGCAGTTCTTCCCCCTTGGTCCCAACTTCGCCATTTGTTGGTCCTTGCACCAGCTTGCATCCATCTGTCCCTAGGTACGTCCGCGGGGACCTTGAATGTGACTCTTCGAGCTCTAGGATGTGGGCTGTCAGGTCTCTTCGATGGAGTCCATATATCGAAACCATACAGGTTAGGACGAAGTCCCTGAGTTTCTCTACCCATATAGTGAAGGATAGAAAAACACTTAGAAAGGGGGGGTTTGAATAAGTGTAGCTTTAAAAACTTGACAGATAAAAATAAATTGCACAGTTATTTTTATCCTGGTTCGTTGTTAACTAAACTACTCCAGTCCACCCCCGCAGAGATGATTTACCTCAACTGAGGATTTAATCCACTAATCGCACGGATTACAATGGTTCTCCACTTAGTCAGCAACTAAGTCTTCCAGAGTCTACTGATCACACATTGATCACTCCAGGAACAACTGCTTAGATACCCTCTAAGACTTTTCTAGAGTCTACTGATCCACACGATCACTCTAGTTACAATCTGCTTAGTTCACTCCTAAGACTTCCTAGAGTATTCTGATCAACACGATCACTCTAGTTCCTTACAACTTAATGTAATCAATTCTAAGAGTTTACAAATGCTTCTTAAAAGCGATAATCACAACTGTGATATTTCTCTTAACGTTTAAGCTTAATCTCACTAATATATTACAACAGCAATGTAGTGAGCTTTGATGAAGATGAAGATTCTGAGCTTTGGATTTGAACAGAGTTTCAGCAAGTTAATTTGAATTATATTGTTCAGAATCGTTAACCTTGCTTCTCATCAGAACTTCATATATATAGGCGTTGGAGAAGATGACCGTTGAATGCATTTAATGCTTTGCGTGTTCCGTACAGCATCGCATTTAATGTTATACGCTTTTGTCAACTACCTCGAGCCTTGTTCACGCTGTGTCTACTGACGTAGCCTTTAGTAGCTTTTAACGTTCCTTTTGTCAGTCAGCGTAGCCTGCCACTTGTACTTCCTTCTGATCTGATGTTTGTGAATACAACGTTTGAATATCATCAGAGTCAAACAGCTTGGTGCATAGCATCTTCTGATCTTCTGACCTTGAAGTGCTTCTGAGCGTGATACCATCTTCTGAGCTTCAGTGCTTCTGATCTCATGTTCTTCTGATGCTTCCATAGACCCATGTTCTGATTCTGCTTCGACCATCTTCTGATGTCTTGCCAGACCATGTTCTGATGTTGCATGCTGAACCATTTGAGACAAAGCTTCTGAGCGCTGAATTATGCGTACTCTTTATATATATTTCCTGAAAGGGAAATTGCATTGGATTAGAGTACCATATAATCTTAAGCAAAATTCATATTATTGTTATCATCAAAACTAAGATTATTGATCAGAACAAATCTTGTTCTAACAATCTCCCCCTTTTTGATGATGACAAAAACATATATAAATGATATGAATTTGCGATCAGAAAGAACAGACGGCAAAAGACAAATTACACAGCTATAGCATAAGCATATGAATATGTCTCCCCCTGATATTAACAATCTCCCCCTGAGATAAATAATCTCCCCCTGAAATAAATACTCGAAGAACTTTAATAAAAGACTTCCCTGATTATTTCGGTAGAGACGATCATATAAGCTTTTGTCTTCAGAGAATTCATAGCTTCTGACTTCTGCTTCCATAGGACAGCTTCAGAACTAGAATTTCCTTAGATCCCTAGAACACTCACAGCTTCTGATTCCTGCTTCCATCTAGGACAGCTTCAGAACTTGAATTTCTTTGATCTTCTGAACATTCACAGCTTCTGATTTCTGCTTCCATTCAGGACAGCTTCAGAACTTGAATTTCTTTGATCTTCTGAACATTCATAGCTTCTGATTTCTGCTTCCATTCAGGACAGCTTCAGAACTTGAGTTTTCTGGATCTTTAGAACATTCGCAGCTTCTGATTTCTGCTTCCCTCGGATAGCTTCAGAGCTTTGAATTTCTACCAACATCACTTCATGCTAGATTTGTATCAGAACATTGTTGAATGTACCAGAGCATCATCTGAGCATCTCTACATCCTGAAATGTTACAGAACAAAAAACTAAACGACAAAAGTCAGCATGAACGAGTTAGAACATAAAATATATGTTTGAACACATTATATGTATCAGAGCCATAACATTATATGTATCAGAGCCATATAGGCTGAAATAATGTATCAGAGCATATAATATATCAGAGCAAATAGAATTTTGTCAAATCAAATAGACAAATATGGATCAAATTCTATTATCAGTGCTTCTGATTCATTCTTCTTTCTTGCTTCTGATTTCTGAAGCTTGACAGCACTCAGCTTGCTTCAGTTTCCATGGTTTTGCTTCTTGTGTTTGCTTTGAAGATTTTCTTCACTTCTTTATACCTGCAAAACACTTAAACCATATAGAACTTGCAGTTCTTGTTAGTAAATGTGTGGGAGCTTTACCCAGCAACTGATAGATTTAATCAAATCATTTATCATTTATCTTCTCCCCCTTTTTGTCATAACATCAAAAAGCAATATTTCAAAAGATTCAGATGCATAAAACGACAAATAAAATCACTGGAATGTAAATACAAAGAAACTTTTCATTGATAATCAAAAGATATTACAAAAGGTTCCTAAGTTTAACAAGATGAGAAACATTCCTAGCAAATACATAAAAAGTCATCCAAAGAGGAAATGACTACAAAAATTAAAAACAGCACCCTAGCAGGACACGCTCTGTGTCAACCCATCAAGAATCCCTGTGGACTCTTGTCTTCCAGACTAGAACCTCCACTGTAGGAGAGATCCAAGTGACCAAAGAGGAAGAGAGGGACAGTTCACAGACAGAGAGCTAATGTTGCAAACGGGGCTTTCCCTTAACATAGAAGTTAAGAATATCATTCTTAACCTCCTCCCATAACTCAAGAAAGTCTTCTGTCTTTGGGTGAAAGTTGATAACAACATTAAAGAAGAGGTCTGACTTGAGAGGTATTAGGAGAGCCATCCCGAGATATGCAGAGATCTGTCGCCTTTGAGTCATAGATCTTCAACAGGCTTAGGGTGAACGCTAGGTTTGAGCTAGGATTTTTAAAAAATTTGTTTGAGCAAGAGACGAAAAAAGAGAGAGAGAAAAAAAACTTGATGAGGAATGCAAAGAGATAGAGAGAGATGAGAGGGAAAGAAAAGAGTTTGAAGAGTATTTAAAAGAAAATAAAATGAAACGAATGATGAAAAGCATTTAATGTTACGTGACGTGAGGAGAGGTAATAAAGACGAATGAGGTGACTAGCACAGTTACCTATGGTCGGCGTCCCTTCAACTGCACGCACGTTTATCCATGAATAGTAACGACAGGTTTACCATCCCGAGATAAAACGTAACAGCTGTTTTGCTTTAAAAGAGGTTCTGAATCAACTTAGACAATGAAACGTTAGTAATAACCGAATCATAATTTCTAAAAGATTTCAATCAGAACTTCTGATATATAAAAAATAATCCATTTTCATTTCAGAAGTTACTCATACATAAGAACTTCTCATCTTCTCATTCTGGGCATAAATCCATACTGATGTTCTTCAGAATGAACTTAAACCTATCTTCAGCCAGGGGTTTTGTAAAGATATCAGCCCATTGATGGTCTGTATCAACAAAGTTTAAAGATATAACACCCTTCTGAACATAGTCCCTTATGAAATGATGTTTTATCTCAATATGTTTAGCTTTTGAATGAAGAATAGGATTCTTAGATAAACATATAGCAGAAGTATTATCACAGAATATAGGAATGTTACTCTCAAATATCTGATAATCTTCTAACTGACTCTTCATCCAGAGCATCTGTGTACTACAACCAGCAGCAGCGACATATTCTGCTTCTGTTGTTGATAGAACAATAGTTGCTTGCTTCTTGCTATACCAAGAGATCAAATGACTTCCAAGAAATTGGCAACTTCCTGAAGTACTTTTTCTTTCAATTCAGTCTCCAGCATAGTCAGCATCGCAGAATCCTACTAAGTTGTATTCTTTAGATTTTCTGTAAACTAAGCCAACATTAGTAGTACCTTTCAGATACCTTAGAATTCTCTTAACAGCAGTTAAATGAGATTCTCTAGGATCTGATTGGAATCTAGCACACAAACAAACACTGAACAGAATGTCAGGTCTAGAAGCAGTCAGATATAGAAGAGATCCAATCATACCTCTGTATAACTTCTGATCTACCTTCTTACTTACCTCATCCTTACCTAGGATGCATGTTGGATGCATAGGAGTTTTGGCTTCTTTGCAGTCTAGAAGATTAAACTTCTTCAGAAGTTCCTTCACATACTTGGTTTGGTGAACATACGTTCCTTCTGATGTTTGATTTATTTGTATTCCAAGGAAATACTTGAGTTCTCCCATCATGCTCATTTCAAACTCAGCCTGCATAGACTCAGCAAACTCCTTTCCAAGTGTAGCATTAGATGTTCCAAAAATAATATCATCCACATATATTTGACAAATTAAAATATCCCTTTTAAAGGTTTTACAAAAGAGAGTAGTGTCCACTTTTCCTCTAGTGAAACCATTATCCAGAAGGATAGAACTTAAACGTTCATACCAAGCTCTGGGAGCCTGTTTCAATCCATACAATGATTTCTTTAGTTTAAAAACATGATTAGGAGACATAGAGTCTTCAAAACCAGGAGGTTGATGGACATAAACTTCTTCATCTATATAACCATTTAAGAAGGCACTCTTAACATCCATCTGATAAAGAGTGATGTTATGTTGAGTGGCAAATGAAATTAATAGACGAATAGATTCTAACCTGGCCACTGGTGCAAAGGTTTCTGTATAATCAATCCCTTCTTGCTGACTATAACCCTGAGCCACCAGTCTGGCTTTGTTCCTTACCACTTCACCTTTCTCACTGAGCTTGTTTCTGAAGACCCATTTTGTACCAATTATATTGAATCCATCTGGTCTAGGAACAAGATCCCAAACATCATTCCTTGTAAACTGATTCAGTTCTTCTTGCATAGCAATTATCCAGTCTGGATCTTCTAGAGCATGATCAACAGAAGTTGGCTCGATCAAAGATACAAGACCTAATTGACAGTCTGCATTGTTCTTAAGGAATGCTCTTGTTCTGATTGGATCATCCTTCTTTCCAAGAATGACATCTTCTGAGTGACCAGAGATGAGTCTGGATGATCTTCTGACAGATGGTTCTTCAGAAATGCTTAGATCCTCCAGAGAAGCTGATACTTGATCTTCAGATTCTTTGCTTCTGAGAAGCTCTGCTTCTGATGCGTTGCTTCTTGGCTCAACAACTTCTGATATGTCAATATCACAATCTGCAAAATTATCAAACTGCTTTGGTTTTTCAGAACCAAGCTTATCATCAAACCTGATATTGATTGATTCTTCTACAATCAATGTTTCAGTATTGTATACTCTGTAGCCTTTTGAGCGTTCAGAATATCCAAGAAGGAAACATTTTTGAGCTTTTGAATCAAACTTACCAAGATGATCTTTAGTGTTCAGAATAAAGCATACACATCCAAAAGGATGGAAATATGAAATGTTGGGCTTTCTATTCTTCCACAATTCATAGGGAGTCTTATTTAGAATAGGTCTGATAGAGATTCTATTCTGAATATAGCATGCAGTGTTTATTGCTTCTGCCCAGAAATGCTTAGCCATATTGGTTTCATTGATCATGGTTCTGGCCATTTCTTGCAGAGTCCTATTCTTTCGTTCTACAACCCCATTTTGCTGTGGAGTTCTAGGACAAGAGAAATCATGGGCAATACCATTTTCTTTGAAGAATTCTTCAAAGGATCTGTTCTCAAATTCACAACCATGATCACTTCTGACCTTTATGATTTTACACTCTTTTTCAGATTGAATCTGAATGCAGAAATCAAAGAACACTGAATGAGTCTCATCCTTGTGTTTTAAGAATTTTACCCATGTCCAGCGGCTATAATCATCTACGATGACTAATCCATATTTCTTCCCTCTGACAGATGCTGTTTTGACTGGACCAAACAGATCAATGTGCAAGAGTTCTAATGGACTTGAGGTAGAAACAACATTCTTGGACTTGAATGCAGGTTTGGAGAACTTGCCCTTCTGACATGCTTCACAAAGAGCATCTGATTTGAATTTCAGATTAGGGAGTCCTCTGACCAGATTCAGTTTGTTAATCTGAGAAATCTTTCTCAAACTAGCATGACCTAATCTTCTGTGCCAGACCCACTGCTCTTCAGAAACAGACATAAGACAAGTCACCTTCTGACTCATAAGATCTTTCAGATCTGTCTTATAAATGTTGTTCTTCCTCTTGCCTGTAAATAGGATTGAGCCATCCTTCTGATTTACAGCCTTGCAAGACTCTTGATTAAAGATTATATCATAACCATTGTCACTCAATTGACTGATAGATAAGAGGTTATGTGTTAATCCTTCTACAAGAAGTACATTAGAAATGGAAGGAGAGTTACCAGACTTTATAGTTCCAGAGCCAATTATCTTGCCCTTCTGATCTCCTCCAAACTTGACTTCTCCTCCAGACTTAAGCACCAGGTCTTGGAACATAGACCTTCTTCCTGTCATGTGTCGTGAGCATCCAGAGTCCAGGTACCATGACATGTTGTGCTTTGTCCTTTTTGCAGTCAAGGATATCTGCAATAGGAATAATCTTATCCTTAGGTACCCACATTTTCTTGGGTCCTTTCTTGTTAGATTTTCTCAAGTTCTGATTGAACTTGGGTTTAACATTGTAAGCAGTAGGAGGAACAGCATGATAATTTTTAATGTGAGTTTCATGATATTTCCTAGGTTGTGTCACATGCTTTTTGGTGTGTGTTATGTGAAAACTTTGAGCATGTGAAGTGTGCCTAATATCATGAGAGTGGCCATACTTGAACTGATCATACAATGGCTTGTATGTGAGTTTCATTTCATCAACAGGTTCAAGTTTGTATGGGTTTTCACCCTCAAAACCAATGCCAACTCTTTTGTTTCCAGACACAGCATATATCATAGAAGCTAGCTGACTTCTGCCAATACTTCTAGATAAGAACTTCCTGAAACTTAAATCATATTCTTTCAGAATATGGTTTAGACTAGGAGTGGATTTTTCTGAATCAGAAGGAGATCCAACATTATTGGATAATTTTAAAAGTTTTTCTTTTAATTCAGAATTCTCCAACTCAAGCTTCTTTGTTTCAAATTCAAATAGCTTTTTCAGCTTTTTGTATTTGAGACTAATCTGAGACTTGAGTTCCAGAAGTTCAGTTAGACCGGAAACTAACTCATCTCTAGTAAGTTCAGAAAATACCTCTTCAGAATCTGATTCTGATGTAGATTTTGATCCGTCATCCTCTGTCGCCATCAGCGCACAGTTAGCCTGCTCATCTTCTGAATCATCTTCTGACTCATCCCAGGTTGCCATAAGACCTTTCTTCTTATGAAACTTTTTCTTGGGACTTTCCTTTTGAAGATTTGGACATTCGTTCTTGTAGTGTCCAGGCTCATTGCATTCATAGCACATGACCTTCTTCTTGTCAAATCTCCTGTCATCAGAAGATTCTCCACGTTCAAATTTCTTTGAACTTCTGAAGCCTCTGAACTTCCTTTGCTTGGTCTTCCAGAGTTGATTTAGCCTTCTGGAGATCAGGGACAGTTCATCTTCTTCTTCAGATTCTGATTCTTCAGGATCTTCTTCTCTAGCCTGAAAAGCGTTAGTGCATTTCTTGATATTGGATTTTAATGCAATAGACTTACCTTTCTTTTGAGGCTCATTTGCGTCCAGCTCTATTTCATGACTTCTCAAGGCACTGATGAGCTCTTCCAGAGAAACTTCATTCAGATTCTTTGCAATCTTGAATGCAGTCACCATAGGACCCCATCTTCTGGGTAAGCTTCTGATGATCTTCTTTACGTGATCAGCCTTGGTGTATCCCTTGTCAAGAACTCTCAATCCAGCAGTAAGAGTTTGAAATCTTGAAAACATCTTTTCAATGTCTTCATCATCCTCCATCTTGAAGGCTTCATACTTCTGGATTAAAGCTAGAGCTTTAGTCTCCTTGACTTGAGCATTTCCTTCATGAGTCATTTTCAAGGACTCATATATGTCATAGGCCGTTTCCCTGTTAGATATCTTCTCATACTCAGCATGAGAGATAGCATTCAGCAAAACAGTTCTGCATTTATGATGATTCCTGAAAAGCTTCTTCTGATCATCATTCATTTCTTGCCTTGACAGCTTTACGCCACTGGCATTTACTGGATGTTTGTAACCATCCATCAGAAGATCCCATAGATCACCATCTAGACCAAGAAAGTAACTTTCCAGTTTATCTTTCCAGTATTCAAAATTTTCACCATCAAATACCGGCGGTCTAGTATAACCATTGTTACCGTTGTATTGCTCAGCAGAGCCAGATGTAGATGCAGGTGTAGGTGTAGACTTTTCACTTTCATCAACCATCTTTTACTGAAGCGTTTTTCTCTTCCTGAATCTTTTCTAAACACGGTTAAGTGCTTGCACCTTAGAACCGGCGCTCTGATGCCAATTGAAGGATAGAAAAACACTTAGAAAGGGGGGGTTTGAATAAGTGTAGCTTTAAAAACTTGACAGATAAAAATAAATTGCACAGTTATTTTTATCCTGGTTCGTTGTTAACTAAACTACTCCAGTCCACCCCCGCAGAGATGATTTACCTCAACTGAGGATTTAATCCACTAATCGCACGGATTACAATGGTTCTCCACTTAGTCAGCAACTAAGTCTTCCAGAGTCTACTGATCACACATTGATCACTCCAGGAACAACTGCTTAGATACCCTCTAAGACTTTTCTAGAGTCTACTGATCCACACGATCACTCTAGTTACAATCTGCTTAGTTCACTCCTAAGACTTCCTAGAGTATTCTGATCAACACGATCACTCTAGTTCCTTACAACTTAATGTAATCAATTCTAAGAGTTTACAAATGCTTCTTAAAAGCGATAATCACAACTGTGATATTTCTCTTAACGTTTAAGCTTAATCTCACTAATATATTACAACAGCAATGTAGTGAGCTTTGATGAAGATGAAGATTCTGAGCTTTGGATTTGAACAGAGTTTCAGCAAGTTAATTTGAATTATATTGTTCAGAATCGTTAACCTTGCTTCTCATCAGAACTTCATATATATAGGCGTTGGAGAAGATGACCGTTGAATGCATTTAATGCTTTGCGTGTTCCGTACAGCATCGCATTTAATGTTATACGCTTTTGTCAACTACCTCGAGCCTTGTTCACGCTGTGTCTACTGACGTAGCCTTTAGTAGCTTTTAACGTTCCTTTTGTCAGTCAGCGTAGCCTGCCACTTGTACTTCCTTCTGATCTGATGTTTGTGAATACAACGTTTGAATATCATCAGAGTCAAACAGCTTGGTGCATAGCATCTTCTGATCTTCTGACCTTGAAGTGCTTCTGAGCGTGATACCATCTTCTGAGCTTCAGTGCTTCTGATCTCATGTTCTTCTGATGCTTCCATAGACCCATGTTCTGATTCTGCTTCGACCATCTTCTGATGTCTTGCCAGACCATGTTCTGATGTTGCATGCTGAACCATTTGAGACAAAGCTTCTGAGCGCTGAATTATGCGTACTCTTTATATATATTTCCTGAAAGGGAAATTGCATTGGATTAGAGTACCATATAATCTTAAGCAAAATTCATATTATTGTTATCATCAAAACTAAGATTATTGATCAGAACAAATCTTGTTCTAACATATAGCAATACACCCTTTCGAATGACCGTGCCTGTATTTCGTCATAGACTGCTCCACATCTGGGACATAGTGCAATTTCAGTGTTTTCCCTGTGGCATTTGACCAAGAAGCCTACCAAGCTTTCTTCCATCTTTGGGTATACCTTTAGCAAAGGATTTCCTCCTCTCCATGGTTGTTCCAATCTTTCTCGCAGGGCCCTTTCGAAGTTAGCCTGGACCCTTCGATTCAGCATGATCGAACACCTTGGACACATCCATTATTTTCCGCCAGTCTTTTCATGGCAATTCCAGAGATAATCTTTCAGGGTTTCTCCTCTTGGCGGAATTTCAATATTTCCCTTTTGCCTTGTCAACCATTTTTCCAGTTCGTCAATTTCAGACAAAGGTCGTCTAACATTGACCATGTTAACAACTGTTGGAGGGGCTTCAGAAATTTGAATTTGTTGAAGTTTCACCCTGAGGTCTTCAGTGGCCTCACTGGTTTCTTCTTTCAAAACTTCAGTCGTCTCTGCATTGTAGGATTCCTCAACATCAGTATTGAAGACTGTATTGTTATTTAGGCCTTCAGTAGCCTGCTTTCCAGTTGACATCATTTCTGGTTCAGCAACTTCGACTTCAGACACCTCTACCATGTTGACATCAAGTGGTTCACACAGGTTAGTGTCAGCAATGTTTAAGGGGTTTGTGTCAACCTTCATGTGGCTCTTGGCCTTATCAGCAAATTTCAAACGTCCATCTCTAATAGCATTCTGAATTAGATCCCTGAAAAGAAAACATTGTGAGGTTTTATGGCCTAAAAAACCATGATATTTACAAAAACCTCTCTTCTTCCGTTGTTCTAATGGAGGAATTTTAGAATTAGGAGACACTATCATTTGGCCATCTTTCACTAGTAAATCAAATATTTCGTCACACTTAGTGACATCAAATGTATAAGTTTTCTTAGGAAATCTATCGCTCTTATCATTCTCTACTGGATTTTTTCTATTGGCAGGGGTAAGTAATTTGCAAGCGTAAGGTGGTGCTTCTTTTAGTTCGGCTAGATCTACTTCGACCTCTTCTACACTGTATGAGTCTTCGAAAGATTCGCTATCAACGTCTTCTGCTTCGACGTATGCTACCCTTTCTTTCTTGTAGCCTTTGTTTGCCCTAGCCTTTTCTGCTTTTAAGCGTTCGACCTGTCGAACCCTATCTGCCAACTGGGCCATATCCCTTAGATATTGAGTATCCAATTTCTTTCTAATTGAATAATCTTAACCACCAGCAGCCATTTCGACTAGTTCATGCTCTGGGACAGTCGTGAAACATCTTGACTTTAACAAACGAAACCTGTTTAGATACTCATCTAAAGGTTCTGTGAACTTCCTCTTGATGCTAGCCAATTCTTTCAGACTTATCTTGGTTTGACCCATGTAGAATTGTTCATGGAATAATCTTTCCAAGTTTGCCCAAGCATCTATCGAATTTGGGGGTAAGGTAGTGAACCAAACAAAAGCATTCTTTGTCTGCGAACTAGGGAAGTATTTAATCCTTAAATCCTCATTCCTTGCTAAATCTCCTGCTTCTGTCAGATACTTGGCAATATGTTCCACCGTTGATTCACTAGTGTCTCCTGAAAACTTTGTGAATTTGGGTACTTTGGTCCCTCTTGGTAATTCTGTTTGCATAATATAATCCGCTACGGGGGATGTATAATTTGGACGTCGAAGTCCAGTACTGAGGCCATTATTGGCCATAACTCTCTCTATCATAGCAGTCCGGTTATTCTCTGTAGCCAGGTTTTCTCTCCTGACTCTCTGAACTACTTCGTCTTGGTGTTCGTTCCTACCTATTACCCTTAATCTGGGTCTTTCCTCCTCAAACTCTTGCTGGACGGGAACAGTTCTTTGATTCGAAGCCTCTAAATCTATTACCCGATTCCTTTCGACCATTGATGTTCTTTGTGGAGGAATCACGCCAGCAGTGGTTGCACCAGGTGGAGGAACCGCATTTTGGATACGTTCTAGAATGGGATCGCCTTCTCGATAAGAGGATTGGTTATTTCTCCTCTTGGGTTGTTGAACTCCCATGAATTCTGCCATTCGATTCATTTGGGAAGATATTTTTTGAAAAGTTTCTACATTCTCTCGATTAGTATTAGCAATATTGGTTGCTAATGGATTTAAGATTGACGCTAATTCTTTGGCCAGGATTCCTAACATATCGTGGTTACTTGCGTCCATCTCTTGTCGGAATGCTGCTTGATTGCTTATGGTTAAATTGGGTATTTGGGCAGAGAAGCCAGTGTTTTGTGCGCTTCGACCCACTGAACCAGCATTTGGCGAAAACGTTGCTGGGTTAGTTGTAGTGTATGTAGGTCCTGCTCCTCGTGTACCTGTCATGTATGGATATGGCATTCCATATTTACTGTTTGGTCTCCATTCGAACGCGGATGATCCTGGGGTAAATAACTGATTTGCAGCATTTGTCGAGGCAAGTTGCATTTCGCTCGCACTTGAGGATGGAGGCGCGGTAGTCGACACTGAAACTGGAATAGTCCCTGTCGTTGCTGTATTATTTTCAGGTATAGCCTGGGAACTATCCATAGGTCTCGATCCAGTCAGACCCGGTATATCTTGCGCTCCTTGAGTAGAAGTCGAAACATGCGTAGAATTTGCCGCTCCTGTTCCTGACCCTTGTGGGGGATCTTGATCTCCCCCTGCACTGGTCGTAACGACCATTTTCTTGTTGTACCTTCGTTTGGGAATCGGTTGTGCACTGTTTGTTAATTTACCGTTCCTAAGGTTCATACAAGGTCTTGATATTTTCTAGACAAAACAAAACAATTGATTAATAACAATCTGCTTGACACTGTCCCACTGGGCGTGCCAATTTGTTTACGGTGATTTCTGGTAAACAACTGCTAGTCTTCCAAACTATAATAAATATGATTTGGTTACTCGCAGGATCGACTAGATTGATCCTAGGACATAGTCAAAAAGGTTGTTATTCATGATAGTTCGAATTATGTCTATGGTTGGTGTGTCTCGAAATAAGAAATACTTAATCAAGGAATTAAAGATTAGCAATCACCTTGTTATACACGTAAATATAACATCAGTGAAAGGTAAGTTAAAGATAAAACATAGGACAAAACTGTAAAAGTGCAAGAATCTTAAACTGCAAAAAAGTTAAATGCTTCGAAAATTAGATGACATGAAAGTAAAGAGTGCAGGAATATAAATGACATAAAGTAAATGGAATGCAGTAATATCGAAAGATACTTGAATAAAGAAAAATACACATGTATTTAAAATGGTGTTGGTGTCATACGTACATTTCTCAGCGAACTCTTTCTCTTAACACTTGATACTTGAGTAATCTTGAGTGATTTGTACAAAATGAACACCCGGAATCCTAACATTAAGACCCTTATTTATACTAGTTTCGACCCTAACGGCCCTATACTAATCTAATGCCACGTTGCCCATAGAAAATCCGGGGATGCCATCTGTCTTCGTGCGGTTACATAAACTACTTCGAAATTCAAATCATCCCGCCTGAATCCCCCTTCGACGCGTGGCAACATAATTAGAAACAAGAATACCACGAAAATACGCTAAGCTTCAGCACTTCGCATATTTCGCGAAAACGTTTAAGTCCCAAAAGACAATTCCTTTCGAATTTAGCTTCGGTGCTAACTATCTTTGTTCCAACTTAAACATCATTCTCGAAGCATGGCCATCAGTAGCCATTTTTATCTTCAAAGATGATCATCAGTAACCATCTTCCTTTGAATTCCAAATCTTCGAAGGACATTCTTCTAAAACGAAATCTTCAGCTAACAAACTTCAAAATAAAAATAGTACTACCTAAATATAAATCTAATCCATGAAATTGTTATCATTCTCTCCTTCATTTTCAATACCATCCTCTTCTTCCATGCCAACATCCTCTTCTTCCATGCGAATATTTCCCCCTCCTTCATTGTCAATGCCTTTATCTCCTTCATTGCCAATATCATCATCATCATCTTCTTCAAGAAATAAACTTTGCATATTTTTGTCATGCATTAGTTTTTGAAACATGCACTCCCATCTATTCACCTTTTGTTTTATACTTTCTTGTTCAAGAGTCTTTTGTTGAAGTTGATTTGTTAATGCTTGAACTTGATCTTTCAATGCAGCAACCTCTTCCGATGATGTTGCATCATTAGAAATGATATTTTTTGCAGATGATTTGATAGTAGCGGCTTGTGATCCTAATCCAAATATGTGCCCCTTCTTGTTTATACCACCAACCACTTCCATGTATATGTTATTATCTAACTGCATTGTAGACTCATGGCTACTTTCCTCACCACTTTGAAGTTGTGCCTCACTTTTTTGCACTTGATATAATTCCTGAAATAAAATTTAAAATCAAAATACATAAGCACTAAATATTAATAATTATTAAAGCTAATAATTTAATTATTTTCTCTTTCTACTATAAAATTAGTCAACAGTAGAAAATAAATGCTTGTGTTATGAATCAAGAGTTAACACATACATTCTTGTATGAATATATCTTTTTTTCTTTGCTAATAAGGATTTTGCTTCTCACCTAGCCACTTTTTAACATCATTGTTGGGATGTGCTTAAGAACACATGAACTACATGAACTATAGTAACCAACTTACTTTCCATAAGTAAAAGTATCATTTACCACTATTTTGTCATGATACCTGTGATTTCACATTTGTATCATGCTTGTTGACATTTTGTTTTCTTGGTCCTACTCGGGTGTGTTTGCAATTTGTTGATGTTTTTTATTGGCTAATTGGCATCTATGTTTGGCTAAAATATATTAGCAGCAAAATGTAATAGAATGTATAAGTCTTGCAAATATAGAAGAACAAAACATGTATAAAAGCAAGATGTTATATGGAATGTCATGACATCATCTCATGACATTGCGCCTGCAAAAATGGAATGAAGATTCAGTCTGATACTCAATAGATACAGAATATTCTATGGGATATTATGTAATCCTATGTGGCGCAAATTTAAAGGTCAAAAGAATCAAGTCAGAATATTGAAGAATCAAATCAGAATATCGAAGATTCAGCAGTTTCTAATTTAGGAGATAAATTAGGAAACTTGTGATTGATGACCTTTCTTTTAGCAGAAGATATCTGCTAATTTGTAACAGCTAGTAGTGATGCGATTGTAAGCCCAAGTCCAATTGGGAATATGATATAAATAGAAACCTTTGTAACCTAGTTTTGTAAGCAAACCAAGTATTGGAGAGATGTAGTCATTAGGGTTTGTAAAGGTAGACCACCCAGGTTGTGGGATGACTGCCATGTCCTTCTCGAAACCCGTAGGTAAGAGAAGTTATTGTTTTCACTCGAAACCTGTAGGTAAGAGTTGAGTATTATGTTCTTGATTGAAGCCGTGAAGCAAGATCAAGTAAGTTTTTATTGTTAATTGTTTAAATAGCTGTTACAGGGTTGTAGCAATTAGGTATCACTAGGGAGTGAGCTGAGGTTCTATTGTCTTGGATGGAGTTCTAAGATAAAGGTTATATTGGGTAGTGACTAGGTAGACCAGAGGTTGTTTATCTGTAAACCAGAGGTTGTTTACATAAAATAGTACTACTGATAGTGAAATCTTCTTCCTGGCTTGGTAGCCCCCAGAGTAGGTAGTTAGACCGAACTAGGTTAACAATTCATTGTGTTCTTTATCTTCTACAATGTATTATCTGTTCAGTCTTGGATATTGTAAAATCGTGTATAACATCAGGATCAGGTTTAATAGCTTGTCCTATTACATAACCAAAGAAGTTTACAATCTGGTTATGTTGACTGAACTAACACGGTCCTAGTACTCATGGACTCCTTCATCTTAGGGGTAATCAAAAATTGGGGATCATTCTGTCCTGCCTCAGCTAAGTTGATAACAGATCAAATGTCTTGACATCGTGAGTGACATCCTGAGTCTGTCATACCAAAATTTCACAATTGGTTATTTTGCATGTTTAATGTTTATAACATATATCACAAGTTGATTGGTTAATTCCCTGATTTCCTTATTTGTCATTTGTCTTGATTAAAACCTATACACCTATTTTACTTTAAGGATGTATCCAACTAACTTAAGTGTGTAACCCATACTCAGAATAACCCATTATTGCATAAAGGGGCTTGATCAGTTCCCTAATTATTACACTGAAAGCTGCTAGAACTATTTGAATACCTTGTTTTAGAACTATTGAATAACCCAGTATTGATTAAAGGGGCTTGTTCAGCTCCCATTTTAGTTTAAACATAAATTAAAATTAACAATTTAAAGGAAACTATTATGATTTATTATATTGTGTTAGTGGCAAGGATAATGTTGCTAATACTTATGCTGTCAAAGTTGGTTCACTCTCCATACATAGCTAACATAACCAAATGTGGTTGAGTCCTTAAAACAGTATCAAATTATAGATAAAGATCGTGGATCAGAAGTCAGCCATGATTTTAAATGGAGTCTAACTTTCCAGCTAATTTGATTAAAAAAATATGTTTCTTTAGAAAAATAAAACACGATACTTACATCAATTTTGGCTTGTTTTTCATTGAACCATTCATCCGGTTTCCCCTTTGACCTATGAAGTCACTCTTAAAGCTCATAATATGAAAGGTTCCCTATTCAGTTCCAGTCTATGAAAAAAGAAAATTCTAAACTATTAGAATATTAAACTTGTCAAATCTCTAAAATTAAGAAAATGCATAGAGTTACTGACCATTCTCTTAGCGTGTTCTCTTGCAGAAATAAACCCTCCACTATGCACATTATGTCCTTCTTGAGATTTCCTATTTTTCTTATTTATCATAGAAATCTCATTCCATTTCTCCTTCTCCCATTCAACTTTCAATTCTTTTAAATTGTTTGGTCCAATCCAACTACCATCATCCTTGCCACTGCGCACTTTGTACAAAGCATTTTTCAATGCTATAAACCCCTACTAAAAAAAACTCTTTTTAATGTTTTTTTCATCATGTTCAAGCCACTTGAATCTTCCCTGCAAATAGGAATACAATTTTAAGAAAATGGAAGTGAATGAAGATTAAATTATACTAGCATGACATTAATTCCAAATAGGACAAAATGCAAGCAGTCGAATGCATTAATTTTTAGAAATGTAATGTTTCCACCAAATTTAGAACGAAAACTACTATGAATTTTAGAATTGTAACGTTTCCATAGAATTTAGAACAAAAACTACTATACCGTGAAGTCATTAAACCAAAATTTTAGGGTATCATCATGCACATTACTCCAAGATTTTCAAGTTCCTTGAAAGTTTGTCTTAAAGATTTTTGTTATGACACTCCTTGTTTTCCATTCAGGATGAAAGCTAGAACCAAAAAAAGTAAAACAACATCATATTTAACATATATTTTTAATAAGAATTTAAATTATTAAAATATAATTACTTATTTCCAGGGCCTGATTTGATCCAAATTCGTCCATCTGCATCCCTTGACCCCCACTTGATGTTTTGTGGTGTCCTAATAGATGTTTGAGTGGGTGGATTTGCTTGAGAGTAGATGGAAGGGTCTTGTGACATATCTCTAGAAGCGTCCGTTTGAGAATGAGGTGACGGGGATGATGTATTACCAGATTGGAAATGAGGTGATGGTATATATGTGTGGGTAGTTTGTAAAGGCTGAGATAATTCAGGTGTATGCCTAGTTTGAGAATGAGACGTAGTAGATGAGGGAGCAGCCGGTAAAGGTTTTGATGAGACTAGGGAAGGCCTAGTTTGAGTGTGAGTTGATGTGGTAGTTGTACGAGAAGCATCTACGAGTTGAGATAAGACAAGTTTAGGCCTTCTTTGGGATTGATGAGACGGTGTAGATGTGCGGTTAGTCCTTAAATATTGAAATAACATTGGTGTAGGCCTAGTTTGGGTGTGAGTAGACGCGGTAGGTGTGTGGATAGTATGTAATTGTTGAGATAAAGCTGGTGTAGGCCTATTTTGAACATGAGGGGTTGGGGTAGATGTGCAGGAAGTATGTACTAGTGTATGTTTAGTTTGGGTGGGAATGGTTAGGGTTAGTGTATGTCTAGTTTGGGTGGGAAGGGCTTGGGTAGATGTATGAATATTCTCTAAAGGTGGAGATAAAACTTTGGTAAGCCTATCTTTAGTGTGCGTTGGTGGTGTAGATACGTGAGCACTCAGTAAAGGTGGAGTTAAAACTTTCATGGACCTATTTTCCATGTGCTGGGATGTGGTTGATGTGATAGGTGGTTGGTGTGGAAAACATGTGCCTTTTCCTCTACCTTTCCCTCTACCTCTTCTAATCATCTGTATACAACGCGCAAATGATGTGGAGATTTCTTTTTCAAGTTCTGATTCATTCACACCAAGTTCAAGTAAAAAAATCCTCATATATGTTATATTAAGTTCAAATGTTAAGTAACTTCTTTACTTTTGAAAGATATATATCCACAAAAGAATAATTAATACACTTACGTCAAAAATGGTGCTACTTCTGAACAATTTAGAAGAACATATAAATGTGCCACTTTCATTTCCCTTTCATCTAACATACATGATGTGCATTTCCCTGAAGGACGCCCAGGATAATTGAATATGGATAAAGGAAATCCAACAGAACAAACTTCACCTCCATCATCATTACTTGGAACTCTAGTTCTCCTATATTGAATGTCAGGTGGATAATAGTATGAAGCAAATGTAGATGTTTCTTCCACTAAATAAGCTTCGCAAATCGAACCCTCAACTGCAGCTGTGTTTGTTACCTTTTCTTTTAAGATACGAATAAACCTAATAAATTTAATTGAAAATATTACTCCAACATTTCACATAAGATAATTATTGATATAAAAAACAGATAAGAAGATGACTCAACCTTTCAAATGGGTAGATCCATCAATATTGTACAGGTCCGCCGACCCTAGCTTTATAGGGTAAACGAATTGGAAAATGTTCCATAGAGTCAAAGAACGTTGGAGGAAATATTTGCCTAAGCTTGCACAAAATTAATGGTATATTTTTCTCCATTTCTCTTAAAATATCTTCTTTTAGAAGAGGAGAAGATATTTCTCGAAAGAATTAACTGAACTCAGTGAGTGTATTCCAAATGGCCTTTGGAAGAGCTTTGAATGTAGTTGGAATCAAGCGTTGCATGAACACATGACAATCGTGACTTTTCATGCCAAATAACTTTGCTTCTCGTAAGTCAACACACCTGCACAAGGTGGAGGCATACCCATCTGGTAGTTTGAGTTTTTTGACCCATTCACACACTGATAATCTTTGTTGTTTGGTTAATGCATATTTTGCTTTGGGTTTCTTTTATTTCCCCCCTCCACCATATTGCAGCTCTAAGTCTTTTCTTATACAAATCTCTGCTAAGTCTAGTCTAGCATTGAAATTATCCTTTGTTTTCCCCTTGTGTCCATAATTGTGTACAAGATATTGAGAAACACATTTCTCTCAATATGCATAACATCAAGATTATGCGGAAGAAGATCTGTTTTCCAATATGATAACTCCCAAAATATACTTTTTTTGGTCTAATTATGAGAAACACCATAGCCTAACAAAGTGTCATAAGGAAATCCAGTTATACTTGGTAAATGCTTTACCTTTTACCATAATTCTTCCCCCATTCAATCTCTTTGGGGGTGAAATTCTGGTATGACAGACTTCAGATGTCATATGCGATGTCGTGACATCTAGTCTGTTATAAAATCAACAATGGTAAAATATGACCATCTTCTGATTTTGTTTCAACTATAACATGATGGAAGATCATAAGAGTCCTAGAGCCATTTGCAAATAGTGATAACACAGTTATCACACACAAATGCTGATCAGGGATGCTTCTGTAGAAACACTAGTTTTGAAAGAGTTCCCTGATGTTATTTCAGATGTTGCAACATCTTGTACCAGATTATAAAGACAATACAGAAAGTAAATAACACAGTTAATTGTTTACCCAGTTCGGATTCCCAATCCTACTCTGGGGAATACCAAGCCAGGGATAAGTCCACTAAATAGAATCAATTCATAGACCCTCTGCAAACAACTAGCTTACGATCTATTCACTTAATACTACCCGTGATATACTTCTACCTAAGAGTCACCTAGGTATGAGGCCCCCCTCAAATCCCTTTAATCACAACCAGTGATATCATCAACTGAAGACACACTTCAATACAAACAACTTGATCTTTGCTTAAAAGCTTTGATCAAGAAACAAATCACTCAACTCTTACCTACAGGATTCGAGTGAGAACAATACTTCTCTTACCTACAGGTTTTGAGAAGAACATGGCAGCCATCCCACAACTCGGGTGATCTACCTTAACAAACCCTAATGATTACATCTTTTCAATACTCGGCTTACTTGTTAAACTAGGTTATATAGATTCCTATTTATAACCTATTCCCAACTGGACTTGGGCCTTCAATCACACCCTTATTTGCTGTTACAAATCAGAAGAAAACTTCTGCTAAAAGTAAGGTCTTTAATCATAAGTTTCCTAAATTGTCTCCATAATTAGAGACTAGACAATCTTCAATATTCTGACTTGGTTCTCTTGACCTTTAAATCTGCGCCACATATGTTTGCATAATATTCCATAGAATATTCCGCATCTGTTGAGTACATACTGAATCTTCATATTCCAGCTCAGCATGCCCGATGTCATGAGTTTCTGCATATGACATCTCATAAGACATGTTGTCACAGAGCATGTCTTATTATTCCATAGAACATCTCGTTGTTTTACTTGTTTTGTACATATTTATATTCGCAAGTTTTATACAACCTATTCCATATTGCTGCTACTACATTTGAGCCAAACAAAAATACCAATCACACAGATCAAGGCATTAACAGGGGGAAATGATATCTCATCATGTTTATTTCTAAAAGAATTCTTATTTCTCCTATAACAATGATCAATAGGAAAAAACTTACGATGACAATCAAAAAAGGATGTCTTATGACCATGTGTTAGGGTGAATGCTTATGAGCTATCCATGCAAATAGGACAAGCAAGTTTTCCCATAGTCATCCAACCTGATAACATCCCATATGCTGGAAAGTAATTTATTGTCCATATCAAACAAGCTTTCATGAAAAAAAATTGTTGTAATGAGACATCATAAGTCATGACTCCGTCATTCCACAAAACTTTAAGGTCGTCTATGAGCGGCTGCAGGCATACATCAATCTTATTTTTAGGATTTGAAGGTCCAGGAATTATAATGGTTAAGAATAAGAACTCCCTTCTCATGCACATCCAAGGTGGAAGATTGTAAGGTGTTACGATTACAGGCCAACATGAATAATTTTTGCCTGTTTTATCAAATGGTGCAAACCCATCAGCACATAACCCTATTTTCACATTGCGAGGGTCCATTGTTAATTCAGGGTAACTTTCATCAAAATGCTTCCAAGCTTCTCCATCGGATGAATGAGATAAATAACCAGGTTCCCTCACATTCTCATGATGCCATCTCATTTGACTTGCAGTTTGCATTGAGGAATATAGTCTTTGAAGTCTTGGGATAAATGGAAAATACCATATCTTTTTCAATGGAATTTCTTTAGACTTACCATTTCTAATAACATGTTTGTAGCGATCTTCACCAAAAATTTTACACTTGCGAAGATGTTTATCATGTGGATGATAATAAATCATGCACCCGTTTGGACAACAATGAATCTTTATACAACCTAATCCAAGTTTTTCAACAGATTTCTTTGCATTATAGAAGTTTTTTGGCATTCTGTTTTCATTTGGCAACGCCTTCCTAATAAAATCAACCCATCGATTAAAGCAAGCCTCAGAGATATTGTAGTCTGACTTGATACTTAAAGATTCTATTGTAGCAGACAATTCAGAGTAATTTTGGTAACCATTGTACAATGGAGCCTGTGCACTTGACAACATCTCAAAAAAAATTATTCTTGGGTTAGGATCTTCTATCATTTGTTCTTCATAGTGAAATCTTTGTTGCTCTAGATGTGTGCCAATAGACATTCCAGCAGCATCCATTATCATTTGCTCATAGTCATTAAAGTTATGTCGAGCCTCAATACTTTCATAGTAGGAGTTGTCAAAAACTACTGGTGGAAAGGTAGGCCTTTGTTCACCGTGGTTGGTCCAATAAAAGTAATCATCCATAAATCCTTTCATACAAAGGTGACCCATGACATCTCCAACTAAATGATACTTCTTACACTTGCATTTTTTTACACGGACATCTCAATTTCCTATCTCTTTTGTAATCTTCTTGTGCACAAGAAAATACAATAAACTCATTAACCCCGGCCAAAAATTCATCTCTAACTCTTCTATTATCACTATCCATTCTTTCAACCATCCATTTGCGATGCTCGGGAACTTCCATTTTACTTTAACCAAAAATGAGTTGAAACATCAATTACAATAGAAAGGAGTTTAAACAAACGTCCTGCCATGATTAGGTTCACATGAAAAGCACTCTGCGTATAGAGTAGAACTCTTCATCACTTACAAGAAATAAAATTTAAATTTATCAATTTCATTATATATCTTTCTAGAAATATAACCATTTTACATGAACTTAGAGTGTCTGTGTGTATATTAAAAGCGAGAACAACTTTTTTGACATCACAATTAAATTATTAACCACACAAAGTATTTTTACTCCATATATTTTTATATTCAATCCTTACAATTGCACCAGTAAAGATATAATGCAGATATAAAACAATACAACTCTAACATGAAAATTTTAAATTAGAAAATATCTTTTAAATTAGGCATATGAGTATTATAGATTATTTTATAATTTATACTTAAAAATGATAACGATATTAAAATAACTTTATGGTATTTAAATTATAAAAGCTACACCATATTATTTCATGAAAAATGACTATTAGAAATATATCTCATCCAAGATGAAATAAGTACCTTGTCTTTTGAAAGCTCTCCAACTACTTTGGTGATATATTGCTTCTTTCCTAATTAAGCCAACATCAATCTATTACAAACAAAATTCAAGTTAAAATAGTTGTATGAAAAAGAATATTGAATGTTGGATATATTCATTGTAAATCAAATATACTAAATTAAAATATCATGGTTATATTTCTAGATATCCATGATTCAACGGTTAACCTTAAAAAACAACACATATGTTTCATCATTGGAAAAAGATGTTCAATTATGCAGTCAAACCTTCAAAAAGAAAACTTGAATGTCAACACTGTTAATTAGCATACTACTTCTAGGTCTTCATTTAAACTAATAAATAATCCTTCAAGAACCAAAGGTAAAGTTTTTTTCTTAGTAACCAAATAAAAAGGATAAAGTATGTTAAGATATAAACTAGAGAAATGTAAAATAACAGGACCATGCAAATATAGAATTATGGATTTGAAGTTCAAACTATTTAACTTATGTGCATGTTTAGAACCCTGCATATATGTCACTTACTTTTTCAGAAAAAAATGAATTTCTTTTCACACAACAGTACATCAACATATGAAGTTCATATTTTATCCATCACTCCTCTAAGTTTTAAAACTCCAACCAATAAAAATTATTAGTTTTGATTTGTAGCTTTAATAAAATAACAAGCAGTGATCAAAGTAGATAACAAAAAACAGGGGCATGTATGGAAAATTTCCAGTTTAAGATAAAACCTAACTAATACAACAAGAACAAATTCACGTAACACATCTAATAAGGAAAATTTCTCTTGAGGATATAATTATAACACGGGAAGTATGTAAACCTTCTTGTACCGGCTGCAACTTCAATAGATGATAAAGAAAGTTTGCTAACATAGAGATTTTGAAACACTCTGAGTTTCTATGTGGAATCATAAACATAACTTCTACATACAAAACTTATAACTCTACCCTTAACAAAAAACCAAACAACAACAAACCCTAAACTAAGTAGTTGAAGTCAAATGGTCAGAAGAAATATAAATTAGAGATGATGAATACCTTTGATTGAAGAAGAAAGAATCGATTTGCAGTAATGGGAGATGAAAACGAATCGAAAATGGAACGACAATGGAGCAGAACTTGAACAGCGGCATAGTAAAAGAAAGAACCGTTCTATTGATTTTCTTATGGAAGAGAAAAAAGGTACTAGGTTAGGGTACTGAGAAAAAAGAGTGTAAATGAGTTTCTTTTATTTTTATTAAATATTAAAAATTATATTAAAATAATTATAATAAAAGGTTTTCATTTGTTTAAGTATTTTAATATGCGCGCTTCTTAAATTTAGTGGAGGGAATTGAAAATTGTTTGGAAGAATTGTATTTTTTTTAATAACTTGTTCGGAGACAGAATTTGGACACGGATTTACTCAAAGACAGAATTTTTCCGTCTCTATCGAAAATTTAATTTTTTATAATTAATTGACCTAGTGGTGACGGCAATTGAGACGAAATTATTTGAGCACGGAAATAACCCTTCTCTGAATTCCGTCTCCGAACAGTATTTTATTGATATAATTTACAAATTTATCATTTGGAGACGGGCTCTGAGGCAGAAGTATTTAGAGACGGAATTATCTGTCTCTAAATATTGCCACTATATAGCCAAATTTAATTTTGGTCTCTATCATCAAAATTCCGTCTTTAAATTCATCTCTAATAGAGAAGGAAAAATTCCCTCTCTAAATTCGGTCATTGTTCAACATTTTTCTAGTAGTGTTTATACCTATTTTGAATTATTAAAATACTATGTAAAATAATAATTATACTATATAATTATAGTATGGCATGTCATAATAGGCTGGCCACAAAAGAAAGACTCTATAAGTTTGGTATGGTGGAAAACGATCGTTGTTTGTTCTATGGTGATATAGAATCTATCCAACATCTTCTATTTATTTGTGAGTGTATGCAAAGTACATGGAAGACGATACTGAAATGGTTAAATGTTGAACACGTGCCTAAAGGATGGGTACAAGAATTGGCTTGGATTGAAGAAAGAAGCAAGAGTAAGAATTGGAGAAGTATCTTTCTTAAAACAGCTTTTGCAGAGACGGTATATAATTGCTGGAAATACAGAAATAAAAAGATTCCCGATAGTATAGATACAACAAATATAGCGGAAGAGATTATAGATACCATAGTTCATCGATTGTGGATGAAGAAAAAATATAGAGAGCATGTTGCTCATCTTCTTATGAATTAGTTTTTTTGTTTGTTTGTTTTGGTTTGTTCTTTATCTGGACCCTAAGGGCCGATTGTACTTCAGATGTTTTGGAATATAATAATATATTTCTTTTTTTAAAAAAAGAAATATTTCAATTCAATTAAATATAACATATCTATTAGAAAATATATGAAAATGATTTTTTTGAAAATATTAGACAATAAAAGAAATATTTTAAATGGGAGAAAATTCATTCATTTTAAGGATTTATCTTAATTTGTAATAATAATAATTATTTGTGATTTTAAATTAATTTTAATGGGAAAAATTCATTCCTTTTAAATATATCTATTATAATAATGAGAATCTTAATTACCACCAATATTACAAATTAATTTTTATTATTATTAATTAAAAAATTAAAAGGAAATAATTGAATGAAAATAGAAAACAATGATATACAACATTTTTCTTTTAGGAGATTAAATTATTATTATTCTTCATATTACTCAATTCGTGCGCGTTCGTACGGGTCTATTAGGTGCGTTTGTACAGTTCTATTAGGAGACTAAAATAGATATAAATGCAATATAAATATATAAAATATAAAGTACCTCGCATAATACTTTATTTATATATATTTGGAAATAAAGGACGCTAAATGATGCTGATGTGTTATCACCAAACTTATTCCAACTATTTTTATTTAATTTAAATCGAAATATTATTTAATTGTATGATTAGGATTTCCATTAACTCACTATTATTGTTCCACTAATAGTGCATTTGAAATTCAAACCATAAACCTAATTGCATAACTTTATTTCACGTTCATTGCATATGGTTTAATTGATAGGAAATTGCTCCCTCTATTTATTATCGTTGGGCATTGGAAACCCAAAACATTTAACAAGACCAATCGTTAGTTGATCTAGTGGTGATTGATGGTAGACTTGGTAGGGAGAACTACGGTTCGATCCCCCGCAACTGCGATCGGGAAAGGGCTGGAACCACTTGATGCCAGAACTGACCCCCGAACCTGACTGGTGATAAACCAAAAAAAAAAAACATTTAACATGGTTTAATTTTCATACCCAACAAAATATAAATCAGAACAACATTATCATAAGTTCATCCATGGACTGTTTCTCTTTCACTCCCTACCTCGTCGTTCTCAAGCGTTTTTTGCAATTTAGCTTTAAATATAATATTTATTTTATTTATTTTATTTTTATTAAATCAAATCTAATAATTTAGTTTTGCAAAATTGTTTTTTTTAAACATAGAGTTAATAAGCAGATATTAGTTTAATGATTTAATTTTTAGTTGGTAAAATAAAAAATTGATAAATATATTTTCACTAATAATTTAAAATATTTTTTTATAAACGTGAATAAGTTATAAATATTTTTATATATAAACGGAGAAAAGTCTATTGTTAACTTATTTTATAAACGAAAATAAATTCCAAATATTTTATAAACGGAAAAATACTATTGTTGATATACTTATATGAATAAAGGGAAATAAGTTATAAATATTTTTATAAACAAAAAAAGTCTATTGTTGATACAATTGTTTTTATAAACAGGGATAAATTACAAGTAATTTTGTAAACGAGAAAAGTCTACGATTAATACAACTATATTTATAAACGGGAATAAGTTACAAATATTTTTATAAACACGAAAAAGTATGGTGATACAATTACTTTTATAAACGAAAACAAGTTATAATGATTTTAATAAACAAGAAAAATCTACTAATTACTTTTATAAACAGGAATAAGTTAAAAAATATTTTTATAAACGGAAAAAGTCTAATGTTCATACAATTATTTTTATAAATGCAAACACGAGTTCTAAGTGTTTATATTGGATCAAATAAGTATATTATTGTTACAAATATTTAAAAGTACTATTCTGATCAATGCATAAAGGTTGCTACATATTATTAATATATATTTGTGATTATATGAGTGTTTATGATCTATAAACAAATTTCAAAATTGACAAATGAGATATTACGACATATAATATGAATCCAGATGGAACCCGTGCGATCGCACGAGTATCTTACTAGTAATTAATATAATTGAAGAAAAATTATACCAAAAGTCCTTTAAGTTGTTTTTGTGTAATAGTTTTTAAAATTTTTCTTGTAATAATTTAATGTTTTAAAGTATCAAACGTGTGCATTGTTTTCTTTTTTTTAAGCGAGTGAAAGTGTTAATTATAAATGTAATTATTTTGAGTGGTATGAAAATGATGAAATACAAAAAAAAAAAAAACAATAGTCGTAAATTTCTAAATATTTTAAATGTGAAAATAATATAGAAATCAATCTAAAGAATTAAATTTTTAAAAAATAACCTTAAAAGAACCAACCTATTAAAAAATTATTTTAAAGGACATATGATATAATTTTTCCTATAGTTATTGTTTACCCTTATTTATTTTTATTGATTTAGTAAATACCCTTCATAATATTTTTGTTATGGTTGATTTCATAGAATTAGACTAAACTTTTTTTTTTACATTCCCACTATTTATTAATCTCAACTACTTGTTCCATACATTTATTTATTGAGCTAGTGCAATGTATTAATGTAGATACATGTTTTAAAGAGAAAATTTATTGGGAACTACCAAACCTCATTATAGCTATTAAGAAAAAGCATAGTATTTTTTTAAGCAAGTTTCATTAATAGAGAACACAAGTTATCAAATCCGGTTATAAAAGATCCGAGGAAAAAATAACTCAGAAGAGGAAAGATTACACACCAAATGAAACTTAAGAGATATAAAACAAAGGGTTTTTACAAAACTCATAAAAAATATAAATGGTTTGTGTAATATTCCCGATAAAGGATCACCTCCATAACAAAGCTATGATGTTCCAAACAACATCCAAAATGCTCCAATCCTCCTCTCTAAAAATAATCTCATTCCTAAGGATCCATAAACACAATATTGTTGCTAACCAAACACATCCTTCTTTTCCTTTTCTAACCCTCTTGTGATTACAAAAACGACTCCACCTCAAAAAACTATCCAAAAGATCAACCGTTTCATATTCTACAAAATCAATCCAACCGGCCACTTCCTTCCAAACTAAAGAAATATCACTAGAATTAGTAAGAATACCTCGACAAAAAAGCGAATCTTTAGTAGGAAGCTTCTCAAGAAAACACCTCCATCCGAAAGCTTTTATTTTGAGAGGGATATGCATCTTCCAAATAAGACTAAACGGCTTATCAAAAATATAAGCCGAGCCAAAAGGAACAAAAGAAGAAGAGAGAAAATCATAGCAACCATTTACCGTAAAAGAAAGATTCACGCTATCCTTCCAAACCACCTTATCTTTTCCTTCCGTACTCGGAGAAAAAAGATTCAAATTACCATGTAAAAGAATCAAATCTTTGGCTAAATTGGGGCTGTTCGGGGATGGAATTCTGAAATCTCCCCACTCCTAAACCTCTCTCACCCAACCCCCCATACTCCCCACCGATGCATCTTTCAAAAAGGACGGCGAAAATAAAGAAGGGAAAAGATCCCACAAGCAACCACAAGACAACCAAGAAGAATGCCAAAAATAAACGGAAAAGACATTACTTATGGAGAAAGATACCTTAGCAAAATTATCGTCGGAATTTCCTTTGAACAAAGAGACAATATCTTTCCACCAATCCGATTTAGAAACCCTACTTTTTCCTCCTCCCACACCATTAACAACCACCAAATTAATATCTCCATAACGCGCCTTCAACACTTTGTACCAAGACCCCCTTTCTCCATTTATTAAGGAGAGCTAAATTAAAAACACTCACTCTTCTAAGACCAAGACCCCCTTCTCAAAAAGAAGACATAAACCTTCCAACTCACCCAATGAATCTTTTTTACATAGTATAATTAATAGTATAATTAATATACACTCATATTTATTTAAGTGTTTACTTCAAGCAAATTTTATTATTTAAATTTAATAAATAATTAATATATCTAGTTTATATGAAGTCCAAAAATATTAATTATTAAATGAATTTTAAAAGAAAAACTTGCTTATAATATGTGACCGAAAGAGTAAATGATGGTACATAATTATTAGCTCTCTTGACATTAGTTTAATTCTTTTACATAAATTAATAAACTATATTATAAAATATAATATATTCACTAATTTATATTTAAATATGTAGTCATTAACTATTTTACAAATTAATGTAGTGTTTGTTTATTTGTGTTTTATAGTTTATAAATATTTACACTTTTATGTAATGAAATAATTTAAATAAAATTTTAAAAAATTGATGTATATGATCTAAATTTAAATTAAATGCATCAAATTAATTATTTAACTCATTCTTTATATATATATATATATATATATATATATATATATATATATATATATATATATATATATATATATATATATATATATATATATATATACACACACACACGTATCTTTGAATCAAGGTTCATATTAGTCCATTAACTTTTAAAAAGTTTAATTTAAACCTTGAACTTATTAAGGAAAAAAAGGTCACATAAATTTTTACCATCTAATTTCCACAAACAGTTTAGGGTTGATATGTTGGAATATGTGTCGTCACTATTATCGCTTTCCCCTTGTTTCTCTCCATACATATGAACACTTCAAACCATAAATTAAATTTGGTCAATAATTTATATCCTTTTTCTCTCTCTGTAATTGTATTAACCTCACAATCCACTTATTTTCTTTGTCATCTCATCTCAATCAAAAAACAGTAATGAGTTTGAGATGTTTTTCTCCCATAGAGAAATAATATGGTAAATACGAAGACAATAGTAATTGTTCTTATTGGAAGGTTTATTCAAGCTCAAAGTTGAGATGGAGAAACAGTTGTCATTGTGGGGATGTCGTTGTGCTTCAAAGGGAAAAGAGAATTATCTATTATAGAAAGCAATTTTGAAGATGTTCACACTATGTGGTAAGCATTTCAATATCTCTCATCAAAAAGATATTTTTAAGACAAAGTTTGTTTTGTAACTTTGAATCATGGGTGTTTTTTTTTCCATAATTAACGCGGGGTTCTACTCAAATTGGGTGTGGCTAAGAAGGACAATTTTATATTAAAGCAAAATAGGAGTTTAGAATGTTTAACAAAAGACGATGAAAATTAATTGAATAAACTTGCTCAATATGAAGGAAAAATTAAAACACAAAGAATCACTACTATAAAAAGGATCTTTCACCACAGTTGGAAAAGGGATAGCATCACTGTTGATGAGTCGTGGTAACGTATGGTGTGGTAGTAAGTATGATGTTTTCTTCCACGGGAGTGTGACCGCAGTGAGAAACTAAGTAGCGCATTACATATCACCACAATCATATTAGTCAACCGTGGTGAATATATAAACGTCATTAGTTTGTTTTCCAGCAATTCCATAGTATATACTTTCTCCGTCCCAAAATATTTGTCATACTTGACACTTTCACAGTGATTAAAAAAATGTGATAAATGAAAGAGAGAGAATAACAATTTTACCGATCTATACTGGTTGGTTATTGGTGTATTCAAATTATCATTAATGTAAGGTGAGAGAAATAGTAAATTAGGAGTATTAATTAGAGGATATAATTGGAAGATAAAAACTAAAATTGCATTGAAAACAAAAATCGACACTTATTTTGGGACAACCTCTTTTTACAAATGCGATAATTATTTTGGGATGGAGCGTGTAATATTTTGAGTGCCATATTTTATTATTTTTTAAAAATAAAAGCAACATATGCCCTCTGTTTTTAAAATAACTAGGGGGGATTTCAGGACACGCTTTGATTTCCACCTATTGCAGTTTATGTTTTATTTCTTTATAAGTGTAAACTAAATGATCTATCCATTCGGTATCCTTAATAACCGAAGGATAAAATAATCATATATTACTATAAAATAACTTGTTAAATAGATAACCCTAAACCTAAATTATATGTAGCCTCCACAAACTCATATGCATCATTCTTGTTGGATGGATTGCAAGACAAAAAAATATTCAATGTTTTTCATTCTTGAACAAAACATTTTTTTCGTCCTTGTAATCTTTCTCAAAAAAAATCTTCAATGTTCTTCATTATTGAACAAAACGTTTTCGCGCAACAAAAATATTAATGATTTTTTCCATCCTTGGAAACCTTTTTATGTTGATATTTTTGTTGATTTATTTTGTTGGAGCTCCATTTTATGTTGTTGAGAGTAGAGTATTATGACTCTCTCTTTTATGATTGATTTCAGTTGAAAAGGAATTTTATGAGACCATTGAGGTGTTTTAATTATTGATGGACTATATGTTTTGAATGTATTCTGCTGCGTTGTTATTCATTTGTATTTGGATGTCATGTGACTGTTTAAGCAGGCATAGCGGCAAGAAACAAAAGATTTTGAAATATTTATCCGGGAATTATCGTGTCCACAGAGATGGTGAGAATGCCATTCAACGGTTTCTATGGTTTCGAACTCGGATTTGAATGAATAAAAGTATAAAAACGGAAAAGTAAATATGAACATAAAAAGAATTCATTCTTCGGAAAGATAAGATTTATCAAGCATTGCATATAATCTACTTCTCACAAACTTAAACTTATCGACCAGTTATACTCAACCTACGATACTCGTCTATGTCATCACGTATCTCTCACATCAGTGTCAATCTCTGGAGCACCTACGAGATCAACTCACAACCAAGGATATCTCTAACACAAAGGTGCGAGAACATCTATATTCTCGCGTTGGCAATCTCTCTCGCATGTCGCTCAAACAAGAAAGCATTAAGGACTGATACACAAGTGATTGTTAGCTCTAAATCTATCTCTAGAGTTCAGAAACTAACAGATAATCATCCTAGATAAGGATTCAAGATTTATCTGATCTAAAGCAACCCAAATCCCGAGCACATAGAAAAAATATAAGACAACAATCAACACAGATTGTAAAGCAAGTTTTATATAACGCCATGGTGTAGCAACCTGCCCTAAAAATTAAGCTTTTAGAGTCGCCACCTATTCTGAAGGGCGAATAGGAAACCCTACGCAGTTTAGAGATTCAGGGTAAGTTATTATAATGAGGTTGAGGGAAGGTGTTAGGCACCCTTAACCCTTTCCTAAGGTTTTATGTTAAGGCAAAGGTTTTATGGCTAAAAATTAGATTCAATAGCTAAGGAAGTGAATAGGGCTAAAATTGAGATTTGAAAGTGAATTGAGGTTTTAGGGTGGGGGACTCGCCTTGGTTATCCAAGTGCCTACGTATCTCCTTAGGGAGAATCAGAGTCAACGTATTTCGGGCACAGGGTTGTACGCCTTAGAATTCGTATGAATGTGTTGACGGTATTTTGAATTACCGTTTCGCAGTTTTGAAAAGGTATTTTGAATTACCTTCGTAGTTTCGCAGTATTGAAGAGATGAAAATTTGTGGTTTGTGGTTTGATGTATTTTAAGTGTTTGGGCGTACAACCCTGATTTGATATGGCACCGTTAGATGCGATGACCAATAGATTTGGTCAGTATAGCTAACGGATTATGGGGCATTGCTAGTTACTCAGATCGATAGATTGATCGTCGCGGACAGCAAATTGACTGTGTTTTAATTTATGCATATTCTTATCACTCGTCTAAGGCGACTAATAGATTTATTCGGGTCGAGGAGAGAATTTAAATAAAGGATTAATTAAATTATTTTATTGCTTTATTCAGATATTTGATCAGTACGACATAGAGAGTCGACTAATTCGAAGGCGGGATGAAATAGATATTCACCCGCCATTTATCCGTTAAAGGGGAAGTTAGAATTGAGGTTTTTATTATTTTTATCTCTCGTCTACTGCGACTAATAGCTTTAGTCGGGTCGAGGAGAGAATTAAGTGATGGTTAATGTTCTTTGCCAAATGGGATTGGGCAATGGGATTGGAGCAACCCTAATAGTTAGGCCTTTATAGGGTTTTTTTTGTGATTTAATATAATAATTAAAATTAATTAAATAGATTAAATCGATATAATCGAAATAATCGGGAGGAAATCCTAAACCATTCTAATTTATATCCTAAATCCTAATTTAAACAAATTAACTAAATCAAATACAATTAATTATTAATTAATCTAGATATTTAAATAATACAATAATTAAATAAATATATAGAAAAACCTGATTTTCATTGTTTGTGGCAGCTTTGTGGAACTCCATGGTGTACCCGCATCCTTAGGGACGTCCGTTCAAGCGCTGATGAGATCCAATGGCCTCCGTACGCAGGTGCACGAGGATCCTTCATAAGCGTAGAGCACTGAATCCTGCAGCATGTTGATTCAAAGAAAATAAAGAAAATAAGCACAAGGCACCAGGGATCGAACACACGTTCCCTTGGTTACCAAGTGCTCTACTGTGCCACTCGCGCTATACGCTTCAGTTGATAAATGGAGTGATCAAAAAGTATTTAAACAAAACTAATGTTTTTTTAAAAAACGCAAAACGCGCCCAGTTGAACAGGAGGTTCTTCTTCCTCGTGAAATAAAACGCAGACTATGGCAGTATTTCCTTTGCGTGGCCGTAGACCCCCCAACCCCAAAACCTGCGAATTAGCATCGATAAACACCAAACAAAAGTCCAGATCACATAAACATCATCTCCTAAGAACGGTGGTGTCCCTGTTTTAGCCCGATTTTGCTTCAAACCGAAATCCCCAAATTATAGTTCGAGAACCCTAACAATGGCACTGATCCAAACCTGTGCTTAATGTCCAATTAAACTGCCCAGAAAGCGTCGAAACAATGATACAGACACAAATATGCAATCGATTTTAACGGGAACCGTTTATATATATATATATGTAAACGAAACTTTTCGAAACTTGGCTAAACCGTGAGTTGTTGTTGACGGTTCCCGGCGTGTTGTTTGAGGGAGATGATTGAGATAGTCTCAGAAACACCCAGGGGATACGCTTGCGGCCTCAAATTGTCTTGAATTCCCTTCTATCTCCAAAACCGATCTTGGCTTCTTCTTCAAAATTTTGGAATCTTCACCGTGTCCTTGACTGCAAACCATCCCCCCTCTTGGCGTTAGGAATCCTTAGTATATATATTAGGGCAATTTAGGTTAACAAACTTAGGCCAAATCTCTTGATTTACATGATCGCAAATTGATTTGCCACTGATATCAGAACTTTCTCTTTTAGTCCTCCACCAAATCTTCGCACACGGCTGTTTCCTCTTTCTCAAAAACAGACCCCTTTTTTTTCTAAAAAGACTTCATTTTTTTTGTTGGTTTGGTTCTTTATTATTATTTTTTTTCAGCCCAATAGTAAAAGACAATAAACCCAATAATCAGCCTAATAAAAAAAACCCTTCTGTTATGAATATTTATGTTAGTGGATGTCCATACATCTCATAGTTCTTCATCTTCCTATTCCATACTTAATATGTGTTTAATATGTGTGATTTTCTATCTCCCTTGAGTCCTATAAATAGAGACACATATTACAATGTAAAGCACACTTGAAATAAGATAAGATAATATTGCTCTCTTTCTTCTCTACCTCTCTTTGATCTCTCTATTGTTTTAGTTAATTTCATAACACGTTATCAGCACGAAACTCTACCGTGTGAGCGATTTTATGATCAATTTGCATAATCATGTTTCTTCTCTTTCGAGTAAGTTTTTAAGATTTTTCTTCATCTTATAGATTAAATTTTAGCATGCTATTCTATTATTTTTTTGTATAAGATTTCACTGAAAATTTTGTTTAATTAACACAATTATATATTTTAAAGTTGTCTATCATCGATAAGTTCTTGATGCATCCCTGAAGGATTACTTAAAGAATGATTGTTCAATTTTTAAGAAAACAACAATTGTAATTTTCATGCATTCCTGAAGAATTGCATGAATAACGTGCATCCCAGAAGGATTATAAATATTATTATTTTTATTAGTAAACGATTTGTGATTGAGTTCCTGAAGAACTACAAAATGTGATTGAGTTTCTGAAGAACTATAAAAAAAATTGTGATTGTGATTGAGTTCCTGAAGAACTATACAAAAAAAAAAAAAAAAAAAAAAACCTCTCTTAAACTAATGTTAAGATATCTCAAGAGAATTACTTAAAGAATTATTTTTCTTAATCGATATGAATGTATTTGATTAAAGTGTTTAATAATGAAATACTATTATCTGGGTTTTGACTTATATTGGAGGTATCGAATATCTTTGTATTACACAACACAATTTGGACAGAAAATGGGTAATAGAAAAGCTACCGTTTTTTTTCCCGGGCTTGTACTACACTTATATTAGTACAATTGAAGCACATGTCATTGTAAACCTGTAGTTTACAAATTACACTTAAATGTGTCGTTGGTAAAACCGGTTGGGTCATCTCGGATTTAATATGACGCGGATAATTTGTATTGAAGAACCAGAAGTTTCTTCAATCCAGTCCATTTTTGTGTGTTTCTAAAGGAAAATAAAAATTTGAGAAATTACGATTTTATGACACTAATTGTTGCATCGACTAAAATATCATGCATATGTCTCTACTCACAACCAGAAGTTTGTGAAATTATTTTCTCAACTAATTAGACTAAGATCTTGTTTTCTGGATTTTTTTAGAAATTCCTGTATATGTATCACATATATTATTAAAATTGATATTGAATATCATGTAATATATGTTCATAAAAAAAAAATGGACCCGAAGATCCATTCTTTAGACGTCTAAAGTTAATTATATGGTTGATACTTATGAGATCATCAATTCTAAATTATATATTTGAAACACCCAAAGTATGATATTAAGATATTTATTCGCATTAAGCCAACAAGATACTATATCTTACTCCTCCCTAATTTATTATAATACTTCTCATCTAAGTGAATATTTGGATGTGTTGTGTATATTCCAATTGCTCCAATATAATACATTAAGATGAGTCTTGAAAGAATATTGGAAAAATATAATTAATATGAATCTCAATTTTGAGGATATAATTTGAGAAAATAATCAAATACTTGATTTCAGCCCAGTAGGCTAATTATCACTTGATAAATTAATTTTCCCAATATTAGGGGGAGAGAATAAGCAGCTGAAATCATGAACAAGAAGTTCAAATGAACAGATGAAATCATGAACAAGAAGTTCAAATGAACAATTTAAAATACATTGTTGTCTTGATCCTCGTACAAATCAATATGAACCAAAAGTTCAAAATATTATTCATTTGCAAAGTTTATGAAATAAATTATCAGCTGATAATACTCCACTCGAAGTGGATTCTCCTATTGAATAATATAATATTGCAAATGAGTTGTTGCTGCGCCTGAAGCGTAGTATGAAAGTCGGTTCCAATGTTAAAAGTCCTCTACTAAGAAAAGAAACTAAAGATGACCCAAGTGAGGATATGAAAATGCTAAGAGCACTTTGACCTAATTTAATTTTGAGTTCCAGAAGAACAAATCAAGTACTTGAAATATGAAATAAAGAGATCTCGATAAATTATGTCATGGATGAAATGGAACCGAAATTGAGATAACTGAATAAAGTCAATATTGACAATGTCTTTGTATACAATATAGCGCTAAAAGTGATCAATGATAACGAGGATCATGAGTCAAAGTCTATTAAAGATTGTAGACTAAGTGAGAATTGACCAAAATAAATATATTCAATTGAAGAAGAATTAAACTCACTTTACAAGTAACTCACTTTTGGACCTGTAGTCCGAACACCTCAAGATGTGAAACTAATGTGATATAAATGAGTTTTTGTGAAAAAGAAAAATAAGAATGATATAAAGTTTGATTTATTGCTCAATGATTTTCACAAAGACCTAAGATTGATTTTGATATATTCACCTGTAGTTGATTCAATCGATTTTTGATAATTAATTAGCCTTGTAACACATGAAGGGCATAATTTGAACATGATGGGTGTAATGACATCTTATTTATATGATTCACTTAATAGTGACATTTACCTGAAACTCCCTGAAGGGTTCAATATACCAGAGGCACGTAATTATGGATCTCGAGAAAATTACTACATCAAATTGAACAAGTCTCTGTATGAGTTGAAAGAATCTGGATGCATGTGGTATAATCGCCTCAGTGAATATTTACTAAATGATGAATATACAAATAATTCAATTTGTACTTGTATTTTCATAAAATGATGTGGAAAAGAATTTGCAATACTAATTATCTATGTGAATGTGATACATATTATTGGAACTCCTGAAGAGCTTCCAAAAGCTATAAATTCCTTAAAGAAAGAGTTTGAGATGAATGACCTAGGAAAAACAAAAATTATGTCTAGCCTTACAAATTGAGAATTTGGACAATGGAGTATTTGTACACCAGGAAGATTATATAGAAAAGTGTTGAAACACTTCTATATGGACAAATCTCATTCGTTGTCTACTCCAATGATTGTTATATCATTAGATGTAGAGAAAGATCTTTTCAGGCCTCAAGAAAATGATTACAAAAATTGTTTGGTCTTGAAGTACCATATCTTAGTGCAATTGGAGCACTAATGTACCTTGCTAATTATACACGTTTTGATATATCGTTTGTGGTCAATCTATTACCAAGATACAATTATTCACCTACATGAAGACATTTGAACGGAGTCAAACATATACTTCGTTATCTTTGAGATGCTGGTTACTTGTCAGATTCTCACAATAGTAGATCAGAAACAGGCTATTTGTTTACATGTGATGGTACAACTATTTCATGGAGATCTATGAAACAACTCATGGAAACAGCTTCATCAAATCCTGCATAACTATTAGCACTACATGAAGTCATTTCGAAGAAGACATTTTAAGCAACGACTACAAAGAATATCGCCTCACATGTAAATGTCTGCATGAGGGGGAGAAATACATATGTTTTGCACTCTTTTTTCCTTCACCATGGTTTTGTCCCATTGGGTTTTCCTGGTAAGGTTTTTAACGAGGCAATTCACATTCAAAGGATATTGTACTCTTTTTCCTTCACTAGAATTTTTCCCACTGGGTTTTTTTTTAGTAAGGTTTTAACGAGGCATATCCTCAATGGACATCCAAGGGGGAGTGTTATGAATATTTATGTTAGTGGATGTCCATACATCTCATAGTTCTTCATCTTCCTATTCCATACTTAATATGTGTTTAATATGTGTGATTTTCTATCTCCCTTGAGTCCTATAAATAGAGACACATATTACAATGTAAAGCACACTTGAAATAAGATAAGATAATATTGCTCTCTTTCTTCTCTACCTCTCTTTGATCTCTCTATTGTTTTAGTTAATTTCATAACACCTTCTAAGAAATGATAATAACTCAGTAATATTAATACCAATATGATAACAATTAATAATAATAATACTATTACTAGCAATACTAATAATATTCTAACCTAAATAATAATAATATTAAAACTAATTCTAATAAGATTACTAAAAACCTAATAAAAAAAATAATAAACCTAATTAACCCTAATACTAATCCTAATACTACCTAAAAAAGAGTCCTATTAACATCAACATAAATAATGCTAAACCCTAATAGTTAAAGTAAAATAATAATAATCAGAACAAATGTTAGAAAAATATAAACATGCATATTGATAATAAAATGAGTAAATCAGTATAGTAGAATAAAAAATGGTGAAAAAGAAATCCTTAGAATGAGATATATGGGCCAACAGTTGGGCCCAAATATCTTTTAATTGCACACCTCCGTTTAATTAAAAAGAGTTTCATAAGAGATCAGGTTCAACAATAGATATATTAAACCCCGCAGCCCTTAATTTTAACACCCTTAATAAATTAACAGACGCGAATTTGATCGGGCAAATTTTAGGGTATGACACATGGGCGACAAATGTACATGAGTTCAAAGTAAATACATACACAAAACCCAACTATAAGAGAAAACACATAGAGGAAAAGAAACGAACCGAAGATCTCCCAGTTTGTCAGCTCCGTTCGACGATCAATCCACCTCCAATCATCCAAATCTAAGCTCCATAGTTGTTTTCTAACCTAATCTAACCTAAGAATGGAAGTGTTGAAGTTTGGGAGCAAAAATCCCCAAAACCCCATAACCTAAAATGTTACAAATGAAAGAATTTAAAGAAAATTTTGCGCAGGCTCGCTTAGTGACCTGTCAATAATTATCTGGTACAGTAGGCTTGGCTAAGTGAGTTGAGCTGGCTAAGCGAGATTATGGCTAAGCGAGCTCCGGAAATTTTGCTTCTCTGTTTTGTGTTTATGCAAGCGCGCTTCAACTTGGCTAAGCGAGTTTTTGCATAATTTTCATTTTATTGCTCCAAAACTGCAAAATCAAAGTCGTGCCTTCGACACTTTATTCCTCGAGGCTCCAATATGCATCAATACCTATAAAACAAAGGAAAACTATCAAACGGTACTCAAAGCGAATGAAAACTCAAGTATACAAATATTTACACAAAAGTTGGGATTTTATTATAAAAACGAAATGAATAAATCGATAAGTGCCATAATTATATACTCAAAATAACGACATTTTGGCACTTATCAGTGACATCCCAGGTAAGTTGTTCAGATGTGTTTGGATACCGTGTGACATCCCCGGTATGAAAATGTATGATGTAAATTATTTCGGTAACCCGTGTTACGGAGCAGGACTATTTGTGTGTTTATGTTTTTATGACGTGTGACACCCTTGAAGGTGATGTTTACTGTTAATTATATTTAAATATGCATGTTGGGTATAAGGGTGTTATATTAGTGGTATCAGAGCAGATCGGTACGTCCGACCAGGTTGTCTAATGTTGTTTGTTTCTTAGTACATGACATGGGTGTGAAACACTGTCTGCACTTGCTTGTTTTCTAATTACTTGCCTGTCATAGTTGGATTGAAACAAGTGGGGGAAAAGCTTTTGCTTCTCTGAGATATCTCAGGTGTGGCGAGTTGGTGCAGCATTCCGCTGAATGCAAAAGTGCAGGTGTTATTGAAATGATGTTGTTTCTCGACTTAATCTCTTACAAAATTTAACTGGATCATATTAGTCATTTTGCTAATAATTTTCTCAAACTAGTTTTCCTAATTTTAAACTAATATTTTCATAATTTTAAACCGTGACTGGACTGCCACGTCGAATTTATTTTTTATTTTTCATATTTTAAACAATTATGAATTAATAATATCAAAAAAGCTAAAAAAAATCTTATAAGGAATCGAACTCAAGGTCTTTAAAATATATTTACGTGTCTTTACCACTAGGCCAATTTATATCCATGACAAGTAATTCCCATAATTTCTATTACTATTAACAAATTATGTGCATAAATTTTTATCTATGATGTCTCAAACCCAAGTCCCTTAAGATTAAATGATATTCACTTTACGACTACAGAAATCAATTTCTATTGTTAATAAAGTGACTATCATTTACAACTAGAAAAATCAATTTCTATTGTTAGTTTTTTTTTTTAAATAAGCAAATGGTATTAAAGGGAGCAAAAGGGATGCTCCACCCCAATACAAAGAGGAAAGCTCCTACCTCTCAAAACAATCAAGAGGTCGAATATTCCATAAATAAAAGTTACAAAGATTAACCGGCTTATGATAAGTAGAAGTCCACCTCCAAGAGATATGTACTATCTCCGACATACACTCGGTGAAACTAAACGGCTCCTTCTTGAAAATCACCGCATTTTGCTTAGACCATATTGAACAAACCGTAGCAAGCCAAATATTCCCCACTAACATTCTCTTATTTAAACAAGAGACTTTCCCACAATTGTAAAAAAAATCTCCAAACTCCTCGAGAGTTAAATAGTCGGATATATCAAGCCACATATACACCCTTCTCCATATTCGGATAGTGAGAACACAAGAGGAGAATAGGTGAGAAAGACTTTCCTCCTCCACACCACATAAGGAACATAAAGAATCCGTACCTTCCGCTAATATTCCCCTTCTCACCAATTGATCCCTTGTGGCCAAACGATTGTGAATAAATCTCCATCCAAAAACTAGAATTTTCGAGGGGACTTTGCACTTCCAAAGATAGTTCAAAGTCGTGACCTTGATGCTGTCCAAAGAAGTACCCGAAAGGAAGGCCATAAAAAACTCATAGCAAGACTTAACGGAGAAGCATCCGTTAGTATTCAAGGCCCACGAGAAGGTATCCTCACAATTCTCCCTAACCGGAACACGATTAAGGGCTTCCATCAATGGCCGCAAAAAAACCTCGAACTGCTGCCCGGAAGGCAAGGCAGCGCTGGACTCATAACCAGTCCCAGCCGGAGCAGCAATGGCGCTGCCAGTAGCAGCAGCAGCAGGACAGAAGTGCTGCCTGCTAGAGAGATCCGACGTAACAGCCGCAACGGCTACAGCCGACCCCTCCCCGAACCAAGCCGGAAAATTCCAACGCCAAACTCCTTCAACAAAAGACCCTGCAAGATTAATGGAATCCAAATAATTTTCAGACAAAGAAAAAAGCTCGGGATGAGATTCCATCAAAGTTTTTTGCCCCGTCCAAGTCGCATACCACAAAGAAGTATGAACTCCGTTACCAACATTACACCTAATTGCACTCGAGAAATTGTTGAAAAGGAGTCTCTCAGAATTATCCGATAACATTAAATCTCTCCACCAATGAGAATCCTTTTTATTCCAGATCGAGATGTCACCAATCAACACTTTTAATTTCGTATTACCATATCTAGCTTCTAACAAGTCTTGCCACACCGCCTCTTTTTCCATTAGAATACGCCACTTCCATTTACTTAATAATGCTATATTCATGATCTCCACATTTTTCACTCCCAATCCACCTTCCTTTCTCGATTTGCAAACCGTATCCCATCCAACCCAATGAATGGTCTTGTTGCTATCAACTCCGCCCCAAATGAACTTACTTTGGATAGTTCTAATTTCTTGCAACACCTTCTTTGGAGCTTTGTAAAAGGATAACGAATAAATATTCTATTGTTAGTAAAGTGACTATTATTTACAATAAGACAAATCAATTTCTATTGTTAATAAAGTGACTATAATTTACTAATAGACAAATCAATTTCTATTGTTAGTAAAATGACTATCATTTACAACTAGACAAATCAAATTTTATTGTTAAATTCAGAATTGTTTAAGATTACTAGAAATTATGGGAATCACTTATTATTATTGTATATTGGTCTAGTGATAAAGACGTAAGATGTGGTTTGAAGGGTCTGAGTCCAACTCCTTGTAAGAAATAACTTTGGCTTTTTTATATTATAAATTCATAATTGTTTAAAAATTAAATTAAAAATAAAAATCAATTTAGTATTTAAAAAAGGAAAAAATAAATAAAATTCAACGTGGCAGTCCAATCATTGTTTCATACTAGAAAATATTAACAGAAGGACTAATATAGTCCGATTAAATTTTGTAAGGGATTAAATCGGGTCCATTTTATTATAAAAGACTAATTTATGTTGTATAATTTTTGTGAGGGACTAAAATGGGTCTTCACTCTAAATTTAATAATATTAATATAAATTTGGTTCTTAAATAAATTTGATAACATTTATATAAACTAGCAATTGCTACACATTTAGTAGGGAAAACTCATACGCATTGCGCAAATATGATATGACTAAGTTTCAATAATCTTACACTAGTGGGATAACAATGATATATTTTTACAAGTACGGATCCCATGAAATTATGGGAATTTCAAATAAATTTAATAATCTTAATATTAATTATGATCTTAAATAAATATGATAACATTTATATAAATTTTAATTAATAAAAAATATTATAATATAGTAAAAAAATATGTAGTCATTAGGGGTGGTAAAGTGGGTCTCCTGCCCTGTTTAGACACGCCCCGTTAAAGTCGTTCCAAAAGCGTGGCAGTGGCGAGGTGGACGAACTTAGACGTCCTAGTTCAAAATTCAAGTTTGTCCGGTTTATTATCCGCTAACCAGCCAATTTTTGTTTGTTTAATTTACTACTTTATTCCATTTTTTAAAATAATTTACTAGTTTATTTATAATTTTATTTACTATTTTATTTACAAACTTTTAAACCATATGTCATTACCGTTCAAACAATAATACACACATTTAAAAGTCACTAAACGATAAAATATATAAAAAGTTATAGTATTTTACTAAACAATAATGAAAAGAATTCTATTATTTTATTACCTCTCAATTTTTTAATTCCTATATCATTAATAATGGGCATTCAAGATTGCAACTTGCATCCACCGTCATTATAAGCTAAACAAATTGAAAATAAATTTTTATAATTATGGTGATGTTAGACGTAAGTATTCAAAATCTCATTTTTTTAATCAATAAAGAGACAAAAAATTAATAGAATAACCTCCTCAATGTACTACCCAATTTTCATTTTAAGTTTAAAAAAAAACTGCGAAAAAACCCGTCCTAACCTGTTTTTAAAACGGATTAGACTGGACATACCAAGTTAAAGCATTGAACCAAAAACATCGGTTGACCTGATCTATACCCTTAATGATATTTTATTAGGGTTATGCTAACAAGTTTCCTCAGGGAACTCTTTAAAGATACTATATAAGAAAATATTATTTATAAAAATCAACATTTCAATTTCCAATGCATTTTCAATACATTGAATACACGCATTTTTAAAAATAGTTACTACTTTAATCACTTAAAGGATGCTTTAAAGGCATTGGTTAGCGTTTCCCATTTTATTATGGTTTGAATTCATAACAATAGGCCATAGGTCATAGTTAGTGATATTTATTAGTCTCAACTACTTATAGCTATACAATTCAATTCATTCAATTCTTTTGAATTATTATGTATTAATGTATACATACAACTTTTTTTTAAATTATTGGGAATTACATACCCCTCTTTAAATCTACCTAAAAAGGTACAAAATAATCAATGCATATGTATGCTCTTATTAAATGTTCGTATGAATCTCTGTCATTCATAAAAACATTTATTTGAGAATTGTGCGGTTTTTAAGAAAATTATTAGATGTGTTGGTTTTAATAAAAAAATAATTTTATTTACTAGAATATCATTTATTAATTATAGTTAATAGAACAGTTGAATAAAGTAAAAATTATAATAAATAATGTTTTGAAATTATAAATGGACAATTATTTTTAATTAGAGAAAAAGTATAAATGATACACCTTTTTATTAGGAGGGAACACTAAAAAAGCACATAGTTATTGAATGTTTTTAGTATTTACCTAAAAAACTACATAATCATTAAGTACATGAATTAATTTATTTAATTTACATAAACAAAAACAGTTATATAATAATTCAAAAAGAATAAAATATTCACCAAATTATGTTCAATTATGTTGCACTAATTATTTTATAAATTATTGTATTATTTATTTATTTGTTTAATAATCATTAAGAGACAATATTTTTATGTATTAAAATAATTTAATCAAAAGTTAGAAGAAATTGATGTATATTATACCACACTAACAAATAGCCTTCATAATATTTTTTTATGGTGTCAATTCATATGCCTAGAGTGTAACTTTTGAAACTCCTTGTGATTTATTAACCTCAACTACTTCTAATTATCATTTGAACCAAAATATTTGAATGATTGACCTACTTTAATTTAGAAACAAATTTTGATGTAAATTTTATTGGGATTTTACAACACTCCATTATAGATGTATATATTGAAATAAGATTAATATTATGATAAAAAAATTTTAAGTATTTTAAAAGATTTTGTTACATTATTCTTACTTTTCAAACTTTTTTAAAAGAATATTTAAAATTAATATTTTTCAATTTTGATTTAAAGAGATTTAAAATATTGATTTTAAAGATTTTAAATTATTTTATAGATTTTTAAGATTTAAAAGGGTTAAATAAACTATTTTTAGCAAAATAAAAAAAAACTAATAAATCTAAAATCAATACAAATGTTAAATACACAACTGGAAATTGCCACTCTAATGTTGGTAGGTAAAAAAAGACGCATTCACATTATCTTTGATACAACCTATATTATTCAATAACATTTTCTTAAATTTTTTTTGGTATCTCTTTGATTTCAAATACTCTAAATAATAGTAAATAAGAACAAAATCTTCTCAAAGATGTTGAAAAAAAAATCGTTTTTCGTTTTAATTAAACATGGATGATCTCGCCACTTCCTAAGCATCATATATTATCTTCTCTCAAGATTATTTGACAATTTCATGCAAATTAAAAAAATGAATAGAAAAGGAAAATTAATAATTTTACCAAATTATATTTATATATATATATATATATATATATATATATATATATATATATATATATATATATATATATATATATATATAAATATAATTTGGTTGTTGTGTACTTACCATGAGGTTTAAAAAAGACAGAAGCTTCCATAAGATGAAAGAAATAAAACACTAACAAAAGTATACAAATGGAGATTTTAATCAACGCAAATATACTTACAACATTTCAATGCTTAATCATTCTAAGCAAGACCACGTCTACGATACCCTTCACATTCACGAGTATTTGCCAAATCAATCTCAACAACTTTAACATGAAAGACAATCTTAAACCCCTTGTTTCCACTCCTTCTCCCCAATTCAACAGCATTTTGAACAATATGTGGTTCTATATAAGCCGCCAAATCATGACTAATGGGTAATTTTGCTAATTTTTGAGCCACATCAAAGGAAGAAAAATTTGGATTTTTAATGAGAAAGAAAAGAGGAATCTCTATTTTGTACTTAATATTTGGTGACACAATGAAATCATTTTCGGTTGCTAAAGGTGGAAGACCTTTAAAGGGTTGAACATAGAGCTTATAGAATACTTGAATATCAAGTTCTATTGTTGCTACTTTTTCTTGAGTGTTATCTTGTGATATTTCTGGGGTTTCTGTGCTCATTGTGTGAGTATAGTTTTTGCTTGGTATTTTAAGCTTTGAATAATAAAAGGGAAATGAAAAAGGGTTTGTGAGGTTAGATGAAGAAGACATTGAAAGTGAAATAGAAAGGAAAAGAAAGAAGACAAGACACTTTTGTAATTTGATTATAGATTATATAGAAGATATCTTGACTATAATATAAAACTTCTTGGAAAAGTACAACTAATTAAATGTCATATTAAATGTATTAAAAAATGATATTATTTATAAATTAGTTTTATTGGAGAGAGGAATGTTTAATATAGACTCTTTATTACAAATTATAAGAAAAGGATATAATATATCTCAAGCAGGAAAATATTTAAGTAGATACAAACCTAACACATTATTTTATACATAATTAATTTTTTTTAGGGTTAAATATTCAAAATCTCCTTATTAGCGAGTTTTAGTTTTAACCCCTCAAAAAAAATTATTGATCCTCCCGATCTTATTTAGATTCCATCAAGAAACTCTCCAATTGCCTAGTGGCATGAAAGATTCTACGTTGTTTTTCAATATTTGCCACGTATTAAAAGTTATTTTTACACATGGCATTTTGATTAAATTTTATGGCCACTGGATATATAGTTTTCAAAAATCCCCTTGAAATTCTTAGAGTTCATCAGTGTTTGGAGTTTCTTCATCAGGGATCGGAACATTTTAACTTCACTTGTCACCATGGGGGTGAATTTGTTAGGGACAATCGAAATGAACTCGTATATAGAGGGGGTATTGAAACAAAGGTAACTGGGGTACACGCTGTGAGTTTTACAATGGAGGGTCTTATGAAGTTGGTTAGTGAGCTGGGATATAAGTATGGTAGAGTTAGGGTTTGGACAAAAGTATTGGAGATTCAAGATGGATTTATTCATATAAGAAAAGATGATGATGCGTTAGACTTTACTTCTTACTTCACTTCAATGGGTATTGATGGGGATATATTTGTGGAACTTGAACAGGAAAATAGGGAAGATGATATAGCCAATGGTCCAGGAATGTTAGACGAGGAGTTTATTGATAGGTTAGATGATAGTGAAGATGAAAGAGCCACGACTATTCATGATGGCTTTGAATTACTTGATGTTACTTTGCCCATCAGAGTAGATGCAAGTGGTAGTGGGCTTTTTGGTAGGTCCAATAAGAACATGGATGAGGATGAATACTTTAGTGATGAGTTGAATAGTTCTGACCGTTTAGGATTCAGGTGATAAAAAAAGGCCCAAGTTTGAGAGATTTAAGAAAGAGCATCTTAACAAGGACTATAAATTTAAGTGGGGTATGGAGTTTAATTCACTTGTTGACTTCAAAGATGCTATTCGTGAGTGGTCAGTGGTCAATGGGAGGGAAATTACTTTTGTGAAAAATGAGAGCGATAGAGTAAGGGTAGAGTGTGAGGCTAAATGTGGGTTTTTGGTCTTATGCTCTAAAGTGGGCCATAAACACACCTTTGCTATAAAAACACTTAAAGACACCCACACATGTGCTAGGGTTTTGAACAATAGATCTGCCAACTCTAAATGGGTGGCCAAGCATGTGGTGAAGATGCTGCAAACATCTGAAACTGTCAGGATTAGTGACATAATACAAGAGATAAGGCAAAAAAATTCCATTGGTATAAGTGTTGCAAGAGCTTGGAAGGCCAAGATGATAGACAATAAGCTGATTAAAGGAGATGCTGATTCTCAGTATGCATCCTTATAGAGGTATGCAGTTGAGTTACAAGGGTAAATCCTGACAACACAGTCAAGATTTATGTTGAAAGACCTAGCCCAACCATACAACCAAGGTTTGGCTCCTTGTATTTTTGTTTTGATGGCTGTAATAAAGGCTTTATAAATGAATGTAGACCTTTTGTGGGGGTTGATGGGTGTCACTTGAAGACCAAATATGGTGGGAAACTACTAATTGCTATGGGTAGGGATGCTAATGATCAATACTTCCCTTTAGCATTTGGTGTGGTTGAGACTGAAACTAAAGAGAGTTAGAGATGGTTCTTACAACTATTAATGGAAGATATTGGACAATAGAGGAGATATGTTTTTATATCTGATCAACAAAAGGTACACTTGTTTATTATGTTCGCTTCTTCATTGTTTATTATGTTCACTTCTTCATTGTAAACTTATTTGAGAATGATGTTTTTGTTTTTCAGGGACTTGTTGCATTATTTGAGGAAATGTTTGATAGAATTGAGCATAGATTGTGCCTTAGACATTTGTATGCTAATTTCAAGAAACGGTTTGGTGGTGGAACCTTGATTAGGGATTTGATGATGGGAGCAGCTAAGGCTACATACTATCAGGCATTGGTCCAAAAGATGGATGAATTGAAGAAAGTTGACACCAATGCTTGGAGTTGGTTGATGGCTGTCCCTACAAGAAGTTGGTGTAAGCATGCATTCTCTTTTTACCCTAAATGTGATGTTTTGATGAATAACATTTCTGAGTCCTTTAATGCTACAATTCTAATGGCTAGGGACAAGCCTATTCTCACTATGTGTGAATGGATAAGAAAATATCTTATGAATAGGTTGGCAACATCTGCAACTAAACTTGAAAAGTGGCAGCATAGAGTTATGCCAATACCTAGGAAGAGGTTAGATACTGAAGTGTTTAATAGTGGGCATTGGTTGCCAACTTGGTCAATGGATGAGAAATTTCAGGTTACTCATAGTTTCAATACTCAGGAGTTTATTGTGGACATTGCTAAAAGGACTTGTAGCTGTAACTTTTAGGAACTGGTAGGAATCCCATGTAGATATGTTGTAATTGCCTTGAGCTATAGGAAGCAAAACCCAGATGATTTTGTGGATGAATGTTATACAAAAGAAAAGTTTAAGTTGTGTTATGGTTTTTTTGTTAGCCCTATCAATGGTCAAGATATGTGGCCAGAGGTTGAAGTTGAAAAACCCCTTCCACCTGCATACAAAACTAGTCCAGGTAGGCCTAGGAAGTTGAGGATAAGAGAAAGTGGGGAGGATCGTGCTAGGAAGAGAAGGCCTGGGGTTGCTTATAAATGCACCAAGTGTGATAAGTTTGGTCATAATGCCATGACATGTAAGAGCAAGACACAAACCCCAATGCACTAAAAAGAAAGGTAAGTAATTTGTGTTAATATTTAACATTTTTTTGGTTAGTAACATAGTTTGTGCATGTTTCTGATTATAAATCACATTTGTGTAGAGAAAAGTAAAGAGTGAGCATTCTGGAACTGCTGCCAACACTAAGACTGTTAATGCCAACACTGCTACTGAGTCTTCTGGTGTGGCTGATGATGCCAATATTCAGACTGCAGCACCTGATTCTAAAACTGCAATACCTGGTGATGCCAACACTGAGCCTACTATGGAGCCATACCAATTACCAATAGTTCAGAGTCAAATTGGATCATGTGTTGTAGAGTCAAGCAAGCATAAATCCAAGAAACCAATGCCCAAGAAACCAATAGTTAAGAGAAGGCAGAGTGAGAGGATTAAGTTGAATTGGTTTAAAAAGCCAATTATAGGCCAGAAATCTACTAGTGAAGAACCAATTACTATAACAGATGCTGAAGAAAAGCCATGTGCCAAAGACTCAAAGCCTGGTGTGGCTACTAGGTTTATGAAGTCATGGAAGAACAAGAAAACTAGAGATTAGGGATGCTGTAAAACTATGTACTAAGACTAAGTTTCTGTTATTTTGTGTTTGTGGCATTTTGTGTTTATGTACTAAGACTAAGTTTGTAAGGGTGTCATTTTGGGTATCATGTTATAAGGCTGTAATAAGTGTTGTAACAGACCTTTTAGAAAATAAATTATGAAGTTATGATAAGTTATGTTAAGTTATACACAAGTTGTTCAATTACAATACATTATAATCTATAGAAGGTAAACATAATATTACTTTCATTGATAAACCAAATCAATTACAAATATCAGAACAAGGTTTTCCATTGATAGACCAAACCAATTACATAGAAACCATGACAGTTACACGAACTTTCCATTTAAACACAAGAACATTAACTTAAACAATATTCAGTACAAGGAAATTACATTAGCTTAAACACTAAAGCAAAAAACATCCATGAAAGACTAAGTACAACAATCAGAACAAGATTTTTTCTCTTCTCCATTCCAAACATCTTCTTCAATTTATCTAATTTCTTTGAGTCTTCTCCCAATCTCTTCCCAGCTTCCCAATCAATACCCTTAACAATTTCCTTCGCAAATTCAAGCAACGAAACTTTGGTGATTTCACATTGACAACATCTTGAAGGATTAAGTTCGTTCACCAAATCATCTCACATAAACAGACCGCAGCCATTCTACAAAATCCAACAGACCATTCATCAACTTCTGGAAAAATTGTACATTAAAAGGAATAGAAACACTTACTATTGAATTTCTACATTTCCAGAATTTCCTATTGGGGTTATCAATTGTGTTTGAAACCCACAACTTCATCGTTTCATTGCACCCACATGTTGGCAATCCCCTACCAAAATTACCAACTGATGATGACGATGACTTGCTACCACCCATGCTTGAAGAAAAATGAAGACGAATCAAGATGAAGAAGGGAGAGAAGAACAAAAACGAAGAAGATGTTGCAGTTTGTACAAGAGTCAAAGCATAAAGAGGGTTAAATTGTACAAATCGTAACCCTAGATTTTGAACATTCCAAAATTAGCCATGCTGTACTGCACATGTGGCATAAAACCATAATTTAAAATAAACAATAAATCCACATAGGAAAAAAACATAGAATTTTTCATGCCACTAGACAATTGGGGGGTTTGTTGATGGAATCTAAATAAGATCAGGGGGGATCAATAGAATTTTTTTTACAGGGGCTAAAACTAAAACTCGCTAACATTACAGGGGGATTTGAATATTTAACCCTTTTTTTATTAGTTAAAAATAAAAATAAAATTGTCTCTTTCCTCCATTATCACAACCACTTCATAATTCCGATTAAAAACGAAATTAAATTTTAAATAAACTTAAATTTTCTCTCTCCTTATTGATTGTTGCTAAAAATATGGATTTAGGTTTATTTCCATACAAGCATTTCTCTCTTAAGTGTTTGAAAACAAATTGTTTCAAATATGGGTGTTCAAAATCGAATCGGCTCAATAGAAAACCGCTAAACGAACCGAACCAAATTGATTCGGATGTGTTTGAGTCATTTTTTTAAACAAAACTGCATAGTTCGGTTCGATTTGCTTGCGGTTTGTATTTTGCAAACCGAACTAAACCAAACCAAACCGCATTATGTTACAAAATCTTACAAATCCTTATATATTTTTAATTCTTTAGAGAAATCAACCACTACTATATGTATATTTTATCATATTCTTTGATTGATATTTATTTTAATTTACATATTAACAAAAAATATAATATTATTTATTTATAAATACTAGTATTATTTTTATTTGAAAAGAAATTACTATATATATATTTTTTTTCATTTTTAATTTGTTGACTTTGATAAGGATATAATTAAAAGAAAAAGTTTGACTTACATTATTTTTTAATCTCTTTATATAATTTTTTTTATAATTAAAATAAAATTATAGTGTCATTAGGATAGCATAGTCACATACACGCACTTGTTTATAACTACACAATATAGTATTTCAACCTTATTTAAGAATGCAATTTCATATATATATATATATATATATATATATATATATATATATATATATATATATATATATATATATTCTCAACGCATCTTCTCCATTGTTACAATCGTTTACAATTATGTGTCTTTCTCTTATACTCACGCACAATGTAACACCCGGTATTTAATTAATTATTTAATTAAATATTTTCAAATTATTTCAAATTTAATTTTTGAATTTGTGGAGTGTTGAGAATTTTTGACATGGGTTGTTATGATTAATTAGTCTATTAATTAATTGATTAAGTTGTAGAAATAGTATTGAAGAAATACTAGATTTATTATATGGAATTAATTAAGTGATGGTGGTAGTAAAAGGTGGGGTGAGAATGTTAGGCCCAATAGGTTTAATGAAATTAGGTTAAGATAGGGATTAGGTTAATTAGAAGGGAAAAAGTCTTGGGGAATTGGTCATGGAAAGTTGAAGAGAAGAGAGAAAATAACAGAGAAACTCATTCCCGTTTTCCTTGCAGCAGTCTCACTAAATCGAAGATCCCCGATTCGTTAACCGTTGGATTGTGGCTAAATTTTGAGGGTAGGTTCGCAACACCTATATCTAACTTTTGACCGTTGTGATCTTCAAAATAAAGTCTGAGTTGTGATATATCATCATCGCACTGTAGCTGCATATTTGGGAAAATTTTCAACTTTTGAATCTGATTAAAATAGACAAGGGTTAAAAGCTAAGGCTAGAAGGCTTCGATCGGTAGAATTATAGAGTAATATCAAATCTAACGTAAGGGTGGGGTTCTGAGTCTATAATGAGATTTATGATGAATTGTATGTGGGATTTGTAACATCCCGATTTTTATTAATATTTTTATTAATTATATTAGTAATAATATTATTTGGTGTTTTTAATAATTATTTGCTTAATTTAGTCATTTCTGATGTTTATTGAAATTTTTGCGTTTTGGGACGATTTAGTCGGTATTAGTTCGGGATAGCGGATCAATATTTAATAAAAAATTTTAATATTTTTAGTATTAGAAATATTAATGAGTTAATATTTAGCGTTTTGAGAATTTTCTGAGTAATTAAGATTAGACCGGAAATAGGAGACATTGAGTTATTAGAGAATTTTATCCGTATTTATTTTATTATTTTATTTTATTTTACTTGGTGTGTTAAATAATTATTTAATTGTTATGAGATATAATAATTAATTAAATTAATTAATTTTGTGTATAATTGTGTTTAGTGAGTTTAATGGGTTAATTAAGTTATTAGAGAGATATAACTAATTGGGCCTAAGTAGTAGAAATAAAATACGAAATTGATTTGTGGGTTAAGCCCATTAAAAATGGGGATAGTAAGGAAAATATGGTTTTGGAGGTTATAGCTCATTTGAGGGAAAAAGAAGAGAAAAGAGGCTAGAGGAGAAAGAGGAGAAGAGAAGAGGATTTGGGGAGAAACTAGAAGGTTGAAGGAGATTGATTCAAGGTAAGGGGGAGAATCCTTATTATTATGGGTTAGTATGATTGGTTCAATGGGTAGAAACATGTTTAGGTTGAAATCCCTAATTTTTATGGTTTTGAAACTATTAAATTTTGATGATAATCTTTGATGTATGATTATTAATTGTGTTAGAGTTGATAAATTGAGTGAAAATTCATTCATATATGTATACTATAAGTGGTACTTATGTTTAGAAATCAAAGAAATTGTTCTGCTATTTTCATGAGTCAAACTGTATATGCTTTGCCATGTTCTCGTAGATATAACAAGTGGGCAATAACTGTAGCGCCACTTTTCATTAATGATGTACATATTTGATATATATTTTGCTATGTATTTTGCCATGTATATTCACCTCTGTTTCATTTGAAGCCACTTTAAATATAACAAATGATAAACCATGTTCTTTTGTAACTTTCTATAATTGGATGCATAAAACCAACTTGATAATTAATTAGTGATTAATACTATTAGTATGTTACAGTAGCAGCATCACATTAGCTACTATGTTGTTAAGAAAACTCACATTTCAAGTTACTAAGATTTATATGTCTTTAGTATAATAATAATAATAATAATAATAATAATAATAATAATAATAAATTCAATAATAATATTAATAGTATATTAATAATTTAATATTATTAATATAATGTTTAGGAGTTTTGAGTTAAAGATGAATATTCGGTTTATTTGGCAAACTCAATCCTTACCATTTGCGTTTTCTTATGCTATGTCAGTATGTGCATTTACTTTGTTTTTCCTCCTGTTTCAAAAACATGTCCTATGTTGTTCCTGTGTGCAAATTGTTCATAAAGAAACATGTATCATGGTATAAGGTAATAGAAATGAACCATAGTTATAAATTGAAATACAATAGAAACTGTCCCGTTTGATCAAATAGCGGAATTAAGCGGTATAATTAATTGTTCGGAATTTGATGAAAATTTACGTGGTAGCTAAGTTTAATTAGTAGATTAACGTGGTAGTGTTATTTTGTTGAAATAGTGATATTTTACGAACCGACCGAAATTGTGTGGATTTGAATATTCTTATATTAAAATGTTGGTTTTTTAATAGAAAATGAAGTAGTAAATTGGAACTAATGTAGTGTAATTATTAATTGGTCGATTTACTTAATAGTTGAATTAATTTCAATAAGTTTAATTGATTGGAATAAATTTGGAATTAGATCAATTATTCGGTTTTGTCAGTGAAGTACGATATCTTGAGAAGTTAACTGTAGTTGTATTTTTGACCAAATACTAATGAATTGATACTTGGTTTGGAAGTATATTCTTATATTTTGTTGGCAACATGAATTAACATGAGATAGTATGATTTACTAGTGTTTATTGTATTTTGTGAATCATAATTGAATATTGTTTCTATTATGTGGGTTGATATCAATGCGTTGTGAATGTTGTGTAGAATTTGAAATATAATTCATAGAGTTGAATTATTGTTGGTATGCGGTAAGTTAAGATTGATGAGATAATCTTAATTGCATAGTTGGTTGGTAATTGTACATTCATTCATGGCATAGTCGGCTTTATTGTGGAAGCGGTGAAACTGTGGGTTCACATGGTAATAGACGGTGATCCTTGAATGGAAATAGACGTAGAATACGTTGATCCTTAATTGGAAACATACGTGGTGGCTTTGATCTTGTCCGGATCGGAAGCGTGGCTTGGATTCTAGATATTGAATCGAAAAGCGGTGAAACGTTGGGTTCACATTGCGGTACCACATGCATAGTGTCACATATCTTGCATTGAGTCACATTAGAGTTATGCGATAATTAAATATGTGAAATTGATGTAGTTGTGATATGTGTATGAGTTTGATAATTGAAATGGGTGATGTTTGGATACATACTTGGTTAGATGTGTGAATATGTGATAATTATGGTTATGTGCATAATTGAAAAGATAGTATTGGAATTAGAATATTATACTCTATATACTTGTTGATGCTTAAGATATGTGAATATATTGAATTGTATTAATCAACATGATTAGGCATGGTATAATAAATTCCTATAATTGTTGATCTTAACCATTGTATTTTATTATACTTTCTTCATAATGATTTGTATTCTCACCCTTCTGTTTTAATATTGCCCTCGTTTGGCGACATGCAGGTTCTGGAGTTTAGTAGCTCGTGCGTAATCTAGTCGGAGAATCTTCCATGTTTTGTTGGAGATTAGGTAGTGAGTCGATGCTCTGGTCATGTAACACTGGGTAGACTAGTCGTGTTGAACTCATGTTTCTATTTGGTTATGTATTATGTTATGACTTGAGAACCTGTTTATTTGGCTACTTGTTGTTGAGAGGCTTTTAAGCTAAATATTTTGATTATGGTTTATTTTATGTTGAGATGATTATTGAGATATGATCATGGTATGGGACATGAATCATTTTATGAAATACATCAGTATTGAATATTTTCCGCTGTGAATGCATATTCTGGATGAATTATGATTAAATGAGAAGTGTTATTTGAAATGACCAGGTGTATTGTATATTGTGGATAAATGCTGTCGGTTTTTAAAAGCTTTTAGTTTTTGAAAACGTCGATGTGACGTCCTTTTGAATTATATGCATACTTATTCTCTGATTATATGCTTATTTATTTTGGGGTATAAAAGGGGTGTTACATTAGTGGTATCAGAGCCTGGTCGACCAGTTGGTCAAGGGTATTAATGTCTTTTATCTCGTTGTATTAGATTTGTGTATCTGACACGATCGATACCATTTTGTCTGGTTTGGTTGTTGGATGTCTTAGGACAATGACTGCAGGAAGGAATGGTAACATTAATGTTGAGGTAGTGATGAGGTGGACTAGTGCGATTGGACAAGCGCCACAAGAGAGTGCCGATTATGGAGGAAAGGATGAGTTCCGTGCTTTTAGAGATTTCCAAGTTGCAATCCGTCGATCTTTGAAGGAGGGTATGGACCAGACAAAGCACAAGCATGGATGAGAGAAATTGAGAAGATCTTTCAAGTCGTGAGCTGCATTGATGTATAGAAAGTACGGTTTGGTACTCACATGCTGACGAAAGGAGCTGACGATTGGTGGAGTAATACTGTGAGGAGATTTGAAAGAGAAGGTATTGAAGTTACTTGGACTCTTTTCCGTGATGCATTTTCGGAAAACTATTTTCCAAAAGATATGCGTGGAAAGAAAGAAATGAGGTTTCTAAAGTTGAAGCGAGGAAGAGGAAAATCCAGCGGGAAACCATATGATGACAAGAGAGAACAATCTGATTTTGGCAAGAAGATAAGTGGGGGAGGAACTTATACTCCACTTAAGTATTTCAGATGTGGTATTGAAGGTCCTTGTGCCGTTGATTGTGATTGGACTCCTGTGACATGTTTCAAGTGCAACGAGATTGGTCACAAAGCACACAAGTGTAGAATTGGTTCGAGTGCGAGTTCTGAAGGAACATTATTATGGTTTAGTAACGATGGTTTATGTTTCATTATGATTGTCGACTGTCTATTTACAAATTGAGGACTTGATCACCCTTAATCTATTGTTGATAGAAGACGAGATCGTATTGGACGAGATAGACTTGTCTTACTAACTTGGTAGCGTGTAAAACGACTAAGGAGAAGTTGAAGAGTCGATTTGAGGAGTTGTTTGAGAAGAGGTTCAATAGTCGGAGTGTATAGTCATAGAGTCGCGCCTGTTTTGTCGAGTAAGAAGTAAATAAGGTTCCATGAGGTAATGTTTTTTAGGATGTTTTGATTCTAAGAGTGACGATGAACATGCTGAACATTAAGGATTGTGTTATCAATGTTGAAAGAGAAGAGGTTATATGCGAAGTTTTCTGAATGTGAGCTTTGGTTAAAGGAAGAGTGCTTGTTTAGGTTTGTGATTTCGAGCTGAGGTGGGTTGATGCAGATATCGACAAGTGGTAGTTATACTTCAAGGCAACTTAAAGTTCATAAGAGGAATTATTCGATGTGTGAATGGATGTTATCCGCCGTTGGGTTTGTTTTGAAACTTAAGAGGCATTATTGTTTGGATCGAGATTTGAGGTGTGTAGTGACTACAAGAATTGAATATGAGGAAAACAAGGCGAGTGGAATTTCGAAGGATTATGATTTTGGGTTGAATTACCATCCTGGAAAAGCGAATGTTGTAACCGATGCATTGAGTAGGAAATCATTGCATATGTCTATGTCAATGATTCGAGAATTAAAGATGTTTGAACAATTTAGAGACTTGAGTTTGGTTTGTGAGACGAAGTCTTCATGTGTTAAGTTTGGTATGTTGAAGCTTACTTGTGGTATTCTTGACGAGGTTAGAGAGGGTCAAAAAATGGGATTTAGAATTAGTTGACAAGAAGACATTGAGGAAGCAAGGAAAAAGGTAATAACTTTCGGATTGATGAGAATAGTGTCATGAGGAGTCATGATCGAGTTTGTATTCCTGATGTTTAAGATTTGAGAAAGAGAATTTTGGATGAAGGGCATCGTAATGGTTTGAGTATACGTCATGATGCTACTAAAATGCATCAAGATTTGAGGAAAATGTTTAGTGGTAAAGTATGATGAGGGATATAGCGGAATTGTGTATTTGAGTTGGACTTGTCGGAAACCGTTTAGTTGGTGCAACAATTATTCTATTCGAGTGGAAGTGAAATAGTATCTCATGGATTTTGTTTCGGGTTGCTGAGAACATCGAGTAATTGTGAAGTGATTTGGGTCATTGTGGATAGATTGACGAGATGCGCTTATTTTATTCCAGTGAGGATGGATTATCGGATGGAGAGACTTGCTAAGTTTGACATCGAGAGAACAATGTGTTTGCATGGTATTCCATTCGAGTATTGGAGTGGCATCCTTGGAAGCTTGTATGGTTGAAGATGTGGAACGTTTTGTATTGGTATGAATCGGGAGAGAGTAAGTGTGGTTTCGGTGTCGAAATGGTTGTGTCAATTGAATTTTCGAGGACGAAAATATTATAAGTATGGGAGAGTTGTAACATCTCGATTTTTATTAATATTTTTATTAATTATATTAGTAATAATATTATTTGGTGTTTTTAATAATCATTTGCTTAATTTAGTCATTTCTGATGTTTATTGAAATTTTTGCGTTTTGGGACGATTTAGTCGGTATTAGTTCGGGATAGCGGATCAATATTTAATCAAAAATTTTAATATTTTTAGTATTAGAAATATTAATGAGTTAATATTTAGCGTTTAGGAAATTTTCCGAGTAATTAAGATTAGACCGGAAATATGAGACATTGAGTTATTAGAGAATTTTATCCGTATTTATTTTATTATTTTATTTTATTTTACTTGGTGTGTTAAATAATTATTTAATTGTTATGAGATATAATAATTAATTGAATTAATTAATTTTGTGTATAATTGTGTTTATTGAGTTTAATGGGTTAATTAAGTTATTAGAGAGATATAACTAATTGGGCCAAAGTAGTAGAAATAAAATATGAAATTGATTTGTGGGTTAAGCCCATTAAAAATGAGGATAGTAAGGAAAATAGGGTTTTAGAGGTTATAGCTCATTTGAGGGAAAAAGAAGAGAAAAGAGGCTAGAGGAGAAAGAGGAGAAGAGAAGAGGATTTGGGGAGAAACTAGAAGATTGAAGGAGATTGATTCAAGGTAAGGGGAAGAATCCTTATTACTATGGGTTAGTATGATTGGGTCAATGGGTAGAAACATGTTTAGGTTGAAATCCCTAATTTTTATGGTTTTGAAATTATTAAATTTTGATGATAATCTTTGATGTATGATTATTAATTGTGTTTGGGTTGATAAATTGAGTGAAAATTCATTCATATATGTATACTATAAGTGGCACTTATGTTTAGAAATCAAAGAAATTGTTCTGCTATTTTCATGAGTCACACTGTATATGCTTTGTCATGTTCTCGTAGATATAACAAGTGGGCAATAACTTGTAGTGCCACTTTTCATTAATGATGTACATATTTGATATATATTTTGCTATGTATTTTGCCATGTATATTCACCTCTGTTTCATTTGAAGCCACTTTAAATATAACAAATGATAAACCATGTTCTTTTGTAGCTTTCTATACTTGGATGCATAAAACCAACTTGATAATTAATTAGTGATTAATACTATTAGTATGTTACAGTAGCAGCATCACATTAGCTACTATGTTTTCAAGAAAACTCACATTTCAAGTTACTAAGACTTATATGTCTTTAGTATAATAATAATAATTATAATAAATTCAATAATAATATTAATAGTATATTAATAATTTCATATTAATAATATAATGTTTAGGAGTTTTGAGTTAAAGATGAATATTCTGTTTATTTGGCAAACTCAATCCTTACCATTTGCGTTTTCTTATGCTATACTTTGTTTTTCCTCCTGTTTCAAAAATGTGTCCTATGCTTCAAAAATGTGTCCTATGTTGTTCCTGTGTGCATATTGTTCATAAAGAAACATGTATCATGGTATAAGGTAATAGAAATGAACCATAGTTATAAATTGAAATACAATAGAAACAGTCTCGTTTGATCGAATAGCGGAATTAAGTGGTATAGTTAATTGCAGAGCCGGTTATAAGCCTGTGCAGTCTGGTCCACTGCACAGGGCCTCTACATAAATAAGGGCCTCACAATGAGTCCAATTAAAGATGTTAAAAAGCAAAAAGAAAAGTGATAAAGCTTTCTACCGTATTAAATTAAACCAAAATTAGTTTGACTTAAATACAACTTACGACTAGACAACATAGGTACTCTATGCAGCAAATTAATTCTTCAAATAAAATCTAGCGAGCAAAATCCTAAACTAATAGTACATATTTTATTATCATTTTTCTATCAAATCTTCTTCAAGAAATTCTGAATAGAGGTTCATATAATTAATTCTTCTCTAAAGAATTTAATTAGTGTAATATCCATATGTATAAGGGTTGTGAATTGAGATAATTTAAATATCAATGTTTTTTATTTATTTTATCATAGAATATCATACACTGTTTTAATTGTTTCTTTTCTCATTAATTAATTAATATATATTATATTTTAATCAATCTTTATTAATATCTTTTAAAATTTTAATTTCTAAGATGGCTGCACAATTTTGCAAAAAAATATTATGGTGTTCCTATGAAATTTCAGTTTTTTTAATCTTTTTTAATCTTATATTTTTATTATTTTTTATGGATATCTTAGTTTGAAAATTCAAGTATATATTATATATTACAACGTAATTTCTCATTGTCTCTATTTTATATAAAAATTAATTGTTTATTTGTTCTTTTTTATTGTTAATTTTTAATTTGTGATTTTATTTGTCAATTGTTGATTACCTCTTAATTTTATTAATTGATTCAACTTCAATGTTGTCTATCTGATTTTGTAAATTTGATACAAATCACTAAATTTTCATCGTTTTAATATGTTTTCTTCTTTTTATTCTTTTTCAACGCCTACTAAATTGTCTCCTAAAATTAGAGAGTGTGATTCAGAATATAAAAAGCGTAAAAAAATTGATGAGTTTATTCAATCTTAAAATATTTTTTGATAAATTTATTAAAAAAATTATAATTTTTTTTGCTGAAAATAAAAAATATTGTTAATGTTGATGCTGGATTTTTTTATGGTTTTTTATTAGAGATCCATTTTAAATATTAGAACAGGGCCTCTAAATTGTTTGAGACGGCCCTGATTAATTGTCCAGAATTTGATGAAAATTTACGTGGTAGCTAAGTTTAATTAGTAGATTAACGTGATAGTGTTATTTTGTTGAAATAGTGATATTTTACGAACCGACCGAAATTGTGTGGATTTGAATATTCTTATATTAAAATGTTGGTTTTTTATTAGAAAATGAAGTAGTAAATTGGAACTAATGTAGTGTAATTATTAATTGGTCGATTTACTTAATAGTTAAATTAATTTCAATAAGTTGAATTGATTGGAATAAATTTGGAATTAGATCAATTATTCGGTTTTGTCGGTAAAGTATGATATCTTGAGAAGTTAATCGTAGTTGTATTTTTGACCAAATACTAATGAATTGATACTTGGTTTGGAAGTATATTCTTATATTTTGTTGGCAATATGAATTAACATGAGATAGTATGATTTACTAGTGTTAATTGTATTTTGTGAATCATAATTGAATATTGTTTCTATTATGTGGATTGATATCAATGCGTTGTGAATGTTGTGTACAATTTGAAATATAATTCATGGAGTTGAATTATTGTTGGTATGCGGTAAGTTAAGATTGATGAGATAATCTTAATTGCATAGTTGGTTGGTAATTGTACATTCATTCATGACATAGTCGGCTTTATTGTGGAAGCGGTGAAACTGTGGGTTCACATGGTAATAGACGGTGATCCTTGAATGGAAATAGACGTAGAATACGTTGATCCTTAATTGGAAACATACGTGGTGGCTTTGATCTTGTCCGGACCGGAAGCGTGGCTTGGATTCTAGATATAGAATCAGAAAGCACTGAAACGTTGGGTTCACATTGCGGTACCACATGCATAGTGTCACATATCTTGCATTGAGTCACATTAGAGTTATGCGATAATTGAATATGCGAAACTGATGTAGTTGTGATATGTGTATAAGTTTGATAATTGAAATGGGTGATGTTTGGATACATACTTGGTTAAATGTGTTATGTGATAATTATGGTTATATGCATAATTGAAAAGATAGTATTGGAATTAGAATATTATACTCTTTATACATGTTGAATACTTAAGATATGTGAATATATTAAATTGTATTATTTTACATGATTAGGCATGGTATAATAAATTCCTATAATTGTTGATCTTAACCATTGTATCTTATTATACTTTCTTCATAATGATTCGTATTCTCACCCTTCTGTTTTAATGTTGCCCTCGTTTGGCGACATGCATGTTTTGGAGTTTAGTAGCTCGTGCGTAATCTAGTCGGAGAATCTTCCGTGTTTTGTTGGAGATTAGATAGTGAGTCGATGCTCTGGTCATGTAACACTGGGTAGACTAGTCGTGTTGAACTCATGTTTCTATTTAGTTATACATTATGTTATGACTTGAGAACCTGTTTATTTGGCTACTTGTTGTTGAGAGGCTTTTAAGCTAAATATTTTGATTATGGTTTATTTTATATTGAGATGATTATTGAGATATGATCATGGTATGGGACATGAATCATTTTATGAAATACATGAGTATTTAATATTTTCCGCTGTGAATGCATATTCTGGATGAATTATGATTAAATGAGAAGAGTTATTTGAAATGACTAGGTGTATTGTATATTGTGGATAAATGCTGCCGGTTTTTAAAAGCTTTTAGTTTTTGAAAACGTCGATGTGACGCCCTTTTGAATTATATGCATACTTATTCTCTGATTATATGCTTATTTATTTGGGGGTATAAAAGGGGTGTTACATTAGTGGTATCAGAGCCTGGTCGACCAGTTGGTCAAGGGTATTAATGTCTTTTATCTCGTTGTATTAGATTTGTGTATCTGACACGATCGATACCATTTTGTCTGGTTTGGTTGTTGGATGTCTTAGGACAATGACTGCAGGAAGGAATGGTAACATTAATGTTGAGGTAGTGATGAGGTGAACTAGTGCGATTGGACAAGCGCCACAAGAGAGTGCCGATTATGGAGGAAAGGATGAGTTCCGTGCTTTTGGAGATTTCCGAGTTGCAATCCGTCAATCTTTGAAGGAGAGTATGGACCAGACAAAGCACAAGCATGGATGAGAGAAATTGAGAAGATCTTTCAAGTCATGAGCTGCATTGATGTATAGAAAGTACGGTTTGGTACTCACATGCTGACGAAAGGAGCTGACGATTGGTGGAGTAATACTGTGAGGAGATTTGAAAGAGAAGGTATTGAAGTTACTTGGACTCTTTTCCGTGATGCATTTTCAGAAAACTATTTTCCAAAAGATATGCGTGGAAAGAAAGAAATGAGGTTTCTAAAGTTGAAGCGAGGAAGAGGACAATCCAGCGGGAAAACCATATGATGACAAGAGAGAACAATCTGATTTTGGCAAGAAGATAAGTGGGGGAGGAACTTATACTCCACTTAAGTGTTTCGGATGTGGTATTGAAGGTCATCGTGCCGTTGATTATGATAGGACTCCTGTGACATGTTTCAAGTGCAACAAGATTGGTCACAAAGCACACAAGCGTAGAATTGGTTCGAGTGCGAGTTCTGAAGGAACATTATTATGGTTTAGTAACGATGGTTTATGTTTCATTATGATTATCGACTGTCTATTTACAAATTGAGGACATGATCACCCTTAATCTATTGTTGATAGAAGACGAGATCGTATTGGACGAGATAGACTTGTCTTACTAACTTGGTAGCGTGTAAAACGACTAAGGAGAAGTTGAAGAGTCGATTTGAGGAGTTGTTTGAGAAGAGGTTCAATTGTCGGAGTGTATAGTCATAGAGTCGCGCCTGTTTTGTCGAGTAAGAAGTAAATAAGGTTCCATGAGGTAATGTTTTTTAGGATGTTTTGATTCTAAGAGTGACGATGAACATGCTGAACATTAAGGATTGTGTTATCAATGTTGAAAGAGAAGAGGTTATATGCGAAGTTTTCTGAATGTGAGCTTTGGTTAAAGGAAGAGAGCTTGTTTAGGTTTGTGATTTCGAGCTGAGGTGGGTTGATGCAGATATCGACAAGTGGTAGTTATACTTCAAGGCAACTTAAAGTTCATAAGAGGAATTATTCGATGTGTGAATAGATGTTATCCGCCGTTGGGTTTGTTTTGAAACTTAAGAGGCATTATTGTTTGGATCGAGATTTGAGGTGTGTAGTGACTACAAGAATTGAATATGAGGAAAAGAAGGCGAGTGGAATTTCGAAGGATTATGATTTTGGGTTGAATTACCATCCTGGAAAAGCGAATGTTGTAACCGATGCATTGAGTAGGAAATCATTGCATATGTCTATGTCAATGATTCGAGAATTAAAGATGTTTGAACAATTTAGAGACTTGAGTTTGGTTTGTGAGACGAAGTCTTCATGTGTTAAGTTTGGTATGTTGAAGCTTACTTGTGGTATTCTTGACGAGGTTAGAGAGGGTCAAAAAATGGGATTTAGAATTAGTTGACAAGAAGACATTGAGGAAGCAAGGAAAAAGGTAATAAATTTCGGATTGATGAGAATAGTGTCATGAGGAGTCATGATCGAGTTTGTATTCCTGATGTTTAAGATTTGAGAAAGAGAATTTTGGATGAAGGGCATCGTAATGGTTTGAGTATACGTCATGATGCTACTAAAATGCATCAAGATTTGAGGAAAATGTTTAGTGGTAAAGTATGATGAGGGATATAGCGGAATTGTGCATTTGAGTTGGACTTGTCAGAAACCGTTTAGTTGGTGCAACAATTATTCTATTCGAGTGGAAGTGAAATAGTATCTCTATGGATTTTGTTTCGGGTTGCTGAGAACATCGAGTAATTGTGAAGTGATTTGGGTCATTGTGGATAGATTGACGAGATGCGCTTATTTTATTCCAGTGAGGATGGATTATCGGATGGAGAGACTTGCTAAGTTTGACATCGAGAGAACAATGTGTTTGCATGGTATTCCATTCGAGTATTGGAGTGGCATCCTTGGAAGCTTGTATGGTTGAAGATGTGGAACGTTTTGTATTGGTATGAATCGGGAGAGAGTAAGTGTGGTTTCGGTGTCGAAATGGTTGTGTCAAATGAATTTTCGAGGACGAAAATATTATAAGTAGGGGAGAGTTGTAACATCCCGATTTTTATTAATATTTTTATTAATTATATTAGTAATAATATTATTTGGTGTTTTTAATAATCATTTGCTTAATTTAGTCATTTCTGATGTTTATTGAAATTTTTGCGTTTTGGGACGATTTAGTCGGTATTAGTTCGGGATAGCGGATCAATATTTAATCGAAAATTTTAATATTTTTAGTATTAGAAATATTAATGGGTTAATATTTAGCGTTTTGGGAATTTTCCGAGTAATTAAGATTAGACCAGAAATATGAGACATTGAGTTATTAGAGAATTTTATCCGTATTTATTTTATTATATTATTTTATTTGGTGTGTTAAATAATTATTTAATTGTTATGAGATATAATAATTAATTGAATTAATTAATTTTGTGTATAATTGTGTTTATTGAGTTTAATGTGTTAATTAAGTTATTAGAGAGATATAATTATTTGGGCCTAAGTAGTAGAAATAAAATATGAAATTGATTTGTGGGTTAAGCCCATTAAAAGTGGGGATAGTAAGGAAAATAAGATTTTAGAGGTTATAGCTCATTTGAGGAAAAAAGAAGAGAAAAGAGGCTAGAGGAGAAAGAGGAGAAGAGAAGAGGATTTGGGGAGAAACTAGAAGATTGAAGGGGATTGATTCAAGGTAAGGGGGAGAATCCTTATTATTATGGGTTAGTATGATTGGGTCAATGGGTAGAAACATGTTTAGGTTGAAATCCCTAATTTTTTTGGTTTTGAAATTATTAAATTTTGATGATAATCTTTGATGTATGATTATTAATTGTGTTTGGGTTGATAAATTGAGTGAAAATTCATTCATATATGTATACTATAAGTGGCACTTATGTTTAGAAATCAAAGAAATTGTTCTGCTATTTTCATGAGTCACACTGTATATGCTTTGTCATGTTCTCGTAGATATAACAAGTGGGCAATAACTTGTAGTGCCACTTTTCATTAATGATGTACATATTTGATATATATTTTGCTATGTATTTTGCCATGTATATTCACCTCTGTTTCATTTGAAGCCACTTTAAATATAACAAATGATAAACCATGTTCTTTTGTAGCTTTCTATACTTGGATGCATAAAACCAACTTAATAATTAATTAGTGATTAATACTATTAGTATGTTACAGTAGCAGCATCACATTAGCTACTATGTTTTCAAGAAAACTCACATTTCAAGTTACTAAGACTTATATGTCTTTAGTATAATAATAATAATTATAATAAATTCAATAATAATATTAATAGTATATTACTAATTTCATATTATTAATATAATGTTTAGGAGTTTTGAGTTAAAGATGAATATTCTGTTTATTTGGCAAACTCAATCCTTACCATTTGCGTTTTCTTATGCTATACTTTGTTTTTTCTCCTGTTTCAAAAATGTGTCCTATGCTTCAAAAATGTGTCCTATGTTGTTCCTGTGTGCATATTGTTCATAAAGAAACATGTATCATGGTATAAGGTAATAGAAATGAACCATAGTTATAAATTAAAATACAATAGAAACAGTCCCGTTTGATCGAATAGCGGAATTAAATGGTATAGTTAATTGCAGAGCCGGTTATAAGCCTGTGCAGTCTGGTCCACTGCACAGGGCCTCTACATAAATAAGGGTCTCACAATGAGTCCAATTAAAGATGTTAAAAAGCAAAAAGAAAAGTGATAAAGCTTTCTACCGTATTAAATTAAACCAAAATTAGTTTGACTTAAATACAACTTACGACTAGACAACATAGATACTCTATGCAGCAAATTAATTCTTCAAATAAAATCTAGCGAGCAAAATCCTAAACTAATAGTACATATTTTATTATCATTTTTCTATCAAATCTTCTTCAAGAAATTCTGAATAGAGGTTCATATAATTAATTCTTCTCTAAAGAATTTAATTAGTGTAATATCCATATGTATAAGGGTTGTGAATTAAGATAATTTAAATATCAATGTTTTTTATTTATTTTATCATAGAATATCATACACTGTTTTAATTGTTTCTTTTCTCATTAATTAATTAATACATATTATATTTTAATCAATCTTTATTAATATTTTTTAAAATTTTAATTTCTAAGATGGCTGCACAATTTTGCAAAAAAATATTATGGTGTTCCTATGAAATTTCAGTTTTTTTAATCTTTTTTAATCTTATATTTTTATTATTTTTTATGGATATCTTAGTTTGAAAATTCAAGTATATATTATGTATTACAACGTAATTTCTCATTGTCTCTATTTTATATAAAAATTAATTGTTTATTTGTTCTTTTTTATTGTTAATTTTTAATTTGTGATTTTATTTGTCAATTGTTGATTACCTCTTAATTTTATTAATTGATTCAATTTCAATGTTGTCTATCTGATTTTGTAAATTTGATACAAATCACTAAATTTTTATCGTTTTAATATGTTTTCTTCTTTTTATTCTTTTTCAACGCCTACTAAATTGTCTCCTAAAATTAGAGAGTGTGATTCAGAATATAAAAAGCGTACAAAAATTGATGAGTTTATTCAATCTTAAAATAGTTTTTGATAAATTTATTAAAAAAATTATAATTTTTTTTGCTGAAAATAAAAAATATTGTTAATGTTGATGTAGGATTATTTTGATGGTTTTTTATTAGAGATCCATTTTAAATATTAGAACAGGGCCTCCAAATTGTTTGAGACGGCCCTGATTAATTGTCCAGAATTTGATGAAAATTTACGTGGTAGCTAAGTTTAATTAGTAGATTAACGTGATAGTGTTATTTTGTTGAAATAGTGATATTTTACGAACCGACCGAAATTGTGTGGATTTGAATATTCTTATATTAAAATGTTGGTTTTTTATTAGAAAATGAATTAGTAAATTGGAACTAATGTAGTGTAATTATTAATTGGTCGATTTACTTAATAGTTGAATTAATTTCAATAAGTTTAATTGATTGGAATAAATTTGGAATTAGATCAATTATTCGGTTTTGTCGGTAAAGTATGATATCTTGAGAAGTTAACCATAGTTGTATTTTTGACCAAATACTAATGAATTGATACTTGGTTTGGAAGTATATTCTTATATTTTGTTGGCAATATGAATTAACATGAGATAGTATGATTTACTAGTGTTAATTGTATTTTGTAAATCATAATTGAATATTGTTTCTATTATGTGGATTGATATCAATGCGTTGTGAATGTTGTGTACAATTTGAAATATAATTCATGGAGTTGAATTATTGTTGGTATGCGGTAAGTTAAGATTGATGAGATAATCTTAATTGCATAGTTTGTTGGTAATTGTACATTCATTCATGACATAGTCGGCTTTATTGTGGAAGCGGTGAAACTGTGGGTTCACATAGTAATAGACGGTGATCCTTGAATGGAAATAGACGTAGAATACGTTGATCCTTAATTGGAAACATACGTGGTGGCTTTGATCTTGTCCGGATCGGAAGCGTGGCTTGGATTCTAGATATTGAATCAGAAAGCGGTGAAACGTTGGGTTCACATTGCGGTACCACATGCATAGTGTCACATATCTTGCATTGAGTCACATTAGAGTTATGCGATAATTGAATATGCGAAATTGATGTAGTTGTGATATGTGTATAAGTTTGATAATTGAAATGGGTGATGTTTGGATACATACTTGGTTAAATGTGTGAATATGTGATAATTATGGTTATATGCATAATTGAAAAGATAGTATTGGAATTAGAATATTATACTCTTTATACATGTTGAATGCTTAAGATATGTGAATATATTAAATTGTATTATTTTACATGATTAGGCATGGTATAATAAATTCCTATAATTGTTGATCTTAACCATTGTATCTTATTATACTTTCTTCAAAATGATTCGTATTCTCACCATTCTATTTTAATGTTGCCCTCGTTTGGCGACATGCAGGTTCTGGAGTTTAGTAGCTCGTGCGTAATCTAGTCGGAGAATCTTCCGTGTTTTGTTGGAAATTAGGTAGTGAGTCGATGCTCTGGTCATGTAACACTGGGTAGACTAGTCGTGTTGAACTCATGTTTCTATTTGGTTATGTATTATGTTATGACTTGAGAACCTGTTTATTTGGCTACTTGTTGTTGAGAGGCTTTTAAGCTAAATATTTTGATTATGGTTTATTTTATATTGAGATGATTATTGAGATATGATCATGGTATGGGACATGAATCATTTTATGAAATACATGAGTATTTAATATTTTCCGCTGTGAATGCATATTCTGGATGAATTATGATTAAATGAGAAGTGTTATTTGAAATGACCAGGTGTATTGTATATTGTGGATAAATGCTGTCGGTTTTTAAAAGCTTTTAGTTTTTGAAAACATCGATGTGACGCCCTTTTGAATTATATGCATACTTATTCTCTGATTATATGCTTATTTATTTTGGGGTATAAAATGGGTGTTACAAGGTTGGGTTTGTATAATCGCCTTTGTTTGTGGTTGTGTAAAATTGTTGTGGTGTGTGGTTGTTTGTGGTGGTTGTTTCTGATATTGCAGAAATTTTTCTACTGTCCATGAATCTATTGTTGAAAATTGTTCTATGTTGATGTTGGTATAGTTGTTATGTTGTTGTAATAATATGTTGTTGCTATTGTGATGTTGGTGATGTGATTATGATTATATTATTGTTATGATTATGTTGTTGATACGATGATGATTTTGTAGGCCTATGGCCAGTGTTGTAGTGACGATATAGGCTAATGCCTTTTGTGATGATGATTACCTCTAATAATTGGTAATAACAGTGATATAGGCGTATGCCTCGTGATGAGATTTTTGTTGTGTTGTATGTGATTGTTGCATTCATTGAGTTGCATCCATTGCATAATGCATGCCTGAAAATTATGGCAAACACGACGGCCTGAAAATTATGGCAAACACGATGGCCTGAAAATTATGGCAAACACGACGGCATGAAAATGGAAAATGTTTAAGTTGGCCTGAAAATGGCAAAAGTGACGATGGCCTGAATGGCAAATGTTTAAGTTGGGAGTTTATTCTAAATGGTACCACATGCATATACATTGTTATGAGTCGCATTTCGAGTTGAGTAATTATTGTTGATGATGTTGTTGTGATGATGGATAAGTGTTGTATTAAATTGATGATTTTGTTGTAATACGTTGTTGATGACTTAGTGTGTAATTATGCTAACGATTTGTTGTGACAGGTATTGTTGGAAAGATGTGTAATGGTTATTATAACTATTATTATAACTGTTGTTGCTAATTGCTATTATAGCTATTGTTATAATTGACGTTGCTATTTGCTATTATATTTGTTGTTATAATTGTTATTTGAAAGTTGTGAAGTGGTAAATTATACGATCTGATTTCTATTATATTATTTATCATGCATCGTATTATATTGTTAGATATCTCACCCCTTCTGCTGATGTTTCCCCTACCATGGGAAATAGGCAGGTACTCAAGTATAATTGTGGAAGTTTGAAGTTAATTTATGAAGTCTTCATGTTGCTCTATAATAAGTCAAAAGGGTCTTGCTCTGATACGTAGCACTCGGGGGATGGACGATTGTTGTTATGTTTAAATGTTGTTATTACCTTAAGTTGAATTATGAATTATCTATCATGTTGATTTTGAAGTTGTTTAGTCGAATAAATATGTTAAGCGAATTGAAGTTGAATAATATTAATAGTCGCGAAGTGTTTTCAGTGAATAAAAGATGTGATGTTGTTACCGTTGAGAAATTATGATTCTGGTGTTTAGTATATTAATTGAATTGAAATATGTTGCTATAAGTTCATCCAGGTTCTAAGTGTTATGTATCTGCATAATTATGATTAATGTATGTTGCTTATGTGAAGTAAATGTGACATCCATTGTATAATTAAATTTTCTACACTCTGATTTTATTGATATTCGATGGGTAGAAATGGGGTGTTACACACAAGCCTCTCTCGCTCATACTCTTTCGCACTTAAGCTAATTTTTTTCTATCTATTCCTTCGATATTCTTCGCAAAAATTTATTCAAATCCTTATTACGTTCAAGGCTTGAGCATTGAATTCGAATTTAGTGCAATATTTTCTCAAGATTCATTTTTCTCTTATGTATTTATAAGCTACACATTTCCAATCTAAATTTTTCGATATCAAAGCTTAGACCTTTTCGATACTTTCTTGGTCTTGAAGTAGCTAGATCTCTGCCTGGTATTTTAGTTAATCAACATTATTATACCATTGATTTACTAAAAAATAGGTATGTTTTCTTCAAAACCATCTACTAGTCTTCCCTCAAACATCATTTCACAATTTATCAACCTTATCACAATTCTACTCAATATCGTAGACTCATAAGTCAAATAATTTATTTAATTACAATTAGACCGGCATCGCTTTTGCAGTTCAACAACTAAGTCAATTTTCCCCAACCCAACTGATACTCACTACCAAGTTGCTCTTAGAATCTTACAGTATTTAAAATACAAACCTGCTCAAGGTCTAATTTATCCTGCCTCAACTGATTTAATTCTTACTGGTTTTGCAAATAGTGACTGGACTACTTTCCCTTCAACAAGACGCTTTGTCATCAATTTTTCTATTTTCCTCGGAAAATCCCTCGTTTCTTGGAATTCAAAGAAACATGTCACTATTTCCCGTTCAAATTCTGAAGCCAAATATCGCGCACTAGCTAGCACTCACATGTAAAGTTCAATGGGTGTACTACATCTTCAAAGACCTCTGCACTGAATTTCCAAGACCAACATCTCGTTATTGCGACAACAAATCTACTTTCTACTTCGCACATAATTCAATGTTTTATGAGCACTTCAAACACATCGAAATCGAGTGTCATCTAATTAGAGAAAAGATGGAACATGGACTCATCAAACTCTTTTCTATTCCATCCTCTGCTCATATCACTGATGTTTTTACTAGGCCTCTCTCCAACCCTTCTTTTTCATCCTTTTTTGCCAAGCTTGGACTTGTTTCAATCTGTAGTTCAGCTTGTTGTAGAGTATTAAATAATATTACCGTTAACTCTACTTAATTATTTTGTTTGTGATTTAAGTGCTGATATACAATTTTTGTACTCTCTCCATATTAATATATAATATATTTTAAACATTTCACACAATTTAAAAAGTATAATAAATTTAATATAAAAAATTATATATGATTCTATGAAATTATTCCTTATTAATGACATATAAAATAGAAACTAATAGATTTATAAGATGATAGAAAAACAAACACTAAATGATATAATTGAAAAAAAAATCGACAATAATACATTTGTAATTGAAAAGAATTACAATATAAGCATTCTTTTACAAAATTACTTAAATTTTTTGAATATAATTTGGTGAAATATATATATATATATATATATATATATATATATATATATATATATATATATATATATATATATATATATATATATATATATATATATATATATATATATATATATATATATATATATATATATATATATATATATATATATATATATATATATATATATATATATATATATATATATATATATATATATATATATATATTGAGATAGTCTCATGTATTAATGCAGATACAAGTTGTTAACACAAAATTTATTGGAAACTACCAACTACTCATTATAGCTACCAGGTAAAAGTACAATATAGTTTTTAACTAAATATTTATTATTGAAATTACCAACTACTCATTTTAGGCTACTAAAAAAATTACAATATAATTAAATAAACAAAAATTATATCAAAGGTTCTTTAAATTGTTTTTGTGTAACACTCATTTAAACTTCTTTTTTTTAATAATTTGATCTTGTCAAATGTGTGCATAGTTATTTTTTTTAATCAAGTGAAAGAGCTAATTATAAATAATTATTTTAAGTGGTATGAAAATGATGAAATACAACTAAAAATACAATAGTCTCAAATTTCTAAATGTTTTAAATGTAAGAAAAAATGTAGAAATTAATCTAAAGAATCAAATTGTTAAAAAAAAACTTAAAAGACTAACTTATTAAAAAAAACAATTTAATAGAAATATGATATAATTTTGCTTGTAATTAGTATATACCCTTGTTTATTTTTATTGTCTTAATAAATACCCTTCATAATATTTTTGTTAGGGTTCATTTCATACAATTAGACAAAAAAAATTTGATATTCTCATTATTTATTAACCTCAACTACTTGTACCATACATTTATTTATTGAGATAGTGTAATGTATTAATGTAGATATAAATTTTAAAGAGAAAATTTATTGGGAACTACCAACACCTCATCATAGCTATCAAGAAAAAAATACAGTATAATTAACTAGAAAGATACCCGTGCGGAAAATTTATTTGATATTGTATAAAATTTAATTAGATACGTATAAATTTAAAATGAATTGTTTAATTATGAATGAAAAATATCATATAAATTCAATTATATTAAATAATTATATAAAAAAATTGTAAGTTGGAGAAAAAAAATGAAATCTTAACATTTAAAAATAAAAAATTATCTCTCAATTAATAGTAGTTGTTGATTAAAATAAAATAGATATTGTATTGATAATGACCCGTGAAATAAAAAAAAACTTTGATGCAATATAAAATATATTTAAATACAAATATAAAATGAACAATAATCATATAAATTTAATTGCATTAAATAATCATAAAAAATTTGAGATAGAGAAAATAAAAAAATAAGGATATTATCACTCAAATAAAGAAAATGATTGATTAAAATAAAATAGATATTGTGTTGATAGTGACCCGTGAGAAAACAAATTTTTTAATTTTATTAAAATTAAAAAATAGAATTTTTTTAGGAGTAATAAATAAATAGAGAAAAAAATTAAAAAAGAAAGTAAGAAAGTGTGAAAAAAATGTAAGAGAAATTTTAAATTTTAATTAAGATAGAGAAAGTGTGTAATGATCAATTAAAATAAATTAAATATTGTGTTAACTGTGACCCGTAAGATAAATAAATATTTAATTTTATTAAAATTAAAAAATAGATTATAACTTTTGTGTTAATAAGTAAATGGAGAAAAATTAAAATGAAAGTAAGAAAGTGTGGGAAAATGAAATGTGAAAGGAATTTGAAATTTGAAATAAGAGAGAGAAGATGTGTGTTGGGGAGAAAAAGTTGAATCCTAATTATTGCATTTGACATTTGGCAAAAGTCTTCATTTTCATTGGACAATAGAAAAGTGATAGGGTGATTTTGTTAATTACTATTTTGTCCAATTTGTAGTGTAATATATTTTAGTGAAAAGGGTAATTTTGTCTGTTTGGTCAATTTCTTAGTAATATGTAGATAGTAGATATGAGGAGTGCTAGCAACACTCTCTTTTCAACACTCTCTCCAACACTCACTTTTTTATTGGTTGAAATATATGTGGGTCCTACCACTTTATGTGGGATCCATTTCCAAAGTGAGAGACCTAGGACCCACATATGTTTCAACCAATAAGAAAGTGAGTGTTGGAGAGAGTGTTTAAAAGAGAGTGTTGCTAGCATTTCTCAATTAATATACACTCTTATTTATTTTAGGAAATTTCTTTACCCACCTCCTAACCTTCTTGGTCACCTCTGGTGAATTTACTTAAATACCCCTTGTTTCGGAAGTTCATTTCCGAAAACATACTGTTATTGAAAAAACAGGTGTTTTCGGAAATGTATCTCCGAAAAGGTGAATATTTTAATGAAAAATATTGATTTCGGAGATGCATCTCCGAAATAAAGTTGTTTTTCAGAAAATTGGTGTATTCGGAAGTTCATCTCCGAATTCACCCCCCTTGGAGGAATTCGGAAATGTACTTCCGAAATAAGGTCTGGACAGAAGAAAAATAACAAACAAGAACGATTCGCGTTATTTAATCGGATGAAGATTACATCGATCACATTACATAAGATTAAAGTTACATATTTTTAAACACGGGTAGGTGAGGATGAGTCAACATTTTGATAACGTCGGCCCCCGATCTTTAAAGTTTCGCGTCCAACTCGATCGGACCCTTCGAAGAAAATCGGTCAAACATTGTCCACAAAACAACTAAATCTTCGTCGTTCTTGATCTCAAAAGGTGTGAACTCAATGTCTCCCTCGTCGTTAAGCGATGGCGAGCGGTACTCGAGCTTGACAACCTTTCGATTTTCGGGATATTGCAATAGCGTGTTGAGCGACGTTATCAACTCCGCAAACGGCGTGTCGCGCGAGAAGAGAAATTGGAACGGCATCGGGTAGCCGGTGGTGAAGTAGACGAATGCTAGGTGGGGGTAGGTTTGTGTCATTTGTGTTTTCTGGTGTGAAGAGGATGAAGAAGAGTGTGTTGTATTTATAGACTTATTGGAGCAATGATGGCCCAACAAACCTTATCCTGCTTAGTGGACATTTTGGAAATGAACTTCCGAAAATTGGAGGCAGACTAGTATATTTCAGAAGTTCATTTCTGAATTATGCAGAAACATATGTAAATTTTGCATTTTGTTGATTGCTTAGTGTTTTGTGTAAAAAATACAAAAGGAATTCAAAATAGACATAAATTAGACAATGATGACATAAAACATACTTATATTATATATGTATTGAATCGGTCCGATTTTACATGATAAACAACAATACATACAAAAATGGTCATTACAAACAAAAAACGATCCGGAACAAACTAAAATTCACCGAACCAATCGGTGGATCCTAAGTCCAAAATAGGTATGTTTTTCGACCGCTCTCTATTTTGCTCGCGCTCTTGGTGTAACATCCATAATTTTCCTTAAATTAATTTAATTAGAATTTAAATTATTTTATTGGAATTATTGTGGCTTTTCTCTAAAAAATTATGGAAAATAATAGAATTGGGCCGAGGTAGTGTTTAGTAAAAAGAGGGGTGTTAGTCACAAGGCCTTTTTACTGAATTTATATTGTTTTTAATAAAAGAAGGGAAAAGAAGAAAATTGGGAAAAAAGAACGTGAAAAGAGCAAAAGAGGAGAAGAGAGCAAGAACGTGAAAGTGCAGAAGCAGAGAAAGAGGAAGAGTTCAAGAATTTGGCTAAGGTAAGGGGGGACTTATCTGATTAGCATCTTTTATCGGGTTAGGAGTAAATAGCATAAGATAGATGTGGAATTCGTATCAATTGAGTCATATGATAGGTTTAGGGGTTGAGTTGAATTATGTAATGTTTGATCCCTTTTGTTGGACCTATGATGTGTATGATGTTATGGTGTTAATTGATGCTTGAATTGTGTATTCTAATGTGCAATTTGTGTTGTATGTGTGGTTCTTTTTTCTGAAACTCGTACTGGTATGATTTTGAGGGCATTTGGGATGTATAGAATGATGTTTTCTGAAGGTTGGGGTTTCTGAAATTACCGGTTGGCGCCGCGTCCAAGGGTTGGCGCCGCGAACATCTGGGCAGAATGCCAGGAAGTTGTGATACGCACAGGTCGCGCCGCGTACCAGTGTTGGCGCCGCGAAGGCGTAACTTTTTCTCGTTTTGCGCCGCGTGCATAGGTTTGCGCCACGAACAGCTTGGCAGAGAGCCAAGGATTTTTGAGACGCTTAGTTCGCGCAGCGAACTGAGATGGCGCCGCGTGCTGTTAGTGTTTGGGATATTTTAAAAGTTCGAAGATGCATAACTTTTTAACCGTTGATCCATTTGACGTGTCGTTTCGAGCTAAACGAGCCTTATAAAATAATCTATATGATGATTGATTTGTTTTAGAATGATGGGGATACATGTATGCTATTTCATATTGATGATGATGATTTATGCGAAATACGTGTATGTTCTTTAATGAGAATGATGATGATTGAATTGTAATTGAATGATGCTAATATATATGAACATACATGATGATGATGATGATGATGATGATGATGATCTAAGTATGTTGTATATGTTGCATTCATTCATATTCATTGATGATGCTGTATCCATGATGATGTGTTGGATCAGTGAAGGGCCTGATTCCCATTGTGTGGAATCTGTGCTGGCAGGGTCGTATCTTGATGATGTTGGATCGGTCATGGGTTATTCCCATTGGATGATGTTGGTACCACATGCATAGTGTCAGTTCATACATATGCATAATTTTATAACATGATTGGATGTATTCCAGTGTTGTAAATGTTGATGGTGTGTCGATTATGTGTTTGTGATGGTGAAACTTGTTTTGAATGTCTGTTATGAAACAATTGGGTGAACGATGCAACTTTGATGTGTTATTGCTTTATAACCTTATAACATTTGTTAATTATGATGAGACTCACCCTTACATGTTGTCATTTTCAGATTGAGGATAGCGGCTGTTCGACTCGGTGAGGATTAGCTCATGAGTCAGTTATTTAACTAGCGTCAGGTGTCATGCTCTGATAGTTGTAACACTGGGGACGCGATGTTTAGAGTTTATGTTTGATAACTCTAGTTATGTTTTGATGTTTTGAAGGATAAGTTTTAAAGATGCTAAACTTAGTCCGTTTGACTTAATTTCCGCTATGTTAACATGAAACGTTTTAATTTATGATGATTACCCCAGTGAATGCATGACATGACTGAATGATGTTTATTTATTATAATTGTGGAACCCTTATTTTCATGTACTTTGAATACTTATTTAAATTTCCGCGGGGTTAGTAAGGGGTGTTACAATAGTGGTATCAGAGCATAGTCGGTCGTTATGACCAGAGTCTTAGTGTTAGTTTTGTTTTCCTGTGTATGCGACTAGTAAGAGTTAACTGTCGATACTTCTGTTCTGATTAAATTGGTTGTGATTTAAGCAGAACAATGGCTGGACGGGGAGGAAGAAACGACGATGCTATCGCTGAGGCTCTGGGCATGATCGCTGGTGTGCTGGGAGGAAATGCCATTGGAGCTGGAATTGGTGCTGACAGGCAGCTGAACAGTTTTCAAAGGAACAATCCTCCATTGTTCAAGGGCACGCATGATCCTGAGGGTGCTCAGATGTGGCTTAAGGAAATCGAGAGGATTTTCAGAGTCATCGATTGTGCTGAGAATCTAAAAGTGAGGTATGGTATGCATATGCTGTCAGAAGAGGCTGATGACTGGTGGATGGCTACCAGGGCGGAATTAGAGGCTGATGGTGTAGCTATTTCTTGGGCTATGTTCAAGAGAGAATTTTTGAGAAGGTACTTCCCTGAGGACGTACGGGGTCGAAAGGAGATTGAATTTCTGGAACTAGTTCAAGGTAGCATGACAGTACCAGAGTATGCTTCGAAGTTCGTTGAGTTGGCGAAGTACTACGTCCACTACAACAATGATGAAGCTAGTGAATTCTCGAAATGCATCAAGTTTGAGAATGGTCTCCGTGATGAGATTAAGCAGGGTATCAGATATCAGAGGATCCGGAGATTTGTAGACTTGGTGGACTGTAGTAGGATCTTCGAGGAAGATAATCTCAAGCTGAAGTCATCTCACTCTCGCGAGTTAGTTGACAGAAAAGGGAAGAAGCCTATTGATAAGAGTAAGCCATATGGTAGAGGTAATTCCAAGACTGGTGGTTGGAAGAAGCCTAGTGGGGGAGACTCCAGTGCTTTTGTCAGGTGCTATAATTGTGGTGAGGTCGGGCACCGTAGGAATGAGTGCAAACTGAACCAGAAGAAGTGCTTCAAGTGTGAAGAAGTGGGTCATGTTGCCACTGATTGTAAGAAGAAGGTTGTGACTTGTTACAATTGTGGCGAAGAAGGTCACATTAGCCCACAATGTCCTAAACCAAAGAAGAACCAAGCTGGAGGAAAGGTTTTTGCCTTGTCTGGATCAGAGACCACTCCGGAGGATAGACTAATTAAAGGTACGTGTTTTATTCATGGCACACCTTTAGTTGCGATTATTGATACTGGAGCAACTCATTCTTTTATTTCTTAGGATTGTGCTAAGAGGTTGAATTTGGAAATATCTGAAATAAATGGAAGTATGGTTATTGATACTCCTGCGTCGGGTTCAGTAACTACTTCGTCTGCATGCTTGAATTGTCCGGTTGACATTTTTGGTAGAGAATTCGGGATGGACTTAGTGTGCCTTCCGTTGAAACAACTCGATGTAATCCTGGGAATGAACTGGTTAGAATTTAACCGTGTTCACATCAACTATTTTTCGAAGACAATAATCTTTCCTGAAGAAGTTAATTCTGATGATCTGGAAATGACAGCCAGACAGGTGGAGGAAGCTATCAAGAATGGTGCAACGGTGTTTATGTTGTTTGCGTTGGCGAATTCGAGGGGAAAAGTAGTGAGTAGCGAACTACCTGTAGTGTGTGATTTTCTAGAAGTTTTTCCGGAAGAAGTGAATGAATTACCACTAGAAAGAGAAGTAGAGTTTTCCATTGAATTGATTCTGGGAACTAGTCCAGTGTCGATGGCACCGTATCGTATGTCACCGTCTGAGTTGACTGAACTGAAGAAGCAGTTGGAAGAGTTACTTGAGAAGAAATTAATTCGTCCTAGTGTTTCTCCGTGGGGTGCGCCTGTGTTGCTAGTGAAGAAGAAAGAGGGTTCGATGAGGTTGTGTATGGATTACAGACAATTGAACAAGGTTACTATCAAGAATCGGTATCCATTGCCGAGGATTGATGATTTGATGGATCATCTGGTTGGAGCACGTGTGTTTAGTAAGATTGATCTGAGATCTGGGTATCACCAAATTCGTGTGAAAGATGATGATATTCAGAAGATTGCTTTTAGAACAAGGTATGGACATTACGAATATTCTGTAATGCCGTTTGGAGTTACTAATGCACCTGGTGTTTTTATGGAGTATATGAATAGGATATTCCATCCTTATCTCGATAAGTTCGTGGTGGTGTTTATAGATGATATCCTAATATATTCTAAGAACGAAGAAGAACATGCGGGACATCTCAGGACTGTGTTAGAGCTGTTAAAAGAGAAGCAACTTTTTCCCAAACTATCGAAGTGTGAATTTTGGTTGGAAGAGGTCAGTTTTCTGGGACACGTGATTTCTAAGAATGGTATTGCTATTGATCCTACAAAGATAGAAGCGGTATCTCAGTGGGAAGCTCCGAAGTCAGTGTCGGAGATTCGTTGTTTTCTTGGTCTTGCAGGTTACTACAGAAAGTTCATTGAGGGATTTTCAAAGTTAGCATTGCCGTTAACCAAATTAACCAGAAAGGGACAGGCTTTTATTTGGGATGCAAAATGTGAGTAAGGATTCGAAGAGCTGAAGAAGAGGTTGACTAGTGCTCCTATTTTGATTTTGCCGAATCCGACAGAATCATTTGTGGTTTATTGTGATACTTCATTGATGGGTCTGGGTGGTGTATTGATGCAAAATCAACAAGTGGTTGCGTATGCGTCAAGACAACTCAAAGTGCATGAAAGGAATTATCCGACTCATGATTTAGAGTTGGCGGCGGTGGTTTTTGTCTTGAAGTTGTGGCGACATTATTTGTATGGGTCGAGATTTGAGGCGTTCAGTGATCATAAGAGTCTGAAATATCTCTTCGACCAGAAAGAACTAAATATGAGGCAGAGAAGGTGGTTGGAATTTCTTAAAGACTATGATTTTAATTTGAATTACCATCCGGGTAAGGCAAACGTGGTTGCTGATGCTTTAAGTAGGAAGACTTTGCATATGTCTATGCTAATGGTGAAGGAATTGGATTTGATTGAACAATTCAGAGACTTGAGTTTGGTATGTGAAGGTACTCCTACTAGTGTTAAGTTGGGAATGCTGAACCTGACCAGTGGTATTCTTGAAGAGATCAGAGAGGGTCAGAAGGCTGATGTCGAATTAGTCGACAAGTTGACTTTGATTAACCAAGGCAAGAGTGGTGAATTCAGAGTGGACGAGAATGGTATACTGAGGTTTGGTGAAAGAGTTTGTGTTCCTGATGTTGCTGAACTTCGAAGAAGTATTTTAGAAGAAGAACACCGTAGTGGATTAAGTATTCATCCTGGTGCTACCAAGATGTACCATGATTTGAGGAAGCTGTTTTGGTGGCCTGGAATGAAGAAAGAAATTGTTGAGTTTGTGTATTCTTGTTTGACGTGTCAGAAGTCAAAGGTTAAACATCAGAAGCCATTTAGATTCATGCAACCGATGTTTATTCCTGAGTGGGAATGGGATAGCATATCGATGGATTTTGTTTCTGGTTTGCCGAGAACTGTTAAGAATTGTGAAGCTATCTGGGTTGTTGTGGACAGGTTGACAAAGTCTGCACATTTCATACCGGTAAGAATGGACTATCCAATGGAAAAGCTGGCTCAATTGTATATTAAGAAGATAGTTAGTCTACATGGTATTCCTTCGAGTATCGTGTCAGACAGAGATCTGAGATTTATGTCTAAGTTCTGGGAAGGTTTTTAGAAGGCTTTGGGTACTAAGTTGAGATTGAGTTCTGCTTATCATCCACAAACGGATGGGCAGACTGAGAGGACAATTCAGTCGTTAGAAGATTTGTTACGTGCTTGTGTGTTGGAAAAAGGAGGTACTTGGGATAGTTATCTGCCTTTGATTGAATTTACCTACAACAACAGTTTTCATTCGAGTATAGGTATGGCTCCGTTTGAGGCATTGTATGGTAGGAGATGTAGAACTCCATTATGTTGGTACGAAGCTGGTGAAAGTACTGTGATTGAACCAGAAATTGTACAACAGACTACGGAGAAGATTAAGATGATCCAAGAGAAGATGAAAGCTTCTCGGAGTCGTCAGAAGAGTTATTATGACAAAAGAAGGAAGACACTTGAGTTTCAAGAGGGAGATCATGTGTTTATGAAGGTTACTCCTATGACGGGTATTGGTCGAGCTTTGAAGTCAAAGAAGTTGACTCCGCGCTTTATTTGGCCGTTTCAAATTTCTGAAAGAGTGGGAGAGGTGGCATACCGTGTCGCTTTACCACCGATGCTTGCAAACTTGCATGATGTATTTCATGTTTCTCAATTGAGGAAATACATTTCGGATCCGTACCACGTGATCCAAGTGGATGATGTGCAGGTTAAAGACAACTTAACGGTTGAAACGTTACCTGTGAGGATTGAAGATAGAAGACAGAAGCAATTGCGGGGCAAGGAAATAGCTTTAGTCAGAGTAGCTTGGGGAGGGCCAGCTGATGGAAACGTCACCTGGGAGTTAAAAAGCCAGATGAAAGATTCCTATCCGGAACTATTTGCTTGAGGTATGTTTTCGAGGAAGAAAACTCTTTTAGTGGGGGAGAGTTGTAACATCTGTAATTTTCCTTAAATTAATTTAATTAGAATTTAAATTATTTTATTGGAATTATTGTGGCTTTTCTCTAAAAAATTATGGAAAATAATAGAATTGGGCCGAGATAGTGTTTAGTAAAAAGACGGGTGTTAGTCACAAGGCCTTTTTACTGAATTTATATTGTTTTTAATAAAAGAAGGGAAAAGAAGAAAATTGGGAAAAAAGAACGTGAAAAGAGCAAAAGAGGAGAAGAGAGCAAGAACGTGAAAGTGCATAAGCAGAGAAAGAGGAAGAGTTCAAGAATTTGGCTAAGGTAAGGGGGACTTATCTGATTAGCATCTTTTATCGGGTTAGGAGTAAATAGCATAGGATAGATGTGGAATTCGTATCAATTGAGTCATATGATAGGTTTAGGGATTGAGTTGAATTGTGTAATGTTTGATCCCTTTTGTTGGACCTATGATGTGTATGATGTTATGGTGTTAATTGATGCGCGAATTGTGTATTCTAATGTGCAATTTGTGTTTTATGTGTGGTTCTTTTTGTGAAACTCGTACTGGTATGATTTTGAGGGCATTTGGGATGTATAGAATGCTGTTTTCTGCAGGTTGGGTTTTCTGAAATTACCGGTTGGCGCCGCGAACATCTGGGCAGAATGCCAGGAAGTTGTGATACGCACAGGTCGCGCCGCGTACCAGTGTTGGCGCCGCGAAGGCGTAACTTTTTCTCGTTTTGCGCTGCGTGCATAGGTTTGCGCCACGAACAGCTTGGCAGAGAGCCAAGGATTTTTGAGACGCTTAGTTCGCGCAGCGAACTGAGATGGCGCCGCGTGCTGTTAGTGTTTGGGATATTTTAAAAGTTCGAAGATGCATAACTTTTTAACCGTTGATCCATTTGACGTGTCGTTTCGAGCTAAACGAGCCTTATAAAATAATCTATATGATGATTGATTTGTTTTAGAATGATGGGGATACATGTATGCTATTTCATATTGATGATGATGATTTATGCGAAATACGTGTATGTTCTTTAATGAGAATGATGATGATTGAATTGTAATTGAATGATGCTAATATATATGAACATACATGATGATGATGATGATGATGATGATGATGATGATGATATAAGTATGTTGTATATGTTGCATTCATTCATATTCATTGATGATGCTGTATCCATGATAATGTGTTGGATCAGTGAAGGGCATGATTCCCATTGTGTGGAATCTGTGCTGGCAGGGCCGTATCTTGATGATGTTGGATCGGTCATGGGTTATTTCCATTGGATGATGTTGGTACCACATGCATAGTGTCAGTTCATACATATGCATAATTTTATAACATGATTGGATGTATTCCAGTGTTGTAAATGTTGATGGTGTGTCGGTTATGTGTTTGTGATGGTGAAACTTATTTTGAATGTCTGTTATGAAACAATTGGGTGAACGATGCAACTGTGATGTGTTATTGCTTTATAACCTTATAACATTTGTTAATTATGATGAGACTCACCCTTACATGTTGTCATTTTCAGATTGAGGATAGCGGCTGTTCGACTCAGTGAGGATTAGCTCATGAGTCAGTTATTTAATTAGCGTCAGGTGTCATGCTCTGATAGTTGTAACACTGGGGACGCGATGTTTAGAGTTTATGTTTGATAACTCTAGTTACGTTTTTATGTTTTGAAGGATAAGTTTTAAAGATGTTAAACTTAGTCCGTTTGACTTAATTTCCGCTGTGTTAACATGAAACGTTTTAATTTATGATGATTACCCTAGTGAATGCATGACATGACTGAATGATGTTTATTTATTATAATTGTGACACCCTTATTTTCATGTACTCTAAATACTTGTTTAAATTTCCGCGGGGTTAGTAAGGGGTGTTACACTTGGCTCATCATTTCTTCAAACTCCGCCATTCTTGAAACGAAAGGATCCGGCCAAGTCTCCGCCTCATTTGAACGATGTGCCGTCCATTGACAAGAAGTAGCCGGTATAGGACACCCCGGTTTAAAAAACACTTGGACGAAGTGCCGCGATCGTAGATACCCGATGCATATGATGCGGCTCGACGCGTCCAATGGCGGTCGACTATGAAGTGGAAAGAAAGTCTCACTTAGTCCAAACCTCGTCAAATCGACACACACCTTATCATATGCACTTGCTATTAGATGACCCATATCGTGGAATGACATCCACTTCGAAACCGGAGCGATACCGGTAAGTGATGGAACAAGTGAATCATGAATTTTTTCAAACTTTTCTTGATTTTCATATAGTCGGCCGTATATGTCCCGATACGAAGTCAACTCCGCAATAAGTTCCCGTCGGACTAAAGTGTGATTATTTTCCCCTTTACCGAGCAAACCCGCAACGGCCCGATATCCACAATTGTCGTCGCCTCCAACATCAACGATGTTATCGATATATTTGTGCATAAAAAGTGGCATCTCATCAATGTAGACAATGGGTGATTTTTTGATCGGCGATGTGCGAGGTGGCTTCGAAATACGGGCTCCTTTGTTACCACTACACTTGGACTTTGGTGTCGCTGAATCCGGGAATGATGCATCAACATGTTCAAAGTAGGAAGGACATCGTTTTGTTGATGTGTCTTCTTGTGTAATTTTGGACTTTTCTGGTGCACCTTTCGTTTTAACCGGTTAAGATGGCGGTTTCAAATCGGTGGTCTCCAGAAATGCAATTTTTCGCAATTGTTCTTTTATGTGCATTTTCATTGTGTCATCCGCTTTAGCAAACTTCTCCATTATCACTTCCAACTCGTCGGAGATGGTGATTTTGGAGTCATTTTCTTTCGGCGGGTCAAAATCATCAAAACGAAGCTTCTTCCAATGGTCGGCTACCTCATCCATGAGTATTGGTGAATTCAACTTCTTCTTTTTTGAAAGTATACAAGCACATGGAATGCCGTATGTCTTTCTAATGGTACACCCACATAAAGAACTATTCGGCCCCGTGGTCTCCGACCGCTTCGCTTCATGAAACAAAAAATTCAAACCCGATCGGGATATGTTGTAAATCAATTAGGAGAATAAAATTTGGCCCTTATACCGGTGTTCCATAACCGTCTTGCTCCGACCGAACGATGTTTGAATTTCATTGTGTTGATTTTCAAGCATTTGGTTCACGGTGTCCCATCCCCGACACAAATCTCCCTTGCTATCACCCAACCACCTCTTGAAGACCGCATGTGCGGATTCAACTCGGTTAGTCGTGGTGCAACTAAGATGTCTAGCTCAATTTGTCCAAGCGCACACGACTTTTTCTCTGACTTTGTCAAGAATGGTGGATTCGACGTAATGACAAAAAGTCTTAATGGAACCACACAAATACCTAAAGTGTACCAATTTCTCGGTATACACCTCTTCGGAGTATGCATCTAAAATTTCCCTCCATGCCGCCATTATCCTATCAACCACAACACCGGCTTTGATAACTTTACCATTTTCATCCGGCCTATCTTTTGTCCCAACCGCGGGTTTCAACTTACTTCTCACGTTGCAAGTTACGTGATACCGACAAAGTAACACAGTCGATGTCGCGAAGACGGTATCAACCGCATTCATCAAAGCATTGTCCCGGTCGGTGACAATGACGTCTGGCATAACCTTTTGATCAACTAACAAAGACTTGCATATTCCCAAAGCCCATGTAAAGTTTTCTTCTTTTTCACACTCCAAAAAAGCAAACCCGACCGAATAAGTCTTGTCCGTCGAGGTCACACCAACTATCTCTTGAAGAGGAAGCCTATATTTGTTTGTCTTGTATGTTGAATCCATGACAAGAACGGTTGGAAATGTGTTGAATAATTTGATACTTTTGGGATGAGTCCAAAAAATATCACGCACCGTAACTTTGTCCTCGGACGTTCGGAAGCTTGACACATATTTGTTATCGCCTAATAGTTTCAAAAGTTGTTGCATTTCCGAGCGAGGGCCCATTTTCAAAACTTTGAGATTGTGTCGTTCATTGTAAACTTGCTTGATATTTGAAACGCTATCTGGTTTTTTACGCTTCAAATTGGCAAGTATGTTGCGAGGCGCCACTTTGACTATCGTTAAATCCAAAATCACATTCTTCTCTTCGCGGGACAAACGACACGCCATTGGATGTCCGTGTAACTTGGCATCCAAGGCATGATTATGAATTCCACAAATTACGGTTAAACGTCACAAATCATCAACCCTCTGAGTCGCGCGCAACATAAACGGACACCCGAACTTTCTCGATCCCGTGTCTTCATGTTTTAGCACCCGGTTTGATTGTGCATAACTCCCACCCCGTTCGCAATTCAAAACAACGAAAGTTTTCCGCCTACTATTTCCATTGTCGGACCTTAAAATAACAATTCCAAATCCAAGTTTACTAGCTTCGTTCCGAACCCAATCAATCAAATGTTCGCGACTACCGAAGCTCCGATCATTTGTAAATTGTTGCCGAACATCAACCGCATTAATCATAGATTTAACGTCGATAACCGGATCGTTATTAACGTTGACAACTTCCGGAACTACTGCGTCATCGTCTTGCACAATGTTGTCTGGATGCACCATACCTAACATATGCAAAAATTAGCAAAATTGGCTAAAACTGTTTTTTTAACTGCCAGGGCATATTTCGGAAGTTCATTTCCGAAATTTGTTAGGTAATATATTTCGGAAATGAACTTCCGAACCATCGCATGTTTCAGCATAAATTTGTTGAATCAATGTAGTGAAATAGGGGATGAAATGAGAGATGTTTACCTCAAATTGTAGCTTTCTATGCTCCCTTTAACGTGATCAACGGTTTGAAACTTGATTTTGAGACGAAAAATTGATGGAGATTGATTGAGTTTTGGAGAGGGTTTGGAGAAGTTTTGGAGAAAAAATGATGAAATAGTGAAGGAGGGAAAATTGTATATGCAGGAATATTTTCGGAAATGAACTTCCGAAATATTCACGGTTTTGAATTTTTTTGACTTCGGAATTTCATCTCCGAAAACACCACTTTTTTGGTGTTTTCGGAGATTCTTTTCCGAAATGTATGAAAAATCTTTAAAAAAAATAACTTCGGAGATGCATCTCCGAAGCAGGGGTAATTTTGGGATTTCGCTGGGGGTGACCCCCATAGGGAGATGGGTAAAGAAATTTTCTTTATTTTAAGTGTTTATTTCCTCCGTCCTATATTATAAGTAATTTTTATTTTTAAATTTATTGAATAATTAATGATCTGATTTATAGACCATATACATTGATTATTCAATGAATTTAAAAAGTAAAATTTATTTATAATATGAGACCGAAAAAATATTCGATGATACATAATTATTAGGTCTCTTGACATTAGTTTAATTCTTTTACATAAATTAATAAAATATTATTAATTTAAAATATAATATATTCACTACTTGATATTCAAATATGTAGCCATTAACTATTTTACAAATCAATGTAGTATTTGTTTATTTGTGTTTTATAGTTCATAAAAATTTACACTTTTATGTAATGAAATAATTTATATAAAAATTTAAAAAATTGATGTATATGATTTAAATTAAATACATGCAATTAATTATTTAACTCATTCTTGCTTTTTATATATATATATATATATATATATATATATATATATATATATATATATATATATATATATATATATATATATATATATATATATATATATATATATATATATATATATATATATATATATATATATATATATATATATATATATAAAACGTATCTTTGAATTGGGTTCATATTAATCCATTAACTTTTAAAAAGTTTAATTTAAACCTTGAACTTATTAAGAAAAAAACGTCACATACATCCTTATCATCTAATTTCCACAAACAACTTAGGGTTCATATGTTTACATATGTGTCATCACTATTATCGTTTTCTCCCTGTTTCTTCTCCATACATATGAACACTTTAAACCATAAATTGAATTAGGTCAATAATTTATATCCTCTTTCTCTCTGTAATTGTCATAACCTCCACCTACAATCCACTTATGTTCATCTTCTCTGCAACTTTTAGTTGTAATTGTAAATGATACTTGCATGTTCTTTTTTTTTGTCATCTCATCTCAATCAAAAAACAAGAATGAGTATGAGATATTTTTCTCCCATTGAGTAATAATATGGAAAATATGAAGAAAATAGTAATTGTTCTTATTTGACGGTTTATTCAAGCTCAAAGTTAAGATAGAGACTCAGTTGTGATTGTGGGGATGTCGTTATGCTTCGAAGTGGAACGAGAATGCTCTATTATAGAAAGCAATTCTAGAGATGTTCACACTATGTGGTAAGCATTTCAAAATCTCTCATCAAAATAGATATTATTAAGACTGAGTGTGTTTTGTAACTTTGAATCTTGGGTGTTTTTTTCTGAATTAACGCGGGGTTCTACTCAAACTGGGTGTGGTTAAAAAGGACAATTTTATATTGAAGAAAAAAGGAGTTTAGAATTTTTAACAAAAGTAAATGAAGATTAGTTGAATAAACTTGTTCAATATGAAGGAAAAATTAAAACACAAAGAGTCACTACTATAAAAAGGGTCTTTCACCACAATTGGAAAAGAGATACCATCACGGTTGATGAGTTGTGGTAATGTAGGGTGTGCTAGTAAGTATGCTACTTTCCCTCACATGAGTGTGATTGCGGTGAGAAACTAGGTAGCGCGCTATATATCGCCACAATCATATTAATCAACTGTGGTGAATATATAAACGTAATGAGTTTCATTTCTAGCCATTCCATAGTATATACTCCCTCAGTCCCAAAATATTTGTTATACTTGACACTTTCACACAGATTAAGAAAATGTGATAAATGAAAGATATAGACAATAACAATTTTACCAAACTATCCTAGTTGATTATTAGTCTATTCAAATTATCATTAATGTAAGGTGATAGAAATAGTAAATTAGGAGTATTAAGGTGATATAAAATAGTAAATTAAGATGATATAATTGGAAGATAAAAACTAAAATTGCATTGGAAACTAAAAGCGACACTTTTTTAGGAGACTTTTTTTTTTACAAATGCGACACTTATTTTGGGATGAAGGGAGAATATTTTGTGCGCCACATTTCACCACGGTTGACTGTTTCAACCGTTGTAAAATACTTTGTTTTTTTAAATAGTTTTTTTAATATTCCATATATGCCCCCATTTTTTTATTACTTCTATTGTTTACCATATTTTCTAGAACAACATAATATGAACTAGCAAATACAAACAAAACAAAAACAAAATATAACTTATATAGCTTATATGTATACATTATATATAAGCACCAAAATATGACTTCAATATAGTATCATAATGTTAAACAAACCTAAATATTATTTTCATCAAACCCAAAAATATTGCAAACATATATTACAAACCCACACTATTACAAATAATACATTTCATTATAAAACTTTCACCTCAGCAAAAAAAAACAGAGGTATAATATCAAGGCACGCCATATTTTATTTTATTTTTTAAATAAAAGTAACATATTCCCTCGGTTTTAAAATAATCGAGGTGGGAAAATTCAGGACACACTTTGAATTCTAGCTATTGCAGTTTATGTTTTTATTTCTTTATAAGTGCGAACTAAATAATCTATCACTTCGGTTTCCTTAATAACAGAAGGATAAAATAATCATATATTACTATAAAATCACTCATTAAATAGATTTTACCCTAAACCTAACTTACACGTAACCGCCCCAAACTCGTATGCATCATTCTTGTTGGATGGATTGCAAGACAGAAAAATCTTCAATGTTCTTAAATCTTGAACAAAACATTTTTTTCTGCCCTTGTAATCTATCTCACAAAATGGTGTTGATGTTGTTGTTGTTGTATTTTTGGAATAACATTCCTATGTTGTCAATCAAAGAAACCAACATTGCTTTCCTTGACTGACAACATTGAGAAATTTATTCCTAAACATGTTGTAAATTGCACACAAAAAATGGTGATTGGTAAAAAAAATTAAATGAAAACATGACATGTTACATTCAATTTTTTATCATTTTCAATTTTTTTACCTCAGTTTTTTTTCTAAAACTGAGGGATTTTCTTATTTTATTATATTTTTCTATTTAAAAAATAAAATATGTTTCCCCTCATATTTTTAACAAAACCGAGGAGATATGTTACACAGTTACAACAATGAATCTCTACCTTACGTTCTTAAAGAAAGAACGCTCAAGATATTGTCAAGACATCAAATCCACAACAAACTATCTACCTCCACCACTATATATCTTTCTTGTGAAAGCATTTGCCATGAAAACATTTGCTCAAGAAAATGAAATCTTGGAACTTAAAGAAGATTAGAAAAGTTATCTATGATGGATTGCAAGTGCAGAAATTCTTTTTCCAATATTTGACTTTGATTTCACCATCTGTCTGCACAGTCAGAGCCACATCCTGTGATATTTAATTAATATAAGGATAAAAAAGATGAACATACAGGAAAGTGTCTCAAAGATAACTATTTTACAACAAAAAAATCCCTAGCTTACAAGCACATGCCGAAAGGCTTCACCAGTCTCCTCTTTTGTAAGGCCCATTTTCTTAAAAAATTATCGCCGGTACATGACGGCGAACCTTCAACTCTTGGGTGTGATAGAAATTTCACATCATTATGAACTTATTCTTCCCGTAATGGTTTTGAATTCACAAAGACATATGAAGTTCAAGAAAAACATTACAAAATTGAGTTACTTATTAGAAAAACTATTTATGACACTATAAAATCGTAAATCCATTTGAAGAAAATCCATTTGAACAACAAACAGAAAACACCTTTATGTAGCAGACTATGAATGTGGAAGGGTATGGTTCCCACGGGGAGATGTTTTAACAGAATAAAAATATACTTACTGCAAACTTTAAACTAGAGATTCATTCAATTCAAGTCTTTGCGAGAATCATCAATGAAAGCATAACACAACCGTGAATAACATCAACATTAAAACATTAGCCATGGGGTGAATCAATAGCACCAGTGACAGCTGAAACAATTATCTGTTAGATAACATGATCTTCCTGCACTTCCTCTAAAAGCAATCCCAAACAATAAAATTTACACTACACACCATAATAACACATAAACTTGTAAAAATACAAACCAGCAAAAGCCAAACACGTGACAATATGGAAAGAAAGAAAATGAAACTAACCTGAAGAAGGAGAAATAGACTTAGATCTGCAGCCATCATTTGTGTCTCACATTATCTCGTTGGAACACCACCTCTAGTCACCGACCACTGTGAATCAAACAACACCACTGCATAGAAACTCATCGAAACAAAGAATCTAACCGGTTCAATAGGAAACCTGTGAGATGAGGAATATGAATATGGAATTGGTTTTTTTATTGGATGTGGTGGTGGCCATAGATATGACAAAGAAAGGGGATGACGAAGGTGTTAGGGTTTAGGAGGGAAAGAGGTAGGGAGAAGAAAGAAAATGAGAGAGAGAGAGAGAAGTTGGAAAATTGTGTGGAAGAAATTCAAGGGTAATCTCTGATTAAGCATTCTGCTCAAAAGTTACGAGCTATTTGAAAGCATGTTAAACATGTGCTCTGAAAACATTTAGTTGTTTTGCAAAGTTGTTCAGAAGTTGTGGACTATCCGAAACTTGTTGTATCCAAGGTTCTGAAGAACTAGACTATGATACTTCAGAAGTTGCAAGCTCTCAGGAAGTATAGTAAGTCTGCTCTTGTTCTGATACTATTTATAGTTTGTGAACCTTCTAAAGACATGGTCAGAAGACATGTTCTAAAAGACATGATCTAAAAAGACATGGTCTAAATACGTTTTCTAATACATGGTCAAGAGACATGGTCAGAAGACATATTTTAAGACGTGGTCTAAGATATGGTAAGAAGACATGTTCTACGACATGGTCCAAGATACGGTCAAAAGACATGGTCAGAGGACATGGTCTGTTAGGAGTTGGTTTGAGTTCTAATCCTTCTAATGACATGATGCTTGGCACCTTCTAGTGTGTAATCAAGCTTCCGGATAACCAACATTAAGTTATGATGTTTGAAGCTTTACATTAAGACAGTAACTAAACTAGGTTATGACACTCATAGTGTTCTGACAGTACGCCAGGTTCTGATATGAAGACCATGAAACTCTAGTCAGACTCTGATGAGATGTCAATGGAGTGAAGGATATAAAAAGACTTATAAAGGGGTGTTTGAATAAAAACAATGAACACAATTATTTTTATCCTGGTTCGTTGTTAAAGAAACTACTCCAATCCACCCCCTTAGAGTGATTTACCTCAACTGAGGATTTAATCCACTAATCAATCAGATTACAATGGTTTTCCAATTAGATACCCTCTAAGTCTTCTAGAGTATACTGATCACAACTTGATCACTCTAGGAATACACCACTTAGATAACCTCTAAGTCTTCTAGAGTCTACTGATCTAACTGATCACTCTAGGAACCTTTTACAATCAATGTAAAATAAATGTTTACAAGAGTATGAATTTGCTTCTTAGAAAGCTATAATCACAACTGTGATATTTCTCTTAAGTTCTAAGCTTAACACTCACTAAATATTACAATAGTTGTGAGGTTGAAGATGAAGTTCGTGAGATTTGAATTCAGCAGCATTTCAGTATTTTTGCAAGAGTTATGTTACTGCTTCTGATCAGAACTTCCATATTTATAGGCGTTTGAGAAGATGACATTTGGGTTGCATTTAATGCATTGTGTGAATAGTACAACGCTACATTTAATGTTTCACACTTTTGTCAACTACCTCGAGCCATGCTTTTGTTGCTTTTACTGACTTTGCCTTTTGTAGCTTCTAACGTTCCTTTTGTCAGTCAGAGATTAGACTTAATAGCCTGTCATCTTGTACTTGCTTCTGAACTCGGATTTGTAGATATAACTTTTGAATATCAGAGTCATTCAACTTGGTGCAGAGCATCTTCTTGTCTTCTGACTTTGAAGTGCTTGAGCGTGATACCGTTCAGAACATCATTGCTTCTGCTTCTGACTTCACGTTCTTCTGATGCTTCATAATCCATGTTCTGATTCTGCTTGACCATCTTCTAATGTCTTTCCAGAGCATGTTCTGATGCAGCCATCCAGAACCTTCTGAGTCAGTGCTTCTTAGCGCTGAATTGTGCATACTCTTTATGTATTTCCTGAAATGGAAAATGTAAAGGATTAGAGTACCACATTTTCTTATAAAAAATTCATATATATTTTTATCATCAAAACAAGAATATTGATCAGAACAAATCTTGTTCTAACAATCTCCCCCTTTTTAATGATGACAAAAACATATATAATTTATATGAATTTGCAATCAGAATATCAGATGACAAAAGACAATTACACAAATATACCATAAGCATATAATCATAGTGTGTGAATATGTCTCCCCCTGAGATTAACAATCTCCCCTGAAATAAATACTAGAAGAATTTATAAATAAAAGACTTCCCTGAGTATTTTTCCATTTCAGCAGAGATGTTCACTTCGCCTAGAACTTCAGAATATTCAGAGCTTCTGCTTCTTGCTTCCATAGGACAGCTTCAGAGCTTTGAATTTCTTCTTTGTTGACATAGCATGCTTGATTGAATCAGAACATTCTTGAATGTATATCAGAGCATCATCAGAGCATCTTTACATCCTGAAAAATTTCAGAACATACTAGACAAAAAATATCAGAGCATGAATGTATTGGAACATTCTTAAGAAAGAACATGTATCAGAGCATTTAAGAGAAGAAAATGTATTAGAGCATATTCTACAACGAGAATATCAAAACATTCTTCTTGCTTCTGATCTTGAAGCTTCACATCACTAAGCTTGCTTCAATTTTCCAAGAACATGCTTCTTTATAGAATTGCTTTTCCTCATGTATTTGCTTCTCACGTTGAGCTTTTTCAGAATATCTTCAATCCTGCAAAAAATCTCAAAGACATAGAACTTGCAAATAATGTTAGGAAATGTTGAGACTTAATCCAGCAACTGATATAATAAACCAAATCAATTATCATATTTCTCTCCCTTTTTGTCATAACATCAAAAAGCATTAAAAGATTCAGATGATAAAAGACACGTAAAGTGAAGAAGATAATGATTTCATTAATTAACAAAATATATCAGAAGTACAAAAGATTGACATAAGCAGATGCAAGAAATAGATGCATAAAATAAGAAAGCATCTAAGACCAATACAGACTACGACTAGCCTAGCTTATTAGCTAACATGGCCAGAAGGTTTTTGATCTCAGTAGTGTCTTCAGTCTGCGTCTTCATGAAAGATCTGAACTCATTGTGAGTATCCTCATGCTTGTCCAAGCGAGAAGCTAGATCAGCTTGATTCTGTTGAAGAGCCTTCATAGTGTTTATCAGCATAGAAGGTCCAGCAGAAGAAGCATTAAAGCTATTGGTCATAAGAGGAGGATTCTCAGCAACAACATCAACCATGAGAACATCAGCTTGATTTTCCTTAGCATGAGATTGCGTAGCAGGATGATTTTAACCATCTTGAGTCTTAGCATCAGCTTCTGATTCAGAAGCAACTTCGGCATAAACAGGAGTAGGAATAGCAGCATCTGGATTTTCTAGAGCTAGAAGGATGTCATCCAAATTCTGTGGAGGTGTAGGAGCAGCAGGTTCTGATGGATATTCAACTTCTGGATATACCATATCTGGTGCATTAATAGAGGGATTCTCCCTTAGCCAGTTGAAGATGGACTAAAAGTCTCCAGTCAAAACATTGTAGATAGGCTTCCACACGACCATAGCAAGAGGATGCACCTCTTCAAGCTCATCAACTAATTCTTTTTCCTCAAGAGATTTCCAGCTCCTGATGGGAAAGAAATAGCTGTCTTCAAAATCTCTTAGGAATCTACAAGGGCCAGGAGCTTTTGCTTCACATTCCTTCTGAAGCTTCAAAAAGTCAGAATTGATCTCCCTTCTGAAAGCTCTCCAGAGACCTCTTGTAGCAACATAATCCGTCCTGGCATTATGTGCAACCTTCAAGGCTTCTAAACCTGTCTGTACCTTATGCTTAAGAAATTCAAAACGTACACCAACAAAAAGTTCTAGGTTAGGGGTTTTGAATTGGGTGGTAGAAGAGTCTAGGTTCAGAAAGAAATAGGGTTCAGGTTCTCTATCAAGAGAAAGCAATGATTCTGCTTCATCCTCAGAATCCAAGATAACAAAAGCAAGGTCAGGACGAGGTTTAGGGGTAATGTTGCAGGCACGGAATAATTCTTATAAAGAATCAGAATTTGGAGATTCTGATGTGTCATACCCCAAAATTTTCCCACACTATTTCTCCTATTCAAATTCAAATCAAAGTACAAAGCTCAAAGACACCCCCTCCTAAACAAGGCTCAAAGATTTAGGGTTTTGTTGTTCTGAAGGAAAATCAATGAACCAAAGGCTCCGAAGCATCCCATATGGTCTATGATACTCCACATTATCTCCATGACAAATTTCAGGTCTCAATTCAAAAGATTGGTCACTCAATTGCTCAGAAAGTCAACTGTCGACTAGTTTGACCTAAAAGTCAACTATGATCAAAGTACAGTCAAAACTCCTATTTTTTTGTCAACATCCTCATATTGAAGTATCATTCACTATTTGATCAAGAATTGATCATGGTTCATCAAGGAAAGATCAGAAATCAACAATTCCAAAAGTTTCTAAATTAGGGTTTTCATAGGAGAAAGTCAACTGAACTTTGACCAGACATAACTCCTACATGGAACATCACAAATTTTCCATCCAAAGCTCATTTTTGAAGGAAATTGAATTCTCTACAAATTTGTCTCTCACATGCCAAGTCTAAAAATGCACCATTTGGGAGATATGAGTCAAAACATTACAGGTCCTTCTAAAAAGATCGCAAAAAGTCATTTTTTCTCAAAGCTCATAACTTGAACATGGTAGACTCAATTGAGATGAAACCAAAAGGAGATTTTAAAGGACTCTTTGAGCTCTCTAAAAAATCCTAGAACATGTTTGTTTGATCATTATTGAGAGAGTTATGGATTGCTAAAGTTTGACAATTTTGTGGAAATATACAAAAGGCAAAGTGTTGAATTGTGATGTTTTGGACTATTGGGCCAAATTCTTGAATCTCAAACCTGTCCATGAGCTGAATAAAGACTTCTAAAGCAATTATTTTATTTTATGACTTTTATTTTTATTTATTTGAATTTTTATTCTTTTGATTATTAAATAAATGAAATAAATATGAAGTAATTAGATATTATTCATGGGATTTGTTTTCCAATCATATCAAGTGCCCAAATCTCACATATTTGATTTAAAAATTCGTACAAGGGAGATTTGAAAGAAAAAGATGGAAATTGGATCCAAATTAGAAAGTTCAAGATTGATTTGTAATCAAAGTTCAATGATTGGATTCAATAAGATTCTACTCAATTTTAGTGACCTAATTGAATCTCCATATATACTTAAAGGGCTGCAGATACAAAGGGGGAGGATGGGCAGTCTAGAGAACTCGTATTAGCTTCAAAAATTCAGAGAAAAAAGGCAAATCGATTATGGAATTAGAGGTTGGTTCAAGGGGTTTTGAGGATCAAACAACAATCCTGGGATCATTCTGAAGCTACTCCACCCGTTCCTAGGTCGTGAAGCAGCGAGAATACGTTCTCCCAAACACGGTTTGCACCCTTTTTTTTAAACGATCAATTCCTTAAATCATGCACCTATAATTGATTTCGATTGCATATTCGTGTTAGTTATGATGGTTGCAGCATGTTTGATTGTTTTAATTGGAGTTTTGGTTCAAATATAATCATTCGCCATTGTTAGGGTTCGGGTTCTCTAAAAAGGGGATTCTGAGTTATAAGCAATTTCAGGTCCAATTAATAGGCTCATTGAATTTGTAGGACGATTTATGTCCGATCTGGGTCGTTGTTTTGCGTTTATCAATGTTGGTTTTCAGGTTTTAATGGCAAAAGGCTATGGCTACGTGTAAGAACCGTGGCTAAAAGCCTGGTTTTTTCAAAGAAAAACGAAGATGGTGGATGAACAGTACAGGGCGCGAATTCTGTTTGAAAATTTTGGACAATTGCGTTTAATATATTTTGTTTAGTGATTTTCATATTAACAGCATGGTAAAATTGCTTCAGTGGGGAAGGGAAGCGTCCAAAGCATGGCAAGCGTAAGGTCGTGTGTTCGAGGCAGCCTTCGGGCAATATTTTGATAAATATATTTTGCTATGAGCGCTTTGCAGATACCATGCAACAAGTTCGCGTGCGCCTACCATACACGTTCGGATGCCCACCGTCAGATCTCTCTAGCGCTCGATCTGAGCGTCCAATGACCTGCATATCCACCATGTATCCTCAGAGCTCAGCCACACTGAATCAAGCTGAGTTTTTCTAACTTCCTTTTACTTTTAATTATATAGCTTATTTATTTTCATTGATTTATATATTGTTTTTTAAACTCTTTTTAAATATTTCTCTTTTCATAAAAGTTGTTCTAATTTTCTTCTTTTTCATACAAATAAAAGATAATAAATATTTATTTAAATATTAATAATATCTTTTATTTGATTAAATGAATTAAGTTAATTATTTAATTATTTAATTAATTATCAAGGTTTTTTTAATTGATTAGGGTTAGATATTTGATCGAAATGTTATTTCTCACCGATTTAATTAATTAGGTAGAATACCAATAATTAATTAAATTGATCTTATTTATTCTATTAACCAGGGTTAACTTGTGCCCTAATCAGGGTTTATGAAGAACAATCCCTATATTAAAATATTTCCTTTGTGCGTTTTTTCAGGGTTATCATCAGACATCTTCCGACTACGCGCCCTGCCTTTTACGAAGCTAAGTCCCGACTTTTATTTTCTTTCATTTTATTATTTAAATCTTTATTTGCATTATAAAATGGTTATTAGGGTAAAAACCTCAAAAGTCAATGGACTCTTTTGCACTCACGTCTTTTATTTATTTTTGCCCATTTTTCAGGTTTAACCTCGAGGCTACCTCCGACTACAAACCATATCATATCAAAGCTAAGTCTCTTTTTCATATTTATTTAATTTCTTTTTGCCATTTTTTATTAAATTAGGGTTAACGTTATCTGCCAACGAATTGATAATGCATTCACCCCTTTATTTTTGTTTTTTCTCTTTTTCCCACCTTTTCAGGGTTAGCCAACCGCCAAAGCTCAATAGTCGGTAACCCTAAATTTTAACCTTGTTTATTTATTCTGCTTTAATTATTACTTGAGTCAGATCCGCTGGTTTCTTTTTCCCCTTCCCCATATTATTGTCTGGTTAGTAACCTTAGGGAGTGCAAGCCTTGAACTGAATTAACATCACTAATTATAAGATAACATTTCTGAATTAATCACATGATTGTTGCACCCACGCACTCTTTTTTGGTAACCTCTCTTGTTGCCTGTTGCCTTGTTGCCTTGTTTTTTTTGCAGAATAGCCATGTCCCTCGAATACGAGGATACCTCAGCCATGTTGGCTCGACTAATGCAAAGATCATAAGTCCCTAATGATGCTGCCTTCGATACACTAAATATGATCTCGTCCCTCGGAAGTTGCCTACGAAGGGCTGAGGTATCCTCTGGTTGCCTAAACGAAAGGCTATTCTGATCCTTCCCTTAGATTACCTGCCTCTCTATGGCATGGGATAGTCTTATGGCGAACGATAACTAGATGACCCGTAAACATCCAAACGAAAGACTTCCTGCCCTCTTATGGCATGGATAGACTCTTTCACCCTGAAAGGCTAAAAGAATTTTTCTACAGACATTAAGGTAATTTCTCCTAATTGCCTTGCTCTGGCTTAAATCTTTTTCTTACACTTTTTCATAAACCTTCAATAAGGCTACGCTCATTTACGAGCTAAAGTCCGTATTCTCTTCTTCTACATTTCTTTCAAAAGAGCAAAGCAATTAAGAGCCCATGGATAACCATGGATGCAAAGGGTGCCTTACACCTTCCCTTTGCATAAATTACCCCCCGAACCTTGTTTCTTTTAAAAAGGGTTTTTTCTGTTCTTTTAGCCTTTCTGATGTTTTGGATAAAATAAAAGTCGGTGGCGACTCTTGCTTACCGTAACATTTCGATAAAGTCAGTTCACCGTATTACATGATGCATTGGCATTGTTGGGAGCAGGGGAGGCAACAGGTTCATAGTTTGCATGAGGAGGAGGTTGAGAAATGGAGATATTTGTGTGAGGAGGAAAAAGGGTTTGAAGGGGTAAGATTTCTAGGATTGGTTCAAAAACGGGATGGTCAGAAACAAGATCAGGCACAGTTCCTTGAGTCTTGGGTGAAGAGGGAGGGGTGAGAACTTTTGTGGTTGGAGGTGATGAGGCTTTTTCTGGTTGAGAGATGGGGGAAACTTCTGTTAGTACAAATTTTAAATTTAAAACAAATACAGAATCAGGTTCAGAAAAGTGAATACCTGAAAATCTCTTCTTGAGATGCCTCTCAGATTCATCTCCAATTGCCTTCCTCTTCTTCTGATACACCATCTTCTTCTTTCCTTTGACATCTTCCTTCTGCCTTTCTTCTTCTGTTTTCTCCTCTTCTTCTGTATTCTTCTCCTTCTCAACAACTTTCTTTTCTTCTTTCTTTTCTGCTTCTTTCTTTTTCTTCTTCTTATCTTTCTTTTTCTTCTTCTTCTTTTCAGCGTCCTTCTCATCATCCTTCTTCTGTCTTTTCTTTTCAACTTGTTTCTCTTATTTCTTATCATTCTCCTTCTTAGGCTTCTTCTTTCCAACAACATCTTCTTTCTTCTTATTCTCCTCTTCAACTTCAGCATCTTTCTTCTCTTCAACAACCTTCTCTTCATTTCTCTTCTCCTCACTGATAGAAGGAATATCTATCTTTCGCTTTGTTCTTCTTTCTTTTTGAGAGGCAGCTTCTGGAAAGACTTCTACCACTCCATCCTTGGAAGTTGGAAGCTGCTACTTGCTTGTCCCAACAAGAGCATCTACAGAACCACCTTGTTTAAGAATATTAAGGTAATGAACCTTAACTTATGGTTTTTCATTGAGAAAGAACATCTCAAACTCAGAAAGAATTGGACCTCTTCTGTTTCTGACATTTGGATCTGGTTGAGGAGCAATACCAACAACTTGAATTAGACCTATTTTCCTCAAATTAAGAGCATTCAAGGTACTCCCAATGATTGTGTAAGGATCCTTGATAACTCCAGCAGTTTCTAATTCTTCAACCATCTTGGTTTGAACCAGAAGATTGGTGATGATCCTCCCAAAAGGAATAACAGTTATCTTCTTCTTCAGTCTATTCTCATCTCTAGAATCCTTTACAGTATTCCACATATGATTGAAAATGATGTAAGGGACATCTACCTTCTTCTGAGTACCAAGGCAATACAGGATGTATTATTGGTCTCTATTGATGAAGTTAGAAGAACTTGTTGACTTCCGGTGATAAAAACAGCCCAGAAGGATCTTGGTCCATATCTTGTAAATGTCCTTCAGATTCTTAACTTCAGTTGATTTCTTCCCATCTGTGAAGATTTCAGCATGAACAACATCCCAATTTGTTCTTGGAGTTGCTTCAACCTCTCCTTCAGCGTTCATCAAATCAAACAACATTCTCAATGTGTTTTCAGTGATGGGAAAGAATCTTCCATGAACAAAAGAAACGATGGCTTTAGGGATAACAAAAGCATGAATCCAGAACTCCTTCACTAAGTCTGGATAGACTGGTCCACAGAATTCCAGGAACAAAGACGACCATCCTTGAAATACCAAGTTATCTTTGATATGAATATCACGTTCTTCCAGATTTTCAACATCCACCATCAATTCACAAATAACTTCTAACTGATCCAGAGGAATCAAGCAAGTGATCTTAGGAATGAGTTGTTGTTCCTGTTGTTGTTGTTGAGACGAAGAACCAACATTTGGAGATGAACACGAAGCCATTGACACTTTTCTGAGATTGCTAGGTTTCTTTTTAGGGTTTGAGAAGAGAGCAAAGAGGTTGCAAAAATGCATACACAAGAGAGAGAATGAATGCGTAAAAAGAGAAAATGATATGATGAGGGCGGTTTAAATAGACACAGATTTGAAAAATAAATGCAATTAAATTCTGAGAATGAACAGTTACAGAATGCAGAAAATCAAATGCATTTAATGTTGAGTGACGTTAGGGTAAAACGTGATATTTGAAATGATTTGCACAGTTACCTAGGGCGGCGTCTCATCAACTGCACGCATGCTTGTCCAATTAGAGTGAACACGTGTTCATCTTCTGGAATAGCTGATGACAGCTGTTTTGCTTTAAAAGAGATTCTGAATCAACTTAGACATATGAAACGTTAGGAATAACAGAATCAGAATATCTAACTGATCAACATTCAGAACTTCTTATAAGAAAGTAAAACTGATCATTTCAAATCTAATCCTTATATCAGAACTTCCCATCCTTTCATTCTGGGCATAAATCCATACTGATATTCTTCAGAATGAACTTAAACCTATCATCAGCAAGGGGTTTTGTAAAGATATCAGCCCATTGATGGTCTGTATCAACAAAGTTTAAAGATAGAACACCCTTCTGAACATAGTCCCTAATGAAACGATGTTTAATCTCAATATGTTTAGCTTTGGAATGTAAGATTGGTGTCATACCCTAATTTTTGAACCCCTGAGATGTCATAATCTTTTAGACTTTTCATCAAAGACAAAATAGATACTCAAAGCAGTCACTTGTTCATTTGATACCCAGTCTAGGGTTTTGAGCCCCATCAAGGACTAAAATCAGGGATCACATTTGGGAAACCCTAGAAAACTCCAGGGGATCACTCAAAGGCATCAATCATCTTCAAATGGCTCATATAACAATATCCATTGGGCATTACACTCCAAGCCAAGATCCATAGTCATCAATTTCATCTGGTAGACAATTAGGGTTTTTGACCTAATTCACCAAGATAGTTGACTTTTAATCAGGATATGGATCCAAAACTCAAAGCATGACTCAAGAGCTTCTATTCCCTCAATATAATCCATTCACATTACTCATTTGAAGAGGAGATTTTGATTCATCACAAAAGTCCAAGAATTCACTTCATCTGAAAAAGTCAATTGCACAGGATCACATTTGACTTTTTGGAAATTTTGGTCAACCATGACTTTTGAAGTTTTAAATCATCAATATATGATATTTGAAGTCATTTGATCAAGGAAAATCAAGAAAATCAATCAAAAATCAAAAGTCAAAAGTTTGACTTTTCATACTTAGAAATTTTTCTAAGTGTTTTCAAGTGATTTTTGCCAAACTTTGGAAGGGATTTTCTCAAAATTTCACCTACAAACTGCAAAAAAACTCCCAACATGAAAGTTGTAGATTTTGATCCAATAAACAACTTTGACATATATGATGTTTTGGCTAAAAATCAATCATGGAAGAGTTATGGAGCTTCAAAGTGGCTGCCTTCACAAAACATGCAAGAAAACCCTAGTTTTCTTCAAACTTTATGGGACTTTTTCACTAATTTCCCTAAAGAATTTGGGCAAACACTAAACTAATGAATCAAAGTACATATTGAGGGCTTTCCAAATTGTGCTCAACCTCCCCCAAATTCATTTTGAGCTAAGAGATATGATTGACCAAAGTTAGGCACTTGAAGTGAAAATTATAGGTCATGTGCAATTTGAAACTTTGCAATTTTGTGCAAGTAACTTCTCTAAATGATGCTACCCGACCTCTAATGCATCTGAAAACATGCCATACAACCAAATTCATCATTGCATAAGGATTAGAGAAGATTCCCAAATACAAAGGCATGTGATTATGTAATGATTGCATTTTTGAATTTATGGCAAATGGTGAATCATCAAGGAATCTTGCTCTAAGCCAATTAGAACTCTCCTCTGAATCAGAAATGTTCCCTAAGTTCATACAAGATCAATGGTTGGGGAAGATAGCCCGAAAATGCATCATTGCATTTGGGATATTTTCAAATTTTCTTCATGGCTAAGAAACCAAACTCACTTCACTAAGCAAGCTTGCTATGTTCAATTGCTCTGAGCCATTTGCCTATAAAAATAGAGGGCTCTTTCTCATTCAGAAGACACACCAAAGCAACCATATTCCTTGCTTTCTCTTTCTCTTCTCATGCTTATGGTTTTTCAAAGTTCTTTGGCAAGAAGAATCGTTTTCTTCAAACCAGAGCTTATCTTTGGAAAGTAAGCATTCTAACATCTCAAGGGGGCTCATTTGAGGTGATCCAAGCACCTGGATCACTTCTGTAGGTGGAGGAACACCATTGTTGCTCTCACTTTGGAGCTGTTGCAGTTGGAGGTCCATAGAGAAATTCAGAAGGTTTCCAACAAAGCCAAGCATCCAGACACATTCCTTAGGTCATAGTGAAGCTGTTCAGATGGCTGCAGCTCATCTGTAACTCAAGATTCATCACCCCCCATGTCCACTTGAAGCTCAAATCGAAGGAGGTCCATAGAGCAATTCAGAAGGTTTGAAGTCACAATAAGCATTCAGTTAGCATCACTGAGTTCCAAGGAAGCTTTTGGGATCATTCATACAAGCCCAGGTGCTCTCTATCATCCCCACGACCTCCATTTTCAGAGGTAAGTTTCTCAACTCCATCTCTTTAATTCGTGTACTTCTTTGGTTAAAGCTCGATACCATTTCATTCAGCATCATCAGAGGATTAAAAACCCTCTATCATCAGTCATTTATACTTCAGTATGATCATTTAATTTAAATTTCAAATTTTAGGGTTCTTCACGTAATTTAGTTAATTCAGTAGATGTAGTTAATATAAATTCATGTTAGTTACATGTCTAGATTCGTGAGGAAATTTAGAGCAAGATTGATGTTTACATCATGCCATTTAGTTGAGAAACCAGAGAGTTAGAATTTTGAAAATCCTTGAGCTCGAGGAAGAAGACGACCATGGTGGCGCGCGAAATTCAAATCTATATGCTAGGTTTATTTTATTTTGAATGGAATGCGTTTTATAAACGAATTCATCGTTTGCCCTTGTGGCCTCACATGCGCTCTTAGTCTCCTCATGCCTCAAGTCTGGGGATCGAATCCCCTTCGCCCCAGACTTTTTGTTTCTTTTCTTTTTCAATGATTTACCACTTGTTTGAAAATATAATGAACTGGATGTGTGTCATAAACACCAAGCGCGCGTTGGCCCAGTGGTGTTATTTTGGGTTAGTGACTTGGAGGGCGTGAGTTCAATCCCTCTAGGTGACAAAACCTTATTTTTTATCACTCTTTTTCATTTAACTTCTTCACAACTTTAAACAATTATTTAACCTATCAAATTAATTCATTTTGATCTCATTTTTTACACACTTGTCATTTAATATATCTATTTCGTGAATAATCAAAAAAATCATAAAAATATTATTTATTTCATATATTTTTTATTAGGTTTAAAATAGTATGTTTTAAGTGTTTTCTTAAATACTTTGAAAATATATATCTTCATTTTTGTTTTAACCTAATTATTTTGTGAATAATCTTATGATAAAACCCTAATTATTTAGGTCTTAATTAGGTATAAGATTTCATCTTTGCCTTAATTAAGTTGACTTTAGTCAATATTCAAAACTGTTTTCAGTCTCCGATTAAACAAATGATTAAGGTCTTCAAACAACAAAACCTTATATCATTTCAATCTCATTCAACAGTGAATCATTTTCAGTGGGCCTCTAATAGAGTGTAAGTCCCAGCACCTTTTTCTTTTCTTAGTTTGTTTTCAAAACTGTATTCATAAAATCTTCTTTCTGTTTTCAAAACATTCTTCTGGTATTTGAAGGGCATTATTCCCGGTGAAACTCTTCAGATACCTATATGACCTTTGTCCATCTTCACTTCTTCTGTTTTCAAAAACCTTTAACTGTTTATAATAAATATTCAACTGTTATCAATAAAACAACAAAAATTGCTGGTAAGGCTTTGTACATACATCTTCAAAGGCCTCCACTCCATCCAGGTTAGGCTTTACAAGCTTTCAATTTACAGTCTTTATTTAAATTACTGTCAAATATAGAACTGTTTATATATTTGTTTAGAACTACGTTTGAGTGTAAACCCTAGGACAGTTAAACTATATATATATTATAGGAATATGGCCTAGGATTGAGAATGTCTTCCCGGTGAAGGCTCTTTCCTAATTAGAGATCTGTAGTTCAAACCCCCAAGATGAATTATTCCCGTTGAAACATCTTGATAAAAGCGTTAGAACAAAAAATAGGACACATCCACCCAAAGAGGAATTATTCCCGGTGAAACCTCTTACCCATTTGCTTAGAGCCAAAATAAGTTCAAAACCACATAGCTTTCTCTTGTGCTATAACAAGGACCCTCGATGACCCTCGATTAGCCTCCTCTTGGGCTTTGTACAAGGACCCACAGGCTTCTTAAAAGCATTTCCAGTTTCCTCTTGAGCTTATATACAAGGACCCATCAGGTTTCTTATAAACATAGGAACAGGTCTTTAGTTACCTTTTAGCCTATCCTGGTGAGTTTCTTCCATTCTTTAAAACCAGACTTTAAACAAGCTAAGTTTGTCTCAATTTCACATTGAGCACACCTTTTGGAATGAGAGACATGGACAGTCTCTGTCACCCTTATCTTCATCAATCTTCCTTAGCAGAGTATAGGATCCATATTTGCTTATCACCAGCAAGAGTCAGCCTTAATCTTGGGCTTTAAAACAAGAAGTCTCCACTAGATAATATTTCTGCCATTCATTTTAACAAAAACCCCTAGAAAGGGTTAGCCTCCACACATTCCTTCATTTTAACAAAAACCCCTGGAAAGGGTTAGCCTCCATACATTCTTTCATTTTAACAAAAACCCCTGGAAAGGGTCAGCCTCCAAAATCACTCCTTCAAATCCAAAGATTTATTCCTTTAAGGGATAAATTCCCCAAAAAAGTCAAAACCCCTGGAAAGGGTCAGCCTCCAAAAAACATGATAAAAATCAGTCTTTTAATAGTCAATTTCCCCAGCTGATTCAAAATCCCTGGAAAGGATTAGCTTCCAAAAACATAAAAATAATAAATTAGTTTGTTAAAACCTCTAGCAGAATAAAACTCCCCCAGTGAGTCTTTCATTTTTTTTAGCCACAACCTTGGGCTTTGTACAAGGCAGATAAACCATATTTCCCTGTGTCAAAGATTCCTAATCTCAAGGATCCTTTCCCCATAGAGTCTTTCATACTCAGTTTCTTTAAAAGTCCGCCACAACCTTGGGCTTTGTACAAGGCAGAAAATAATATTCCCCCTAGCTAGAGTAGCCACAACCTTGGGCTTCATACAAGGCACAAATTAATAAACTTCCTCAGTTAAGAGTCAGCCACAACCTTGGGCTTTGTACAAGGCACACAAATAGAGTCATCCATAGTCTTAAAAAACTCAGTTTCCTCAGCAGTTAGCCACAACCTTGGGCTTTGTACAAGGCATACAAATAGAGTCTCCCTAAGTAGAGTCAGCCACAATTCTGGGCTTTGTACAGAACACCAAATAAAATCCATCAAATAAACACTCTCCAAATAGAGTCGCCTCAATTCTGGGCTTTGTACAGAACACAAAAACTCCTTAGTTTAAATTCTCCCCAGTAGAGTTATCTTTCAATAAGTCAATAAATCAATCAAAAGCCTCAAGCTTGGGCCTCATTCAAGCCAGCTAAAAATCAAATCTTTCAAACAATAGATAGACATAGCTCATCTTCATAGGTAGATATTTCTCTTATCTCACCACAAACAAACAATCATTTCAAACAAATCATCATTTCTCCCATTTAGGACACTGAAAGGCATGCTCTGGCAACACACCCAGTCTTGTACGACCCTTTCCCTAATTTGGTTGAGAATCTTTCATTTTAGAGGCACGATGGCTGTCATACTTGATCAACCAAGTAGACTCCCCTCTTAATGAAACATCATTTTTTTTAGCTTTTCTGTCACTTTTAGAATGTTTGTGGTGGAATAGTAGAAATACCTCTCTGTAAAGATGATTTCATGTCTCTTTACTGTAAACAGAGATTTAATTCAAAGCTTCAACCTTGAGCTTCAAGCAAGGCACCAAAAAAATCTTTTAATTTCCCTAGTTAGTTCCCCGAACTACATTAAGCTCTGACTTCCACTAGGGATATGTAGGCATGAGGTTCACAAGGAATCTCAGCGAGCTAATAAAATACCAAAAATAGTCAGTTTGTTCGTCTGTCTGTCTTTCTTTTTAAATCAATTCAATTCTCTCTCCTAACACAAAGGAGAAACTTTCCCAATCATTAGCTATAAACACAATCACAATGACATAGAGAAGGTTCCCGTAGAGTACTACGGATATGTAGGGTGCTTAAACTCTTCCCTATGTATAACCGACCCCCCGAACTCCAGAATTTCTAGTCTAGGTAAAATCCCCACACTTAGCAAACTCCTAGGGTTTAGTTGAGATCTTTTTTTCTCTTTCCTACTCGTAGGACAATAAGAAAGTTCGTGTGATATCGTAGGAAGAACTGAAACAAAATTCATCCCATCCCGGGCACATTCTCCTTCCAAATTTCGCGTGAAGGGTCTAGCGTGCCGTCCTCCCAAGTGAAACGGGGAGGTAAAAAAACGACACCACAGAAAAATGGCGACTCTGCTGGGGATATAAGTGTTCAAAACCTTGGTTTTTCATCCAAACCAATGGTTGACCTGTTGCTGGTCCAGCCCCAATGAGGAATTAGGGATGCCAAATTCCCCCTCAAACAAGAGAGGTCCTGCCTAACCTCTGTGTCATTTCATGTGTTTGCTGCATATATTTTTGTTTATTTTGTTTATTCTGTATCGGGAAAGGGCTTGATTCCCCCTTGTGGTGAGAAATCCTATACCCAGATTTGAGTGCAACATAAGATAGGATGGAGGATGTCTTCTCGGTGAAGGCCCTCTAATCTTGGTTTCCAAATCTACTCTTGGGATTTGCCTGGCTGGTTGTGATTAACTGCGCCAATGCATTCCGAGACTGATTTGTACCAGGAGGATCTAGAAACACATTAACCCAACTTAAAGCCTTTTTTAGGACGTAGAGCGGTGATTACGGAAGTAATTGTCACGCAGATACTACACTCAGAGAAAACTCTCTTATAGATACCAATCAACGTATCTTTAAGGTTGAGCAAAAACTCTGAGACCCCTAGAACCCGTTCTACAGGTACAAAAATCCTTAACCTTAGTTTACCATTGGGGCGAGGTTTGCGTTGTGACTTCATGACCACTATACCCTTCTACGCCATGTTTGTTTAAAAACTCTTGTGTGTGCATTCATGCATTCATGCATCATTCATCATAATAATTAAAAAAAAAGAGTCTTTTTCGAGTCGTTTTTCAAGGAAACTAAATAACGAACGTTTTGAACTTCATAGAAAGAGAGAAACGGAGAAAGGACTTAAGGATCTATACCATGGATTACGGGAGAAAGAGAGCTAGGAAATACACCTTCAAGATTCCTAAGGTAGAGGAATTGGAAAAGCTCGGAAAACTGGTGGTCAACCCCCAGGCTTTCAAGGAGAAGTATGGAAAACTTCTGCCTCTTCTTAGCACTAACATTGTGGATGGGATCCTTCCCACATTGGTGCAGTTTTACGATCCAACGTATCACTGTTTCACATTTCCAGATTATCAACTCATGCCTACGTTAGAGGAGTACTCTCGTCTGATTGGAATACCCGTGTACGCGCAAGATCCGTACTCCGGTTTAGAAAAGAATCCCGACGACATTATCATTGCTGCAACTACTCCTTTGAACATAGTCGACATCAGAACTCATATGGTGAGTAGAGGAGGAATTCAAGGATTACCCTCCAAATTCTTGTTAGACCAAGCTCGGTACTTCGTCAGCATCCAAGATATGAGCGCATTTGAGGAAATCTTAGCATTGCTTATCTAGGGATTGTTTTTGTTTCCTAACATTAAGGATTTCGTCGACATCAACGCAATTAAGATCTTTTTGATTGGAAATCCAGTTCCAACCTTGCTTGCGGATGCTTATCACTCTGTGCATTCAAGAAACCTGCAGCGAGGAGGATTAATCACATGCTGCGTACCGTTGTTATACGAATGGTTCGTTTCGCACCTGCCAAAGTCTAGCACTTTCTGGAACATGAGGGATGGCCTTTACTGGTCACAGAAAATCATGTCTCTCACTCATACGGACATTGATTGGTGTAGTCCTGACAACGACGAAACCAAGATCATCTTCAGTTGTGGAAGTTATCCCAACGTACCCCTTATTGGAACTAAGGGAGGAATAAGCTATAATCCAGCTTTAGCCCGTCGTCAATACGGCTATCCTATGAAAAATATTCCAAGTAGTATCCAATTGGAGGGTCTGTTCTTCAAGAACATCGACGATCATGGTAACATGCCGAAGAAGGAAATTGTCCAAGCCTGGTGTCTTGCTCACACAAAAGGGAGAAGATTGTTAGGAAAACATCTTTGCATCTTTTTGGATCCTTACCTTCAATGGGTACGCGTCAGAGCATTCAAGCTCAGGATGCCATATCAACATTAAGAACCTATTCCCCTAAGGGAACCAATTTACCTTTTCTCCCCCGATGTTGAAAAATTACAAGCGGCATTAAACAAAGTATGCCAAGAAAGGAATGCTTGGAGGAACAAGTACCGAATTGTCAACACGGAAAATGTTGAGATTCAAAACATCCTAAGAAGGAAGGATGAGTTACTTGAAGTACTCGATCGACAAGTGACACAATCATCACTTTCTCATCATATCCCTCCTGCTTCCTGGATCATCGATCAGCTCACGTCAGAGAACGCTTAGCTCAAGAAACAGAAGAAAATGTTAGAACGTGAAGTCGGCTCTTCGTCAAAGTTTTAGAGTCCTTTCTCTCAGTTTCTTTGTATTTCTTTTTAAAGTGTGTAAAGAACAACATTTTCGCTTAATTAATAAAAGTTTGATGTTTCATAACGTAATTATGGTGTTTCCTTGAAAAATAATAACTTAATTACATATCATGCATCGCTTTAGTCGTACGCACTGACACGAGAATTGTCGCGGATCTAATAGTCACTTTCCTTTCTCCAGAAAGAGAGGAGGAGAAGGAGGTGAACCAAGACTTTCAAGCTGTCTCATCCATACAACACTCGTTCAAGTCGCAAGAAAAGAATGGAAGACTTTGAGCAAGAGAATGAAGAACTCCGAGAAGAGATTAATACTCTTAAGGGTACTGTTGAAAGACTCAATAGTATGGTAGAAGCCCTGGTAGTTGTGCAGAATCGACCAACGCCAGAAGAACCGCAAAGTACTGTGGTTTCCGAGATTGTTTCTACTCCTATTCCTTAGTATACCATGCCGCCCGATCGACCTTCGGGCATGCCGTATAACTTTACTCCAGAAGGGTACATACCTCCAGTTTCTGAAGTTCCAAGATCTACCATGGATATGCGTCCACCAGAGGGTTACAAACCTCTAGAAATTGAAGTTCCAAGAGCAACGGCAATGGGTTTCACACAACAGAATGCTGAGATACCAAGATCTGCTGTCATGGCTTCTCCACGACCTATTATGCATACTTTTCCTCCACAGGGCGGACAAGTATATCATCACGCTCCCAGTGAGGATGCTGGCGTGTATGAAATATTGGACGAGTTCCAGGAACAGTTTCTGCAAATGCAGAAGGAACTCAAGACTCTCCGAGGACAAGATCTATTTGGAAAAAATGCTGCAGACCTCTTTCTGGTTCCAAATGTTAAGATTCCTCACAAATTCAAAGTACCAGAGTTTGAGAAGTACAAAGGGAATTCATGCCCACAAAGTCATCTCGTGATGTACGCTCGAAGAATGTCAACTCAAACTGATAATCAACAATTGCTCATTCATTATTTCCAAGACAGCCTGACTGGTGCTGCACTCAAATGGTACATGAACTTGGACAGTTCAGAGATTCGTACTTTTCGAGACCTCGGAGAGGCCTTCGTCAAACAGTATAAGTACAATCTGGATATGGCTCCCGACAGAGATCAACTCCGGGCCATGACTCAAAAGGATAGAGAAAGCTTCAAGGAATACGCTCAGAGATGGCGTGAAGTTGCTGCTCAAATTTGTCCACCACTTGAAGAGAAAGAAATGACGAAAATCTATCTCAAGACTTTGAGTCCATTTTACTACGGACGAATGGTTGCCAGTGCTCCAAGTGACTTTACCGAGATGGTGAACATGGGTGTACGTTTAGAAGAAGCAGTTCGAGAAGGGCGCTTGAACAAAGAACCAAAATCTTCTATTGGTCCAAGGAAGTATGGAAGTTCTTTCCAGAAGAAAAAGGATCAAGATGTCAGCAATGTCTTGCACAAAGTTAGAAAGAGGTTTCAACCTCAGGTTGCTATAGTAACTCCAGTTGTTAACTCAGCGCCAGCTTATCAACCTCAGGTTTCGCAACAACCATTTCAACAAAGGTCACAACAACCTCAGTAGCAGGTTCGACCTCCAAATTTCAACAACAATCGGGTTTCAAGGTATCCTCCTTTTGACCCCGTGCCAATGCCTTATGCGGATTTGTTTCCAACACTACTGGCGAAAGGACTCATTCAGACAAAGAGCCCTCCAAATCCTGTAAATGAATCATCATCTTGGTTCAAGGCTGACCAATCTTGTCCCTATCATCAGGGAGCACCAGGTCACAACATTGAGAGATGTCTCAATTTCAAGATCGACGTTCAAAAATTAGTGAAGAGTGGAATGCTATCCTTCAAAGATACTAATCCCAACGTCCAGGCAAATCCTTTGCCGCAGCATAAAGAAGCTTTAGTGAATCTGATAGATCAACACCCCAATGTCATTCAAATCTACGACATCCGTCAGATAGGGGAAAATCTCGTCAAGATGCACGCTAGACAAGCTGGATATGGTCATGTACCACCTCACAACTACTTCACGTGTGAAATTTGTTCAAAGAATAATCAAGGATGTGTTGTAGTTCAAGCTGCATTACAAGAACAAATGGACTTAGGATGGATTCAACACATCCGAGTCAAAACTGAGCACGACGTCAACATGGTGCAAGGGTGTCCAGGAGAATATAAAATCTACAAAGTTGAAGATCTCGAAGGATCGGTAGTCAGGTTCCATAAGACTTTGAATGGACTTGCCTACTTTGGAACGGATTTCCATCCTTATGTTAGATGCGAAATCTGTCGAAGAAATTCACGAGGATGTTTGCGCGTTCGCAACGACATTCAGAAACTAATGGATGATAATACCATTACAGTTCTTGCCAACAGAGAAGATGACGAAGTCTTTATCGTATCTCCTCAAATTAATCAAGTTGAACCAACGCAAGTGAAGTATGACAGCAGGAAGACAGCAATTGCTCCGTTAGTCATTTACTTACCAGGTCCTGTACCGTATGAGTCCGACAAGGCTATACCATACAAGTACAATGCTACATTCATTGAAAATGGTAAGGAAATACCATTACCGTCTGTTTTCAATATTGCTGACGTTAGTCGAGTCACTAGAAGTGGACGAGTCTTTAACAGAGCAACAGAAAATGTGGAAAAGCCTTCAGAAGAAGCCCCACATAGGCAAGACAATCATCCGACCAATGTTGTTCAAGCGAAAGAAAATGATGAGATCTTGAAGTTAATCCAGAGGATTGAATACAACATTGTAGACCAGCTGCTACATACTCCGTCTAGGATATCTGTTCTTTCCCTACTATTGAGTTCTGAAGCTCATAGGGAAGCTCTACAGAAAGTTTTGGAACAAGCTTTCGTAGAACCAAGTGTTACTGTAGGACAATTCAACAGTATCATTGCCAACATTTCCGCAGGAACTAGCCTGAGTTTCTGTGACGAAGATCTTCCTGAAGAAGGAGTGGACCATAACCTTCCACTTCACATCTCAGTTAGCTGCATGGGTGATGTACTCACAGGAGTCCTAATAGACAATGGATCCTCTCTCAACGTCATGCCTAAATCAACATTATCAAGATTATCTTTCAAAGATTACCCGTTGAGGGACAGTCACGTCATCGTCAAAGCATTTGATGGATCAAGGAAGTCAGTTTTTGGAGAAGTAGATCTTCCCATAACTATTGGACCTCAGACGTTCAAAATTACTTTCCAAGTTATGGATATCCCGGCACAATACAGTTGTTTGCTAGGTCGCCCATGGATTCATGAGGCTGGGGCAATTACTTCAACGCTTCATCAGAAACTGAAATTCATTAGAAATGACAAGTTGATAACCGTATGTGGAGAACGAGCTTTTATTGTCAGCAACCTGTCATCATTCTCCGACATAGAACCAAAAGAAGTCGTTGGAACCAAATTCCAAGCACTTTCCTTGGACAAGGAAAAAGGAAAGGAGAAAGCAGCATCTATTTCTTCATACAAAGATGCAATCCAAGTTGTAAAGGATGGCACTACCAGTGGTTGGGGGCACATTAATATTCCTACCAACAACAAGAACAGAACAGGAGTTGGATTCTTTCCAACATCATCAAAGGCTATTCCAGGAATTGAGGTAGTTCTTCCAATTCAAGAATCTTTCCACAGCGGAGGTTTTCTTCAACGTGTTCAACAAGCAGTCAATACCATCGGTACGGAAAACACCGATGAAGAGGAATGGGTATCCTATCTTAACAAAGCAGGATACATCTCCCTACCAGAGTCTGATTCACCTTGCTGTTATCCAACTAAAGGATTTGAAAGTAAGACTCAACCAAGCAGTGATGAAGTTACAAACAGCTTCACCACTAGAAGTCATGGTTCATCAGAAGAAGTTCCTCCTATCCCCGAAGAAACCTGGGACACATTAGGAGAACCAAGCAGAAAATTCGACTACATGGTGAAATACTCCGCTCCTGAAAGTTCAAGAATCTCTCTTGAAGATATTGTTCCAACTGGATGGAACATTGATTACGAGTACCACTCTCAGCCAAAAGAGATATATAACCCTTGCTATTCATCATCAGCATCTGTTGAAGTCATCATTGAGGATTATATCCCCAAATCACCTTCCGAGGCTACTGATTTAGAGTTCACATACCTAGTCAATGCCATCTTGGGAGAAGAGCAAGACCAAAATACAGAAGAGGATGATCTCGAAAGTGTCTCCGACAACGAGTCTCTCCATTCAGAAGATTGGAAGTTTCCTCAAAAGAAAAACCGACATACTCCACTTGGAAATGGGTATGCTCACACCGCTCAGTTTGCCGAAGTAGAAGAAGATCGTCTGAGTGTTGCAAAGACAGTGGTTGGTAAATTAAGACCTACCACAGGCCAGCTTAAGCCTAAGGTTCCAGATTACTTAGTGCACAATGGGGTTCGCCACTATTGGACAGCTGTTAAAGTTTCAACTGTTGTTCGCACTCCTAAGTAGGAACTTTCACCGTTATTTTGTCCTCTCACCATAGCCCAGGGTGAAGAGATGTTTCATAGGGCTTTGCATTTTACTATTTCTTAGGAAAATGTCCCTCTTTGCTTCGCCCAAAGCAATAGAGTTTTGTTTTTTAGGGTCTTTGTTTCAAGAAATGACTGTCAATAAATAAAAATGTCATTTTGTTCCTTCGTTAGTTTTTGCTTTTCTTTTTTCAGAAATTGGTAATCCTAAAAAACACCCTTAAAAAACAAAAAAAAATTTCCATTAACTGCATACACCGAGTCTTCCCTCGTTGTCTAAATAAAATTTATCACACATATGCAGATTAATTATAAAATACCCCGTTGAAACGTACGACAGTATGACTTCTCCAAGCTTTGGGTTTCCTGTATTCGAGGCAGAGGAAGAAGAAGACGAAGAAATATCAAAGGAAATTTCACGGTTACTTAAACAAAAGGAAGGGGCCATTCAGCCATACAATGAGCCTCTAGAGATCATCAACCTTGGTTCCGATGGAAACAGAAAAGAGGCTAATATTGGAGCTTCACTCAGCTCAGAGATCAGAGAGAGTTTGATACAGCTGCTCAGAGAATTTTCAGATGTCTTTGCTTGGTCTTATCAGGATATGCCAGGGTTGGATACCAGTATAGTGGAGCATCACTTACCATTAAACGCAGAATGTCCTCCGGTCAAGCAAAAATTGAGAAGAACTCATCCAGAGATGGCCATGAAAATCAAAGAAGAAGTTCAAAAGCAAATCAACGCTGGTTTCCTCGTCACTTCAGAATACCCTTAGTGGTTGGCTAACATTGTTCCCGTTCCTAAGAAAGACGGAAAAGTCCGCATGTGCGTCGACTACAGAGATTTGAACAAAGCTAGCCCTAAGGATGACTTTCCTTTACCACATATTGATATGCTGGTTGACAGTACAGCAAAATCCAAAGTTTTCTCATTCATGGACGGATTTTCAGGATACAACCAAATCAAAATGGCACCTGAAGATATGGAGAAAACAGCTTTCATCACCCCCTGGGGCACGTTCTGCTATCGCGTTATGCCTTTTGGACTAAAGAACGCAGGGGCAACATATCAAAGAGCCATGACTACACTTTTCCACGACATGATGCATAAGGAAGTGGAAGTCTATGTGGATGACATGATCGCCAAGTCAGAGAATGAGGAAGATCACATACAGAATCTGACAAAGTTATTTCAACGCTTACGGAAGTTTCAGCTTCGCCTGAATCCCAACAAGTGTACCTTTGGTGTCTACTCAGGAAAACTCCTTGGTTTCATCGTCAGCAAACGAGGAATTGAAGTGGATCCAGACAAAGTCAAGGCAATTCAAGAAATGCCTTCACCCAGAACCGAGAAACAAGTTAGAGGATTTCTTGGACGTCTGAATTACATCTCGAGATTCATATATCTCATGACTGCAACTTGTGCTCCAATTTTCAAACTTCTACGGAAAAATCAGAGTTGCGTCTGGACAGACGATTGTCAGAAAGCGTCCGACAGCATTAAGGAATATCTGCTCGAATCACCCATCTTGTCTCCTCCAGTGGAAGGAAGACCTTTGATAATGTACTTAACCGTCTTAGAAGATTCCATGGGTTGTGTCCTTGGACAGCAAGACGAGACAAAGAGAAAAGAGCATGCCATCTACTACCTGAGTAAGAAATTCACTGACTGTGAGTCACGCTACTCCATGCTCGAGAAAACCTGTTGTGCTTTGGCCTGGGCTGCCAAACGTCTCCGCCAGTACATGATTCGACATACTACTTGTTTGATCTCTCATATGGATCCAATCAAGTACATCTTTGAGAAGCCTGCCTTAACCGGGAGAATTGCCCGTTGGCAGATGTTATCAGAATATGACATTGAGTATCACGCACAGAAAGCCGTGAAAGGAAGCATTCTAGCTGAGCACCTGGCTCACCACCCACTCAATGGTCATGAATCAACCGATTTTGACTTTCCGGACGAGGACGTTATGTACCTCAAGATGAAAGATTACGACGAGCCACTACCAGACGAAGGACCTGAGATAGGATCCCAATGGGGCTTAATCTTTGACGGAGCTGTCAATGCTTATGGACAAGGAATTGGGGAAATCATTGTTACACCTCAGGGTACCCATATTCCATTTACCGCCAGATTAACTTTCAAATGCACAAACAATGAGGCCGAATATGAAGCTTGCATTATGGGTCTCGAAGAAGCCATGGATCTAAGAATCAAACACTTGGATGTATATGGAGATTCTGCTTTGGTCATCAATCAAATCAAAGGAGAATGGGAAACACGCCAACCTGGGTTAATTCCTTACAAAGACTACGCGAGAAGATTGTTACCATTCTTCGACAGGGTAGATTTTCATCACATTCCTCGTGAAGAAAATAACTTGGCTGATGCATTAGCCACACTCTCTTCCATGATTAGGATAAATCATTGGAATGACATTCCTCGGATCGATGTTATGCGCCTGGATAGGCCTGCTCATGTTTTCACAGTAGAAGCAATTATCGACGACAAACCGTGGTATCACGACATCAAGAACTTTCTTCAAAGACAAGAGTACCCTCTTGGGGCATCAAAGAAAGATAGAAAAACTTTGAGAAAGTTAGCTGGCATATTCTTCCTGAATGAAGATGTTCTGTACAAGAGAAATTTCGACATGGTTCTGCTCAGATGCGTTGACCAGAAAGAAGCAGAAACACTCATGAGAGAGATACATGAAGGTTCCTTTGGTACTCACACCAATGGACACACCATGACAAGGAAAATACTGAGAGCAGGATATTATTGGCTGACAATGGAGTCAGATTGCTACCTGTATGCAAAGAGGTGTCACAAATGCCAGATCTACGCCGATAGAATTCATGTGCCACAATCTCTTCTCAACATACTCTCTTCCCCTTGGCCTTTCTCCATGTGGGGAATCGACATGATTGGAATGATTGAGCCGAAAGCGTCCAACGGACATCGCTTCATCTTGGTAGCCATAGACTATTTCACCAAATGGGTCGAAGCAGCTTCATATGCAAACGTTACAAGACAAGTTGTCGTCAGGTTTATCAAGAATCACATCATCTGTCGCTACGGCATTCCTAGCAGGATAATCACTGACAATGGGTCAAATTTGAATAACAAAATGATGAAGGAGCTTTGTGAAGAATTCAAGATTGAGCATCACAACTCATCTCCTTACAGACCAAAGATGAATGGGGCTGTGAAGCAGCTAACAAGAATATCAAGAAAATCATTCAGAAGATGGTCATCACTTACAAATATTGGCATGAAATGCTCCCATTTGCTCTTCATGGTTACCGTACATCTGTACGTACTTCGACTGGAGCAACTCCTTTCTCCCTTGTATATGGCATGGAGGCAGTCCTACCTATAGAGGTTGAGATCCCATCAATGAGAGTCTTGATGGAGGCAAAATTAACAGAAGCCGAGTGGTGTCAAAGCAGATTCGATGAATTGAACTTAATCGAAGAAAAGCGCATGACAGCTTTATGCCACGGACAGCTATATCAACAAAGAATGAAGAAAGCTTTCGACAAAAAGGTTCGGCCTCGCACAATCAAAGAAGGCGACCTTGTACTAAAAAAGATTCAATCTTTTCTCACAGATTCGAGAGGGAAATGGACTCCCAATTATGACGGCCCATACGTGGTCAAGAGAGCTTTCTCAAGAGGAGCCTTAATACTCACGACTATGGATGGAGAAGAATTCACCCGTCCTGTGAACGTCGACGCAGTCAAGAAATACTTCGCCTAAATAAACAAAAGAATAGCTCGCTAAGTTGAAAACTCACAAAGAGTGGCTTAGGCAAAAAAGAGCGTCTCGGTGAATCGAAAACCCGAAAGGGCGATTCAGGAAAAAGTTAGAGACATAAAAATATATATATATAATCAATCCCGGTAGACTTAAAACCTGAAAGGGGTAGTTTACGCAAAAGTTAGGAATAAATGGCAAGTAACTGTGTTCAGGATAAACTTGATCATTCGAGATCCATAGCGGAGTATTCATCATCAGTAGGTCATCTTCTACGAAGCACGGATACAGCACAATTCGGAGTGGAAGGGAAAGATAACGGTCGTCACGTTTCATCATAGCCCTTCTCCCAAAAATTACCAATTTCCAACTTTGTAAATACTCCATGGCATCAAGCATTTGGCTGATTACCATTCCATATATAATAATTCGAGCCTTGTGCCTTTTCTTTGCAATCTAGTCTTATTCAGTTTGTTAAAATGCATTTTAAGTTTAAACAGTCATTTTCTTGAAACAAATGTTTTCATAAAACCAAAATGAATTTACTTGCAAAAGTAAAGGTGAAATTTCTTTCTAAGGTTTACTTACAATAGGAAGAATGCGAACAGTTGTTCCAAGAACGGTTGAGACTCCGGGAACCCAGATTTCCCCATGAGGTCGCTTTGCGAACATCTCCCGATGACGGATCTTCACTTTAAATCATTTCACTCACTTCCAAACTGCGGGCAACTGATAACCAGATATCCCCAATGGAGTGCATCTCTCAAGAAGAAGACATCTTCTGATCAACAAAGTTCAAGTCGTATCCCAGGATTTCACATCCGCGACAATTCTATTCACATTCACTTTGCATTTTATAATATTCATACATTACATCATAATTACATAGTCTAGTCGGGCTTTGATCATGTTAGTACCCAAGTCATTAAGACATGTACTCGAGTTTTCCCTGCGAGTTGTGGAAGAACTTTCTTTTTTGAGACGACAGTTCATAGACAAAGATCTCCCTGAGTAAGTCAACAAATGGCAATCTCCTTTAAAGAGATAGTTTGTTCACTTTTGGAGTTCCCCAGCCGAGGTTCTCCCGCAGAGCGACACTTGGCAATCTTCTTCAGATAAGATAGTCTATTTTGCATTTTTAATTCCCCATAGGGTCGATGAGAGTATGGTCTTTCCCCGGCAGGATCAATAAATACCACTTTTCGTCAAGGAAAATAATTTGGGATCTCCCCGAGCAAGTCAACAAATGGCAATCTCCTTTAAAGAGATAGTTTGTTCACTTTTGGAGCTCCCCAGCCGAGATTCTCCCGCAGAGCCACACTCGACAAAATGGTTTTATTTCACATTTTCCTTCTTCACAGAGTCGTTCAATATCCCGAGCAAGGTCAATGGATGACAGATTGCACCAGGAAAATAACTCTGATTCTCCGGCATAGTTGACGAGTGACAAGTTTTCTCCCAGGAGGATGCTTCAACAAATCCCCAGCAGAGTCAGTGAACGGCAATCTTCTTCAAGAAGATAGTTCGGATTCCCCAGCAAGTCAGCAAGCAGAAATCTCCCTCAAAGAGTAAAGTTTGTTCACTACTTTTGTTATCCCCAACGGGTCAGTAGACGGCAATCTTCTCCGGAAGATAGTTTGTCCACTTTTGGACTTCCCAAGCAGGTTGACAGTTGACAATCTTCTCCGGAAGGTAGCTTGTCCGCTTTCGAATTTCCCCCACCAAAATAAGCAAATGGCAGTCTCCTCCATTAGAAGACAGTTTGCTCACTTTTTCCTAAGACGAGCCAGTGAATGGCAGTCTTTCCCCAAGGGAAGACAGTTTGTCTGTTAAATACTCAAGAAATCGACAAATGGCAGTTTCTTTAAACAGTTTGTCTGTTTCTGGGATGTTTCATCCCCTTCAGAGTCGACAAATGGCGGTTTTCCTCTTAAGAAAACAGTTTGTTGATTCCCCGGCATTAGTCGACGAATGGTGGTTTTCATCCCGAAAACAGTTCGTTCGCTTTCAAGCAAAGTCATTAGCCCCTCAAAAGATCATGAGGCCATATGACATTCTTTCAAAAACATCAAGTCGAAAGGAAAGATGGTAAAGTTTCTTTATTACCATCAAATGGCGTCTCATCTCCAAGTGCTGATGAGAAGTTTGATGAGGAAACAAACCTTTGGAAATTTTCTCTTTATCTGAGATATTGTCCAAATATAACTGAGACCAGTTCCAAGATACAGACATCCGGATCGAGGGGAGGTTATCACAACTGAGACCAGTTTCGAGATATGGACATCCGAAACGAGGGGAGGTTGTTTATCGTCAATATAACTGAGACCAATTCCGAGATACAGACATCCGGATCGAGGGGAGGTTATCACAACTGAGACCAGTTTCGAGATATGGACATCCGAAACGAGGGGAGGTTGTTTATCGTCAATATAACTGAGACCAGTTCCGAGATACAGACATCCGGATCGAGGGGAGGTTATCACAACTGAGACCAGTTTCGAGATATGGACATCCGGAACGAGGGGAGGTTGTTTATCGTCATTATAACTGAGACCAGTTCCGCGATACAGACATACGGATCGAGGGGAGGTTGCTTACCTTTTTCTAAGTATCGACACTTAGTTGAAGAAGATGGATTGCGCATGTTACTTTGCCATCCATTCACCCGAATCCACATTACGTGTTTCTACAGGAGTTTGTCTCCCTATCCCCCGCCGAGTGCGACAATGGGATCAAGTCATACAAAGATTTTCATCATTGCAACATCTCAGGAACGCCCAAAAATTTGGGCATTCTTTGGTATTTAAGTCTCTTTCACTCTGAAGTAATCGAGATATCAATCTCTCTCCCTCCAGATAAAAGAAACTTAAATAGGGGCATCTGTCATACCCTAATTTTTGACCCCCTGAGATGTCATAATATTTTAGACTTTTCATCAAAGACAAAATAGATACTCAGAGCAGTCACTTGTTCATCTGATACCCAGTCTAGGGTTTTGAGCCCCATCAAGGACTAAAATCAGGGATCACATTTGGGAAACCCTAGAAAACTCCAGGGGATCACTCAAAGGAATCAATCATCTTCAAATGGCTCATATAACAATATCCACTGGGCATTACACTCCAAGCCAAGATCCATAGTCATCAATTTCATCTGGTCGACAATTAGGGTTTTTGACCTAATTCACCAAGATAGTTGACTTTTAATCAGGATATGGATCCAAAACTCAAAGCATGACTCAAGAGCTTCTATTCCCTCAATATAATCCATTCACATTACTCATTTGAAGAGGAGATTTTGATTCATCACAAAAGTCCAAGAATTCCCTTCATTTGAAAAAGTCAACTGCACAGGATCGCATTTGACTTTTTGGAAATTTTGGTCAACCATGACTTTTGAAGTTTTAAATCATCAATATATGATATTTGAAGTCATTTGATCAAGTAAAATCAAGAAAATAAATCAAAAATCAAAAGTCAAAAGTTTGACTTTTCAAGTAAAATCAATCAAAAATCAAAAATCAAAAGTCAAAAGTTTGACTTTTCAAGTGATTTTTGCCAAACTTTGTGTCGCGGGCGAAAAATCGTTTTGTTCCTCTTTTTGTGGGATGAGACACCTGATGCCTTCTTTGGGCTCGAGTGCTCAAAAAAATGATTTTTCTTTTGTACCGACCAAACTTTTTATTATTTCCAAAGGAGGAAAAGGAAAAAAGCTGCAATAACCTAAAAGTGGGGGGAGAGATCTTGGGTAAGAGGGTTGGTTATACGAAGGGAAGGTATTAGCACCCAACGTATCTATAGTACTCTATAGGTTTCTTTGTTTTGTTTTTCATTCCATGTTATTGAGAGGTTCTTGTGAAATAGGTGGGACCTAAGGTGTTTGTTTGATTATGCTCGCAAAGATCATCGCGATCCTCTGCATACATATCCCTTAGAGGGAATCAGAGCATCTGTAGCTCGGGGTCTACGGGTGCTAAGGTTTGAATGGTTTGAGAGAGAAGTTTTGCTCGCCAAGGGTACGACCTTGTGCCTACGTATTCTCAAAGGGATGTTGAGAAAGTCAGAGCAATCGTAGTTCCCACTTATGCTAGTGGAAGCAAAGGATAAGAGACAAATGTCATCTAAATGTTCGATGTATCTAATCTATATCATCACATACATCTGTTTGATTTTTGTTTGAAAATCTTTTCATTATAAGCCCTGGGCCATGCCATTTAGGGTGCTTAGAATGATAAAGATGTTTTTGTTGTTTAACCAGCCTTGTGGCAAAAGTTTCAATGAAGTCAGCCTTGTGACAAAAACTTTGATTAATCAGCCAGCCTTGTGGCAAAAGTTTCAATGAAGTCAGCCTTGTGACAAAAACTTTGATTAATCATCCAGTACGGTGGTAAAACAGTTTGATTGATTAGCCAGCCTTGTGGCAAAAAGAAGTTTGATTGATTAGCCAGCCTTGTGGCAAAAAAGTTTGATTGATTGATTGTTTGTGATGATATAGAAGAGATACTCCTATCATAGAGATGATAAATGTCTAATCTCCTAGGGTATTTTGATTTGGATATTGGGGATGCTTATAAGAAGCCCGTGGGTCCTTGTACGAAGCCCAAGAGGAGGCTATCCGAGGGTCCTTGTATTGTAAGCCCAAGAGGAGGCTATGGGAGGGACAATCCAGGGTCCTTGCATTGTAAGCCCAAGAGGAGGCTATGGGAGGGTCACTCGTTTGTACAAAGCCCAAGGGGAGGCATGGTATAGTTGGTTTGAGCTCTTAGAGCGATTTCACCGGGAAACCATACTCTATGTCCTAACCTAAACTAGGGAGATTCTTTGCACGAAGCCCAATAGGAGGCTATGGGGAACCTAGTGTTGTACTAAGTTGAATAAGCATATAACACAATCACAAGTATGAACAAGTACGAACAAACATGAACAAGTACATGAACAAATATGAACAGTTATACATATATGACAAAGTGTGTGTATATAATGGAGTTTATGAAGGAAATATACCTGTAAGCATGATCCATTTGTATACACAGGGCTCGGGACTCATACTCGGGGAGAGGTCCACTTGAATTTATTCAAAGCTATGTAAACTGGTATTTACAAAAGGGCTTGGGACTTATACCTACATGGAGGCCCATGGTATTTTTGGGAAGATTTAAAGAAACCTTCATTTTTGGTTTGTTATTCAAAGTTAAAAAACAGATTGAGATATGTACAAAAATGTGTGTGTACAATGAAATACCTAATTTCATGTACAGGAATGGGTATGTACAAAAGGGGTTTGGGACTTATACCTACATGGAGGCCCGTGGTATTTTTGAAAAGTTTTGAAGTTTTGTTGTTTTGAAAATGATTTGGAAATTGTTTTGAAAAGATTTTGTTTTGAAGAAGTTTTATTGTTTTGAAAACTGTACAAAAAGAAAAGAAATGGGACTTACACTCTCTAATATTCGAGAGGCCCCACTTCATTTTGAAAATCGATTGATTAATAAAAAAGGATTAAAAAAAGAAGTGGTTTATCGTTTTGAAAAAGAATCGCGATCGCTCGTCTTAAAACGATTTGAATTTGAAAGAAAACAACTTAATTAAGTTAAAACAAGTTTTAATACTCAATTAAGACCTAAATGATTAGGGTTTGATCACAAAAAAAATATTTACAAGTGATTAGGTTAAAAATTAAATGAAAAACAATATTTAAAGTATTTAAAAACACTTAAAAATGTATCATTTTAAACCTAATTAAAAGCATATTAAATAAATCTTTTTTTGTGATTTTTTTTGATATTGTCAAAATATGTATATTAAATAAGAGGTGTGTAAAAAATGAATCAAAAATAAGTTGATTTGATTGGTTAAATTAAAGGATGAATTTGTGGAAAAAAATGAACAAAATAAGTGATAAAAAAATGGTTTTGTCTTCACTAAGACTTGAACCCACGCCCTTGTGTTTACCAGCCAAAACACTTGCCAACCCAGCTGCGCGCGCAGCTTGTTACTATAACAACTCCATTTAATTATATTTAAAAATTAACATTTGAAATTTCTGAACAGAAAATGGCGCCAAGAACACCATCCCCATTTGATTTTGAAAATTCTTGAAACTGAACCAAATTGATCAAGTAAAGGGTCTATCTTGCTCGGTTTTGGACGAGGAACATGATGATAGCATTTAATTTCATTTATTTTAACTCTAAGGCCATTGATTCTCTGATGAACACGAAGAACCCTAATCCTATGATTCATTCTAAAATCGTGTATGTGCAAGTTATGATGCAATTGATTGAGGGTTAATGATCCTCATAGGTGCAGAAACAAGATGGTATGCTCACATTTCATTTATGATGCGTGCAAGTATGAGTTTGAAGTTCATGAGGCTTACCTTCAAAAACGGCCAAAGTGGAGATTGAATTCTTCAGTAGAGGTGTTACAGATGCTTTGCAATGATCTGGATAGCTTCAATGATGATTATGGAACATGTCTGGATGCTTGGAGTGAACTGAATTCATCTGAGCATAGCCATGAGACCCGATCTGCAGTTGCTTGGAGTGAGGATCGAATTTGATGATGGAGGTGTTTCAGATCATGGATGATGATTGGTATAGCTCATATATGATATATGGAATGTGTTTGGATGATTAACATGGACAGATATGGGCTAGTGTGAATTTTGGCATGATAAGGCTCTCTTTATGCAAACATGGTGGTTGAAGAGTGATTCTGAGATTTAGGTGTTTTTGGGGTGTGTGGATGGATCAAACACATCACATTTGATGTTTATGAGATGTTAGAACCCTCACTTTGGCCAGAAATTGCAAGAGATGGAAATTGCAATTCTCCCTCTTTGAAACTCATGAAACTTGCAACTTAAGAAAGAAGAGAGAAAACCTATGATTATGAGGTTTTGGTGTGAATTGAAGAGTGGAAATGACCTCTATTTATAGGCCAAAGTTTCTGAATACAAAGCTCTTGCAAGTTGATCAAGAATGATGATTTGGCTTAAGAGATAAAATGGAATCTTTCACAGTAAATGCAAATGGTTAAAGTAACTAAACCATGGTTATTTTGGCCAAGCTTCTTATCTCTTTCCATTCTGATCTCAAATCAGAAAATATCATTCAATCATTGCTTTGGTGTGTCATTGCTTGAATTATAGGCCATATAGTATTGAACTTAGTGAAAATGGCTTGTAATTTTATGCATAATGACCTCTAATTGCAAAATTCAAAACCATAGCTACACTCCATATTTTTTCATGCTCTTGGACATTTTGGAAAGCTCATATTACACACTTCAAAACCCTAGTTGAAAGTTTCTTCAAGATCCTTAAGGAAGTGGGTGAAAAAGATCCATGAACTTTGAGAAAAATGAGGTTTCAAGTGAAATTTTCCAAAGATGCCAACTTTGAAGCTCCATATCTCTTAAATGGTTGATCTTATGGAAAAAATTTATATGTGTCAAAGTTGTTTATTGGATCAAAATCTACAACTTTCATGTTGGAAGTTTTTTTCAGTTTGTAGGTGAAATTTTGAGTTATTCCCCTCCAAAGTTTGGAAAAAACCATGAAAAACACTTAGAAAAATTTTTTAAGTATGAAAGTCAAACTTTTGACTTTTTGATTCTTGATTGATTTTCTTGATTTTTCTTGATCAAATGACTTCTCACATCATATATTGATGATTTAAAACTTCAAAAGTCATGGTTGACCAAAATTCCCCAAAAGTCAATGGTGATCTTGTACAGTTGACTTTTTCAGACGAATCGCGTTTCTGGAGATTTCACATGAAACAGGCTAACCTCATCAAATGAATGGATCACATTGAAGCATTAGAGGATATTGAGCCATGGTTTGAGTTGTGGCACCATGTCCTGATTAAAAAGTCAGTTGTTTAGTGAATTACGTCAAAAACCCTAATTGTCGACCTGATGAAATTGATGACTGTGGATCTTGAATTGAGATGTAATTTCCATTGGATGTTGTCATAGGGATTATTTGAAGATGATTGAAACCTTTGATTGACTTCCTGGGGTTTTTTAGGGTTTCCCAAATGTGATCCCTGATTTCAGTCCCTGATAGTTCAAAACCCTGATCTGAGGATTTGTCTGATCAATCTTTGTGTAGGAGGTGTTATGAGCCAAATGGATTAGGTCAAAATGATGCACTTGGAGTCTTGAGGTCATGTCCCAAGTCATTAGGTCAAATCCTGAGCAGAAGTCAGGGGTATGCTATCTTCAGTCAAAACCCTAATCTGGTTGATTCAAAGCCTTTGAGCTTGTTGAAATGAATCTCTGAGGACCAAATGTTGATTGTTGATGAAGATGATTCATTTGAGATGAAGGGAGAACAAAAACCCTAATTGATTGTTACTTGTACTGATGAGTGATTTCCAGATTAAACCCTACTGAGTCACAAGTAGCAAACACAAGCTATGCAATTTGTTAGAGATGCAAATGATGCATATGCAAATGATATGAGGTGGTATCTTAGGTCAAAAATTGGGGTATGACAGATGCCCCTATTTAAGTTTCTTCAACCTGAGACATGAAGATTGAAAATCTTCGTTTTGATAGGGTGGAAGAGACTTAAATATCAGAAGACGCAAATTTTGGACCTAAGATACCAAAATTGCGAACGATACGAGGATATCTTTACCGAGGGAATATCAAAACTGACTCCGCTGGGGAAAAGAGATCGGGAAGAATATCTCAATCCGTTTTAGGAAGAGAATCCGTTTTATCGGGAAAGCAAGTGTATGTTTCACCTGGGAATAATAGCTTTGTAAGAAAAGCTTACCTATCGACATTATCGACTATCAGCATGGGGATAGACTTGTTTAATAATGCGAAGGTGAAAGGTATGAAACTGTGTTACCGACTATCAGCATGGTGATAGACTTGACAAGGTAAAAAGAGTTTCAAAGGTTCGGTTAATATTATCGACTATCAGCATTGTGATAGACATGTTTAATAATATAACCAGAACAAAAGTTACCGACTACCAGCCTCGTGATAGTGGTTTTGAAGACATGATCAATTATCAGCCAAGTGACAAAATGATCCTGGAGACTTTGCTAGGGGAATTACTGGTTATTCAGCCTTGTGAACAGTAATAAGGCCCTAATTGTCAAATGGTCTTCATGATTGATTTCCTTGAAAGGAAAAAACTTTTGAAAGAGACATAAGCTGCTCAAATGACGAGGCTATTGCTTATTGTCTATTTTTTTCACGACTCTGTTTGAGGAATCGGAATTTTGAATTTTTTGGTAAAGACAAGGCTCTATCCATGAATGAATTGGAAAGAAACAGTCAAACAAGACTTTGTACCCAATGAGGAATGAACTCAAAATGGGATTTTCTCCTTCGTTTTGAGAGGAGAAAACTAAAGCAACCTTCTTCAACGAGGAATGATCTCAGTGGGGAACTGGAGAAAGAAGAAGTTATTTCTGCTTATGGGTGACAGCCTACTTGGAGAGATGACACGCCCATTTTTTTGTTTTTTTTTTTCTTTTTTTTTTTCTTCTCTTTTTTTTTTTTGAGGATAGATATATCCTAAACAAGTGATTTTAGGCAGACATTTGAAAAATGCAATGATGCATAAATGATGCAAATATGATGAATGATGAATGTCATGAATGTAGTATGCATGTTGACAATACTGACAGACAAAGAAGTATATACTGGAGACGGACCAACGTCGCAATACAACCAGATACTTGGTAAATGTTCTTCAACACGGTGTAGATAACACAGGTGATGAATGGTGTTGCGTGCTTTAGACTTCTCTGGGGAAGATAAGCATTTTTCCTTATTGAGATGGAAGAACCTTTTCACTGGAGATAGAAAATCTTCGTTACTGGGGATAAAAGACCTTCTTCATTGGGGATAGAAGAGCTTCTTCATTGGGGATAGAAGAGCTTCTTTACCTCGAGGGATAATTGCTTCAAGAATTCTTTTCTGGGACAAGAATACCGTTGTCTCAACAATTTTTTAGGGAGAATCCATTTGTTCATCCTATGGAGACGACTGCTGATGTTCCTTCCGTTGTTCACAACTCAAAGGAAAGTTTCGCTTTTATTTTGAAAAAGTGAAGTAAATTCATTTAAAACTTATTTTCTTTTTTTCAAAAAATGAATAGCACAATTAAAGCGTCATTTTGAAAGCTAAAAGAAATTAGAGATTGCAAACAAATGGGCACAAGGCTCAAATTTATTTAATAGGATGGTAATCAGCTAAAGGCGTGATTCCATAGAGTATTTACAAAAGTTGGAAATGGCAATTATGCGGAAAAGGCTACATTGAAAGCAATAACCACTATTCCCCCTAACAACTTTGAGTTACAACTGTGCTTGTCGCTTCAGATTGGCGATGATTTGATTGAAGATCCTTTGATGAGAAAGACTCTTCAAGTGACGAAGTATGGACTGATGCAGTTACTTTGTCATGAATCCCTAATTTTTGCCTAGATTGCCCTTCCAGGTTTTCAATCTACCAGGATGAATTTTTTTCTGTTTATAGTCTCTAATTTTTGCCTGGACCGCCCTTTCGGGTTTTCAGTCCACCGAGACGCTCATTTTTGCCTAAGTCGCCCTTTGCGGGTTTTCGACTTACCGAGCTGTTCTTTTGTATTTTTTAGACAAAGTATTTCTTGACTGCATCAGCATTCACAGGATATGGGAGTTCATCACCATCCATGGTTGCAAGAGTCATGGCGCCGCCAGAAAATGTTCTTTTGACAACATACGGGCCTTCGTAATTAGGAGACCATTTGCCCCTAGAATCTGGTTGAAAAGACAAGATCTTTTTAAGCACGAGGTCGCCTTCTCGAAATTCACGAGGTCGAACCTTTTTGTTGAAAGCTTGTTTCATCCTTGCTTGGTATAACTGTCCATGGCATAGAGCAGTCATACGTTTTTCTTCGATTAAGTTCAACTGATCGTATCTGCTTTGACACCATTCAGCCTCTGATAACTTAGTCTCCATGAGGACTCTCATTGATGGGATTTCAACTTCTACGGGGAGCACAGCTTCCATGCCGTATACTAGAGAAAAAGGAGTTGCCCCTGTTGAAGTACGCACTGAAGTACGGTACCCATGTAAAGAAAATGGAAGCATTTCATGCCAGTCTTTGTAAGTGACGACCATTTTCTGGACGATCTTCTTTATGTTCTTGTTGGCGGCTTCGACGGCGCCGTTCATTTTTGGTCTATAAGGAGAAGAGTTATGATGCTCAATCTTGAATTCCTCACATAATTCTTTCACCATCTTGTTGTTCAAATTTGAACCATTGTCAGTAATGATCTTCCTGGGAACACCATATCGGCAAATGATGTTGTTCTTGATGAACCTCACAACCACTTGTCTTGTAACATTGGCGTAAGATGCTGCTTCGACCCATTTGGTGAAGTAATCAATTGCCACTAAGATGAAACGATGACCGTTTGAAGCTTTTGGTTCGATCATTCCAATCATGTCGATACCCCACATGGAGAAAGCCCACGGAGATGAGAGAACGTTGAGTAGCGTCGGTGGTACATGGATCTTATCTGCGTAGATCTGGCACTTGTGACATCTCTTCACGTGTTTGCAACAGTCTGATTCCATTGTCAACCAATAGTATCCTGCTCTTAAGATCTTTTTGGACATTGCATGCCCATTTGAATGAGTTCCAAAGGACCCTTCATGCACTTCATGCATTAACATGTCTGCTTCGTGTCTGTCCACGCATCTGAGCAAAACCATGTCGAAATTTCTTTTGTATAGCACATCTCCGTTCAGGAAGAAACTACCAGAAAGTCTTCTTAGAGTTTTCTTATCTTTGTTTGATGCCCTAAGTGGGTACTCTTGAGTTTGAAGGAAGCGTTTGATGTCGTGAAACCACGGTTTATCATCGATGACTGCTTCAGTTGCAAATACATAGGCGGGCCTTTCAAGGCGCGTAATTCTGACTCTAGGCACATCATTCCAGTGACTGACTTTGAACATGGAAGATAGAGTAGCCAAGGCATCTGCCATTAGATTCTGATCTCGAGGTATATGATGCAATTCAACCTTGTTGAAGAAAGTCAAAAGACGTCTTGCATAATCTCTGTAAGGAATCAAACCAGGGTGGTAAGTTTCCCACTTGTCTTTGATTTGGTTGATCACGAGGGCTGAATCTCCATATATGTCTAGGATCTTGATCCTTAAGTCAATGGCTTCTTCGAGACCCATGATACAAGCTTCATATTCTGCGATGTTGTTGGTGCAATCAAATAGCAATCTGGCGGAGAATGGGATATGAGTACCCTTGGGAGTGATGATGATTGCCCCAATTCCATTGCCATAAGCGTTTACTGCTCCATCGAAAATTAGGCCCCATCTTGATCCGGGCTCAGGACCTTCTTCTGGTAACGGTTCATCACAATCTTTCATCTTCAAGTACAAGACATCTTCGTCAGGAAAGTCAAACTTGAGAGATTGATATTCATTAATTGGTTGATGCGCCAAGTGATCGGCGAGAATGCTTCCTTTGACCGCTTTTTGAGCACGGTATTCAATGTCATATTCGGATAACAGCATTTGCCATCGGGCAATCCTTCTTGTTAAGGCAGGCTTTTCAAAGACATACTTGATCGGATCCATTTTGGAGATTAACCAAGTAGTATTGTTGATCATGTACTGGCGGAGACGTTTTGAAGCCCAAGCCAAAGCACAACATGTTTTTTCGAGCATGGAGTAACGAGACTCACAGTCTGTGAATTTCTTACTCAGGTAATAGATGGCATGCTCCTTCTTACCGGTTTCATCTTGCTGTCCAAGCATACAACCCATGGATTCTTCTAACACGGTAAGGTACATGATTAGTGGTCTTCCTTCAACTGGAGGAATCAATATTGGTGGTTCTAACAGGTATTCCTTGATACTGTCAAACGCTTTCTGGCAATCTTCAGTCCATACAACCCCTTGATCTTTGCGGAGAAGCTTGAAAATTGGCCCACAAGTAGCAGTCATTTGAGAGATGAATCTGGAGATGTAGTTCAATCGTCCGAGAAATCCTCTTACTTGCTTTTCAGTTTTTGGTGCAGGCATCTCTTGAATAGCTCTGACTTTGTCGGGATCTACTTCAATTCCTCTTTGGCTGATAATGAAACCCAAGAGTTTTCCAGATCTAACCCCAAAAGTACATTTGTTAGGATTCAAGCGAAGCTGATATTTCCTTAGTCGTTGAAACAACTTCAAAAGGTATTCAATATGTTCTTCTTCTGTGCTGGACTTGGCTATCATGTCGTCCACATAAACTTCAATTTCTTTATGCATCATGTCATGAAAGAGAGTAGTCATTGCCCTTTGGTAAGTTGCGCCGACATTCTTTAATCCAAACGGCATCACTTTGTAGCAAAAGGTACCCCATGGGGTAATGAAAGATGTCTTCTCCATGTCTTCGGGAGCCATCTTGATCTGATTATAACCGGAGAACCCGTCCATGAAGGAAAAGACGTTGAACTTAGCGGTGTTATCAACCAGCATGTCGATATGTGGTAATGGAAAGTCATCTTTGGGACTGGCTTTGTTCAAGTCACGGTAGTCAACACACATTCTGACTTTGCCATCTTTCTTCGGAACTGGCACTATGTTGGCCAACCATTGAGGATACTCCGAGGTGACAAGAAAACCTGCGTCGAGTTGCTTTTGAACTTCCACTTTAATCTTGTTAGCCATATCAGGGTGAGTCCTTCGCAATTTCTGCTTAACCGGCGGACATTCTGGCTTCAATGGCAAGTAATGCTGAACAATATTGGTATCCAACCCAGGCATGTCTTGGTAGGACCAGGCAAACACGTCAACATATTCTTTGAGAAGGTCTGTCAACTTACTCTTGACATCAGCATCAAGCAGCGATCCAATGGTCACTTCTTTTTTGTCTTCTTCAGAACCCAAGTTGATCTTTTCTAAAGGCTCTTTGTGAGGCAGAATGGCTCTTTCCTCGTGCTTAAGTAATCGAGAGATCTCGTCCGGGATCTCCTCTTCCTCCTCTTCTTCGGCTTCGAACACAGGAAACTCAAAGTTGGGAGAGGGCATAGGGTTATTGCATTCAATGGGTTTATCAATAGTAAATCTGCACATATGATTTATATCTATTTCAGAAAATTTATGAATGCAAGAGTGTATGCAGATTTTTTTTGAAAAGTTTTTTTTTTATTTTGGTTTTTTAGGATTACCATTTCCAGAAAAAAGGCAAAAATAAAACATATAATGTAGGGAATTCAAAATGACACTTTATTTATGATTCATCTTTGAAACAAAGCCCTAAACACAAACTCATTTGTCTTGGGCAGGACAAAGAGGGAAACTTTTTAAAAACAAAGCCCTATACACAAAGTTATTTGGGCGGAACATTTAAAAGCAAAGCCCTATAAAACATCTCTCTGCTTTGGGCAAGGCAGGAGGTCAAAATAACAGCGAGGTGATTACTTTGAGCGGCGAACAACATTCGGAACGTCGACAGCCTTCCAGTAGCAACGAACTCCTCTGTGTATTATGTATTCAGGAAAATTATCCTCAGAATTGTCTTCAGTATTGACATTGACTGCTGGTCGAGCAGGATTTGAAGGTCCTGGTTTGTCACCCTTGTTCTTTGTAGAGTTGAAACGGTCTTCTTCTACTTCTTGAAGAGCATAAGACGAGTCACAATCTTCAGAATTTTCAGGGTGTATTTCCCAGTCTTCAGGATGAAGAGACTCATTGTCAGCGACACTTTCTGAGTCAGTTGCGGGGCCATCTTCCCCTTCATCTTCAAAAATGGCATTTATGTGATAATAACCATCTTCAGGATTGTTAATCTTGGCAGATGCATTGAAGTCAGTAATTTCAGGCTGCTGAGAAAATTGACAGTATTGGTAAGCCTCTTCTGGTTGACTATTATATTCAAAGGAATCTCCCCATCCAGTTGGTTGGATATCTTCAATCGCAATCTTGTAACTTTCAGGTGCAGTATACTTCACCATATAATCAAATTTTCCACTTGGTTGTCCCAAGGTGTCCCAGATCTCTGCAGGAACAGGCTCAGTTTCTCTGCCTTTGGGTTTCTCTGACGGAGGATATGGTTCTTCTTGAGATATGTATCCCGAGTCATTGAGATAACATTTCCATTCTTCTTCAGTATCGGGTAAACCTTCTTCAATGCATTCTTCGATAAGGACATTGACCTCTTGAGGAATTGGGTTAAGGAATCCTCCACTAATGAATGTTTCTTTGATCGGACGAAGGGTTTCATCCTTCTTGGTGCAGTTTGAGAACATCGGTGAACATCCGAGTCCTGTTCTAGTTTCATTCTTGGTAGGGATCACAACTTGCCCCCGGCCAGTGGTAGTTCCATCTTTCACTACTTTTACCGCCTCTTTGTAAGAAGAGATTGATGCTTTCTTTTTGGAAGATTCATCTTCTAAAGAGAGACCTTGGAACTGCGTTCCTTCCTCATTATCAGCACTTATGAAAGAGAAATTGGATAAATGGCTCACCATTAAGGCTTGCTCCCCACTTATTGTTACCAATTTTCCATTTGTTACAAATTTTAACTTTTGATGGAGCGTCGAAGTCACTGCCCCTGCTTCATGGATCCATGGTCGTCCCAACAGACAGCTATAAGCAGCTTGAATGTCCATGACCTGGAAGGTGATTTGAAATGTATGTGGACCAATTGTCATGGGAAGGTTGACTTCGCCGATAACAGATTTTCGCGATCCATCAAATGCTTTGACTACTACACCACTGAATTTCATAGGCATTCCTTGGTAAGACAAGCGAGCAAGAGTCGTCTTTGGCATAACATTCAAGGAAGATCCAGTGTCTACCAACACATTGGACAAAGAGTCTGACTGACAGTTCATAGAAATGTGCAAAGCAAGGTTGTGATTTCTGCCCTCCTCGGGGAGTTCTTCATCACAGAAGCTTAAATTGTTGCAAGCAGTTATGTTGGCTATTATCCCATCAAAATGATCAACAGTCACATCATGGTCTACAAAAGCTTGATCTAAGACCTTCATCAGGGCTTCCCTGTGGGCTTCTGAGTTTAAAAGCAATGAAAGTATTGAGATCTTTGAAGGAGTCTGCATAAGCTGATCCACAATCTTGTATTCACTTCTTTTGATAAGCTTCAAAATTTCATCAAAATCAGGATTGACATTGGTTCCACTGGATTGACCAACATTAGTGTTTGTATTACTGACAGGAGTTTCCACAGGATTTCCCTCTGGAACATTGACATGATTTTGTCCGGTTGCAGGAGCAACAGGCTGCCTTGGAGGTAGTGGAGTATACACACGTCCACTTCTTGTTACTCGACTCACATCAGCGATGTTCACGACAGATGATAGAGTTGGTAAAGGAACTTCTTGTCCATTCTTTATCATTGTTGCATTGTAGTTGTAGGGAACTGCCTTGTCAGAGTCATAAGGAACAGGTCCAGGTAGACAAATGATCAAAGGAGCAATAGGAACCTTTGGCTTGTTGTAAGTAACTTCTATGCGCTCGGGCATGTTGAAATGAGGAACGATGACGTTAACTTTAGGCATTTCCGAGTTGATATCTGAGACTAAAAGCTCATGCGGATAACATCCTATCATGTTAACTTCATTTTCATCCCTATTTCGGTAGATCTGAATAGTACCATTATCTAACAGCACTTGGAGATCTCTTCTCACAATCGAACATCCATGAGGATCTACACAACATATGCTACAGGAGCCGTATTGATGCTGGCGAAAACTCGGCCCTCGACAGAGAGTGGCGTGCATTTGTACCAAATCGGCTCTTGAGTAATTGATATTATAGACTCGGTATGGACCAGGACATCCATACACCATGTTTACAACATGCCCTCCATGATTGGGCAGCGGATTTGCTTGCACATTTGGATTCAAATTTCTGAATGAGAGGAGATTAGATTTAACCAACCTCTGAACTTCATATTTCAAAGCTATGCAATGCTCAAGATCATGGCCAGGCGCTCCTTGATGATAAGGGCATGAGACCTCAGCTTTGTACCACCATGGGAGTTTCTCAGGTACTGGTGGTGGTGCTCTAGTTTGAACGAGACCTTTTTCAATCAAGGCAGGGTACAATTCTGTGTAAGTCATTGGAATCGGATCAAACTGTGGAGCTCTTTGTACACGATTCTGATTATTATTGAACTGCTGAGCCTGTTGTCGAGGCTGTTGTTGTTGAAACTGCGGGGTAAATCCCGGATTCGGTGTTGTATTAACGACTGGTGTGATAGCAGCAACCTGTCGTTGACAATTGACGTTTCCTCTTGGCCTCCCTTGGGATACCATGTCAACACTTTGTTCTTTCTTCTTTGGGAAACCACTTCCGAACTTTTTGGTTCCACTCGAAGATCCACCTTCTTTAGTCAGACGTCCGGTTCGGACTCCTTCTTCTAGACGCATCCCCATGTTTACCATTTCGGTGAAATCACTTGGAGCACTAGCAATCATGCGTTCATAATAAAACGGACTGAGAGTATTCAAGAAGATCTTTGTCATCTCTTTCTCTTTTAACGGTGGATTAATCTGAGCAGCAGTTTCTCTCCATCGTTGGGCATACTCTTTGAAAGCTTCATGATCTTTCTGAGCCATGGACCGAAGCTGATCTCTGTCTGGAGCCATATCCGAGTTATACTTGTATTGTCGGACAAAGGCCTCACCTAGGTCATTGAATGTTCGAATATTAGTGCTATCCAAGCCTGTGTACCACTTCAGTGCGGCACCAGTCAAACTATCTTGAAAGTAATGGATAAGCAACTGATGATTATCTGCATAAGTAGATATCTTCCTGGCATACATCACAAGATGGCTTTGTGGACAAGAACTACCTTTGTACTTCTCAAAGTCAGGGACCTTGAATTTAGCAGGTATTTGTACATTGGGAACCAAACATAGCTCCTGGGCATTCTTTCCAAACAAATCTTTTCCACGGATAGCTTTAACTTCCAGCTGCATCTTGTTAAACTGCTCTTGGAGGTCTCCCACAAGATTACGCTGATTTGTGCTATCACCTTGATCATGATAAATCTCATTGCCATCATAAGGAACAGTGTGAACCGTAGGGGTCGGAACTGTCATAGTGGGTTGAGAAAGTGCCATAGTGACTTGAGAAAAAGTTACCCCCTGATTTGGAGTGAACTGTGAATTTTGTGCAGCAGGCGCTTCAGTTGTAGCTGTTTGAACCCCAGAAACATTATGGCGGAAACCTGTACCAAAGCTGAAAGGCGGGCCCCAACCTTCTGGCATGGAGAAAGATGGAGTACCGAATGCAACTGTAGAAACTGGAGTAGTGACTTCAGATGTTACCGTTGCTTGACTGTTGGGTGGCGGCGGCTGATTCTGTGCGGCCATTAAGGAGTCAACCAGAGTAGTGAGACTTTCCAACTTTTCCTGAAGGGTGGTCACTGTACCACGAAGCTCAATATTCTCTTGTTCAGAACTTTCCATTATTCTTCTTCTGCTTGAACGAGTATTGTATCTGTGATCTGATTGCGAGCGCGGTCGAGAAACTTTGAGACGCGACAGCTTGACGATCTAATGGAGAAAGATCCAAAAGATGAGACCCTATACAACAGACTCGATATGCAGAATGATGTATGCAAAGAGAAATTTATGATTTTTCCAAACATTTTAAAGATTATTTCCTTGCAAACATTTGAACACAAACAATTCTTTTATTGAAATAATGGGAAATGTTACAACATTGGAGCGTAGCTCCTTACAGAATGAAAATGATACATGAAAATCTAAACAAATCCTAAACATCTTCATCAGACGAAGAACCAAATGCATTGTGCAGCTTGAGCTTCATGATTTCTTTCCCATAGTAAGCTTTCAACTCGGCCTTTTCAGCTCTCAGCTTGTCAACAACATTCTTCCAATTGTCAGGTATCGGAGCGTTGCTTGTCGAGGCTTCAAGATTTTTCTTGCTTTCTTTGATGTATCTTCTGATCGCGGCATCTTTCCGACAGATCTTCTCATCTTTGTTCATGAGCCATCCATCCTGATAATAGAGAGTTTCTTCATGTTCTTTCACTTTTTTCTTCAACTTTCTGTTTTCCACCTCAGCGCTACGAAACTTTTCTTCCCAAGCATCTTTTTCTATCCTCATCTTGGTCAAAGTGTCTTGGTATTCCTCCATAGCGGGAATGTTGGGTCGTTGAGGTACCACAGGGAACATGGGTTTTTCATAATCATAAGGCATTTGAAACTCCCTTGCTCTTTTCTTCACCCAACAGGTGTAGGCGTTCGTAGCGATACAGTTCCTTATCTCACCTTTTTCTTTCCATCGGATGTCGTACCAGGCTTTCACCATTTTTGTTTTTAACCCTTGAGGATCATTTCCTTCCTGATAGAAGTAGCTTTCCACTGTAGGGCCAATGGGTTTAGTTGAATTTGCATACCCGAGTTATCGTCGGGCTAGGACCGGATTGTAGTTAATTCCTCCTTGTGTACCAATGAGGGGTACGTTGGCGAATTCTCCACAACTTTCAATGGTTTCTGTACCGCAGCGAGCCAAGGTATACCACTGAATATCATTATTAGTAAGAGACATAAGTCTTTGAGACCAACGTAAACCTTCCCGGTTTTCCGTGAAAATGGGAGACTTAGGTAAGTGTGAAACAATCCATTTAAACAACAGAGGTGCACAACATACAATAATTCCACCACCTTGGTGATTCCTATGATGGACAGAGAAATACATGTCACCAAGCAGAGTCGGAACGGGATTTCCATTCAAAAAGACCTTTATAGCATTGATATCAACAAAGTCGTCGATATTGGGAAACAGAACCAACCCATAGATGAGCAAGGCTAGTACAGCTTCAAAAGCTATCATGCTACCAGTCTCGATGAAATCAAAGGCTCTCTTTATTAGAAACTGTGAAGGCAAACCTGGAAGGTTTCCTTTGGTAGTCCAATTACTCTCTATTTCAGATTTCTTCAAGTGGGTACCTGTTGCAATGACTGGTGACTTAGGAATGGCTTCCAAACCATTGAAAGGTATTTTGTCAGACACAGGAATACCCAAAAGATTGGCATATTCTTCCAAGGTTGGTACCAACTGATAGTCTGGAAAGGTAAAACACCGGTAGACGGGATCATAAAACTGAACCAGAGTTTTGAGAAGTCCTTCATCAACATGAGTGTTCAAGATAGGCAAAAGCTTTCCATGGCTTTTCCTAAAATCAGAAGGATCTTGTACAAAAGACGCTAACTCTTTCAGTCTTTCCACATTAGGCTCTTTGAAACCGTACCTCTTGGTATGCCTTTTTACCCACTCCATAACCTAATCCTATAATGTTTGCAAAGAAAATTCTCTAATTGTTTGGAAAAAATAATGTTTTTATGGAAAAAGATTTTTTTTATTTTTTTATGGATGTATGAATGCATGGATGCATGGATGCCACATATTCAAACATGGTAAAGCGAACATGGTAACGCAAACATGGTACTGTAAACATGGCAACACAAACATGGTAACGCAAACATGGTACACACAGGTTCAAAGGTCCAGCGTCACGAGCATGAGGTCAGAGAACCAAACATGGGATAGTTCTAGTTAATCACCTGCAAAACATGTTCTACTGATACGTCAGAGTCTACATCTTTCTTTCGGATATTACCGGCTTTCCACAATTAAACTCATGAGCCAGCAATATTCTCAAGAAAAACTCGTCTGAGTGTGGTTCTCCGCATGACAACTAATCCAAGTCTTCACCTGAATAGTTTCTGCACCACAACCTAATAAGGCCAGGATGGGTTGGGGTTCTACAGCCAACTCAGCTTCTACAGTTCAATGAAAGCAATAATGTCTTCGCAATTAACTCGCTAAACATATATTACAAACAAGGAACCTCCACTGAGCGGAAGGATTCTCACGTGCGCCTGCACATGACTATACCCTCCACCTAATTCTTATGTGTACTTAATCCGGGTTAGGATTTGTCCATAATGTATCACTTGTAACAGAACCACAGATGTAACAGAACCAAAGAACCAAACAAGAACAAAATAAAAACAAAACAAATAGAAATAACCCTTTCTTTGGAAACAATAAAAAGATGGTCCCCAGTGAAGTCGCCATTTTTCTGTCGCGGGCGAAACATCGTTTTGTTCCTCTTTTTTGTGGGATGAGACACCTGATGCCTTCTTTGGGCTCGAGTGCTCAAAAAAATGATTTTTCTTTTGTACCGACCAAACTTTTTATTATTTCCAAAGGAGGAAAAGGAAAAAAGCTGCAATAACCTAAAAGTGGGGGGAGAGATCTTGGGTAAGAGGGTTGGTTATACGAAGGGAAGGTATTAGCACCCAACGTATCTATAGTACTCTATAGGTTTCTTTGTTTTGTTTTTCATTCCATGTTATTGAGAGGTTCTTGTGAAATAGGTGGGACCTAAGGTGTTTGTTTGATTATGCTCGCAAAGATCATCGCGATCCTCTGCATACATATCCCTTAGAGGGAATCAGAGCATCTGTAGCTCGGGGTCTACGGGTGCTAAGGTTTGAATGGTTTGAGAGAGAAGTTTTGCTCGCCAAGGGTACGACCTTGTGCCTACGTATTCTCAAAGGGATGTTGAGAAAGTCAGAGCAATCGTAGTTCCCACTTATGCTAGTGGAAGCAAAGGATAAGAGACAAATGTCATCTAAATGTTCGATGTATCTAATCTATATCATCACATACATCTGTTTGATTTTTGTTTGAAAATCTTTTCATTATAAGCCCTGGGCCATGCCATTTAGGGTGCTTAGAATGATAAAGATGTTTTTGTTGTTTAACCACCCTTGGGGCAAAAGTTTCAATGAAGTCAGCCTTGTGACAAAAACTTTGATTAATCAGCCAGCCTTGTGGCAAAAGTTTCAATGAAGTCAGCCTTGTGACAAAAACTTTGATTAATCATCCAGTACGGTGGTAAAACAGTTTGATTGATTAGCCAGCCTTGTGGCAAAAAGAAGTTTGATTGATTAGCCAGCCTTGTGGCAAAAAAGTTTGATTGATTGATTGTTTGTGATAATATAGAAGAGATACTCCTATCATAGAGATGATAAATGTCTAATCTCCTAGGGTATTTTGATTTGGATATTGGGGATGCTTATAAGAAGCCCGTGGGTCCTTGTACGAAGCCCAAGAGGAGGCTATCCGAGGGTCCTTGCATTGTAAGCCCAAGAGGAGGCTATGGGAGGGACAATCCAGGGTCCTTGCATTGTAAGCCCAAGAGGAGGCTATGGGAGGGTCACTCGTTTGTACAAAGCCCAAGGGGAGGCATGGTATAGTTGGTTTGAGCTCTTAGAGCGATTTCACCGGGAAACCATACTCTATGTCCTAACCTAAACTAGGGAGATTCTTTGCACGAAGCCCAATAGGAGGCTATGGGGAACCTAGTGTTGTACTAAGTTGAATAAGCATATAACACAATCACAAGTATGAACAAGTACGAACAAACATGAACAAGTACATGAACAAATATGAACAGTTATACATATATGACAAAGTGTGTGTATATAATGGAGTTTATGAAGGAAATATACCTGTAAGCATGATCCATTTGTATACACAGGGCTCGGGACTCATACTCGGGGAGAGGTCCACTTGAATTTATTCAAAGCTATGTAAACTGGTATTTATAAAAGGGCTTGGGACTTATACCTACATGGAGGCCCATGGTATTTTTGGGAAGATTTAAAGAAACCTTCATTTTTGGTTTGTTATTCAAAGTTAAAAAACAGATTGAGATATGTACAAAAATGTGTGTGTACAATGAAATACCTAATTTCATGTACAGGAATGGGTATGTACAAAAGGGGCTTGGGACTTATACCTACATGGAGGCCCGTGGTATTTTTGAAAAGTTTTGAAGTTTTGTTGTTTTGAAAATGATTTGAAAATTGTTTTGAAAAGATTTTGTTTTGAAGAAGTTTTATTGTTTTGAAAACTGTACAAAAAGAAAAGAAATGGGACTTACACTCTCTAATATTCGAGAGGCCCCACTTCATTTTGAAAATCGATTGATTAATAAAAAAGGATTAAAAAAAGAAGTGGTTTATCGTTTTGAAAAAGAATCGCGATCGCTCGTCTTAAAACGATTTGAATTTGAAAGAAAACAACTTAATTAAGTTAAAACAAGTTTTAATACTCAATTAAGACCTAAATGATTAGGGTTTGATCACAAAAAAAATATTTACAAGTGATTAGGTTAAAAATTAAATGAAAAACAATATTTAAAGTATTTAAAAACACTTAAAAATGTATCATTTTAAACCTAATTAAAAGCATATTAAATAAATCTTTTTTTGTGATTTTTTTTGATATTGTCAAAATATGTATATTAAATAAGAGGTGTGTAAAAAATGAATCAAAAATAAGTTGATTTGATTGGTTAAATTAAAGGATGAATTTGTGGGAAAAAATGAACAAAATAAGTGATAAAAAAATGGTTTTGTCTTCACTAAGACTTGAACCCACGCCCTTGTGTTCACCAGCCAAAACACTTGCCAACCCAGCTGCGCGCGCAGCTTGTTACTATAACAACTCCATTTAATTATATTTAAAAATTAACATTTGAAATTTCTGAACAGAAAATGGCACCAAGAACACCATCCCCATTTGATTTTGAAAATTCTTGAAACTGAACCAAATTGATCAAGTAAAGGGTCTATCTTGCTCGGTTTTGGACGAGGAACATGATGATAGCATTTAATTTCATTTATTTTAACTCTAAGGCCATTGATTCTCTGATGAACACGAAGAACCCTAATCCTATGATTCATTCTAAAATCGTGTATGTGCAAGTTATGATGCAATTGATTGAGGGTTAATGATCCTCATAGGTGCAGAAACAAGATGGTATGCTCACATTTCATTTATGATGCGTGCAAGTATGAGTTTGAAGTTCATGAGGCTTACCTTCAAAAACGGCCAAAGTGGAGATTGAATTCTTCAGTAGAGGTGTTACAGATGCTTTGCAATGATCTGGATAGCTTCAATGATGATTATGGAACATGTCTGGATGCTTGGAGTGAACTGAATTCATCTTAGCATAGCCATGAGACCCGATCTGCAGTTGCTTGGAGTGAGGATCGAATTTGATGACGGAGGTGTTTCAGATCATGGATGATGATTGGTATAGCTCATATATGATATATGGAATGTGTTTGGATGATTAACTTGGACAGATATGGGCTAGTGTGAATTTTGGCATGATAAGGCTCTCTTTATGCAAACATGGTGGTTGAAGAGTGATTCTGAGATTTAGGTGTTTTTGGGGTGTGTGGATGGATCAAACACATCACATTTGATGTTTATGAGATGTTAGAACCCTCACTTTGGCCAGAAATTGCAAGAGATGGAAATTGCAATTCTCCCTCTTTGAAACTCATGAAACTTGCAACTTAAGAAAGAAGAGAGAAAACCTATGATTATGAGGTTTTGGTGTGAATTGAAGAGTGGAAATGACCTCTATTTATAGGCCAAAGTTTCTGAATACAAAGCTCTTGCAAGGTGATCAAGAATGATGATTTGGCTTAAGAGATAAAATAGAATCTTTCACATTAAATGCAAATGGTTAAAGTAACTAAACCATGGTTATTTTGGCCAAGCTTCTTATCTCTTTCCATTCTGATCTCAAATCAGAAAATATCATTCAATCATTGCTTTGGTGTGTCATTGCTTGAATTATAGGCCATATAGTATTGAACTTAGTGAAAATGGCTTGTAATTTTATGCATAATGACCTCTAATTGCAAAATTCAAAACCATAGCTACACTCCATATTTTTTCATGCTCTTGGACATTTTGGAAAGCTCATATTACACACTTCAAAACCCTAGTTGAAAGTTTCTTCAAGATCCTTAAGGAAGTGGGTGAAAAAGATCCATGAACTTTGAGAAAAATGAGGTTTCAAGTGAAATTTTCCCAAGATGCCAACTTTGAAGCTCCATATCTCTTAAATGGTTGATCTTATGGAAAAAATTTATATGTGTCAAAGTTGTTTATTGGATCAAAATCTACAACTTTCATGTTGGAAGTTTTTTTCAGTTTGTAGGTGAAATTTTGAGTTATTCCCCTCCAAAGTTTGGAAAAAACCATGAAAAACACTTAGAAAATTTTTTTAAGTATGAAAGTCAAACTTTTGACTTTTTGATTCTTGATTGATTTTCTTGATTTTTCTTGATCAAATGACTTCTCATATCATATATTGATGATTTAAAACTTCAAAAGTCATGGTTGACCAAAATTCCCCAAAAGTCAATGGTGATCTTGTACAGTTGACTTTTTCAGACGAATCGCGTTTCTGGAGATTTCACATGAAACAGGCTACCCTCATCAAATGAATGGATCACATTGAAGCATTAGAGGATATTGAGCCATGGTTTGAGTTGTGGCACCATGTCCTGATTAAAAAGTCAGTTGTTCAGTGAATTAGGTCAAAAACCCTAATTGTCGACCTGATGAAATTGATGACTGTGGATCTTGAATTGAGATGTAATTTCCATTGGATGTTGTCATAGGGATTATTTGAAGATGATTGAAACCTTTGATTGACTTCCTGGGGTTTTTTAGGGTTTCCCAAATGTGATCCCTGATTTCAGTCCCTGATAGTTCAAAACCCTGATCTGAGGATTTGTCTGATCAATCTTTGTGTAGGAGGTGTTATGAGCCAAATGGATTAGGTCAAAATGATGCACTTGGAGTCTTGAGGTCATGTCCCAAGTCATTAGGTCAAATCCTGAGCAGAAGTCAGGGGTATGCTATCTTCAGTCAAAACCCTAATCTGGTTGATTCAAAGCCTTTGAGCTTGTTGAAATGAATCTCTGAGGACCAAATGTTGATTGTTGATGAAGATGATTCATTTGAGATGAAGGGAGAACAAAAACCCTAATTGATTGTTACTTGTACTGATGAGTGATTTCCAGATTAAACCCTGCTGAGTCACAAGTAGCAAACACAAGCTATGCAATTTGTTAGAGATGCAAATGATGCATATGCAAATGATATGAGGTGGTATCTTAGGTCAAAAATTGGGGTATGACACTTTGGAAGGGATTTTCTCAAAATTTCACCTACAAACTGAAAAAAAACTCCCAACATGAAATTTGTAGATTTTGATCCAATAAACAACTTTGACACATATGATGTTTTGGCTAAAAATCAATCATTGAAGAGTTATGGAGCTTCAAAGTGGCTGCCTTCACAAAACATGCAAGAAAACCCTAGTTTTCTTCAAACTTTATGGGACTTTTTCACTAATTTCCCTAAAGAATTTGGGCAAACACTAAACTAATGAATCAAAGTACATATTGAGGGCTTTCCAAATTGTGCTCAACCTCCCCCAAATTCATTTTGAGCTAAGAGATATGATTGACCAAATTTAGGCACTTGAAGTGAAAATTATAGGTCATGTGCAATTTGAAACTTTGCAATTTTGTGCAAGTGACTTCTCTAAATGATGCTACCCGACCTCTAATGCATCTGAAAACATGCCATACATCCAAATTCATCATTGCATAAGGATTACAGAAGATTCCCAAAAACAATGGCATGTGATTATGTAATGATTGCATTTTTGAATTTATGGCAAATGGTGAATCATCAAGGAATCTTGCTCTAAGCCAATTAGAACTCTCCTATGAATTAGCAATGTTCCCTAAGATCATACAAGATCAATGGTTGGGGAAGATAGCCCGAAAATGCATCATTGCATTTGGGATATTTTCAAATTTTCTTCATGGCTAAGAAACCAAACTCACTTCACTAAGCAAGCTTGCTATGTTCAATTGCTATGAGCCATTTGCCTATAAATAGAGGGCTCTTTCTCATTCAGAAGACACACCAAAGCAACCATATTCGTTGCTTTCTCTTTCTCTTCTCATGTTTATGGTTTTTCAAAGTTCTTTGGCAAGAAGAATCGTTTTCTTCAAACCAGAGCTTATCTTTGGAAAGTAAGCATTCTAACATCTCAAGGGGGCTCATTTGAGGTGATCCAAGCACCTGGATCACTTCTGTAGGTGGAGGAACACCATTGTTGCTCTCACTTTGAAGCTGTTGCAGTTGGAGGTCCATAGAGCAATTCAGAAGGTTTCCAACAAAGCCAAGCATCCAGACACATTCCTTAGGTCATAGTGAAGCTGTTCAGATGGCTGCAGCTCATCTGTAACTCAAGATTCATCACCCCCCATGTCCACTTGAAGCTCAAATCGAAGGAGGTCCATAGAGCAATTCAGAAGGTTTGAAGTCACAATAAGCATTCAGTTAGCATCACTGAGTTCCAAGGAAGCTTTTGGGATCATTCATACAAGCCCAGGTGCTCTCTATCATCCTCACGACCTCCATTTTCAGAGGTAAGTTTCTCAACTCCATCTCTTTAATTCGTGTACTTCTTTGGTTAAAGCTCGATACCATTTCATTCAGCATCATCAGAGGATTAAAAACCCTCTATCATCAGTCATTTATACTTCAGTATGATCATTTAATTTAAATTTCAAATTTTAGGGTTCTTCACGTAATTTAGTTAATTCAGTAGATGTAGTTAATATAAATTCATGTTAGTTACATGTCTAGATTCGTGAGGAAATTTAGAGCAAGATTGATGTTTACATCATGCCATTTAGTTGAGAAACCAGAGAGTTAGAATTTTGAAAATCCTTGAGCTCGAGGAAGAAGACGACCATGGTGGCGCGCGAAATTCAAATCTATATGCTAGGTTTATTTTATTTTGAATGGAATGCGTTTTATAAACGAATTAATCGTTTGCCCTAGTGGCCTCACATGCGCTCTTAGTCTCCTCATGCCTCTAGTCTGGGGATCGAATCCCCCTCGCCCCAGACTTTTTGTTTCTTTTATTTTTCAATGATTTACCACTTGTTTGAAAATATAATGAACTGGATGTGTGTCATAAACACCTAGCGCGCGTTGGCCCAGTGGTGTTATTTTGGGTTAGTGACTTGGAGGGCGTGAGTTCAATCCCTCTAGGTGACAAAACCTTATTTTTTATCACTCTTTTTCATTTAATTTCTTCACAACTTTAAGCAATTATTTAACCTATCAAATTAATTCATTTTGATCTCATTTTTTACACACTTGTCATTTAATATATCTATTTCGTGAATAATCAAAAAAATCATAAAAATATTATTTATTTCATATATATTTTATTAGGTTTAAAATAGTATGTTTTAAGTGTTTTCTTAAATACTTTGAAAATATATATCTTCATTTTGTTTTAACCTAATTATTTTGTGAATAATCTTATGATAAAACCCTAATTATTTAGGTCTTAATTAGGTATAAGATTTCATCTTTGCCTTAATTAAGTTGACTTTAGTCAATATTCAAAACTGTTTTCAGTCTCCGATTAAACAAATGATTAAGGTCTTCAAACAACAAAACCTTATATCATTTCAATCTCATTCAACAGTGAATCATTTTCAGTGGGCCTCTAATAGAGTGTAAGTCCCAGCACCTTTTTCTTTTCTTAGTTTGTTTTCAAAACTGTATTTACAAAATCTTCTTTCTGTTTTCAAAACATTCTTCTGGTATTTGAAGGGCATTATTCCCGGTGAAACTCTTCAGATACCTATGTGACCTTTGTCCATCTTCACTTCTTCTGTTTTCAAAAACCTTTAACTATTTATAATAAATATTCAACTGTTATCAATAAAACAACAAAAATTGCTGGTAAGGCTTTGTACATACATCTTCAAAGGCCTCCACTCCATCCAGGTTAGGCTTTACAAGCTTTCAATTTACAGTCTTTATTTAAATTACTGTCAAATATAGAACTGTTTATATATTTGTTTAGAACTACGTTTGAGTGTAAACCCTAGGACAGTTGAACTATATATATATTATAGGAATATGGCTTAGGATTGAGAATGTCTTCCCGGTGAAGGCTCTTTCCTAATTAGAGATCTGTAGTTCAAACCCCCAAGATGAATTATTCCCGGTGAAACATCTTGATAAAAGCCTTAGAACAAAAAATAGGACACATCCACCCAAAGAGGAATTATTCCCGGTGAAACCTCTTACCCATTTGCTTAGAGCCAAAATAAGTTCAAAACCACATAGCTTTCTCTTGTGCTATAACAAGGACCCTCGATGACCCTCGATTAGCCTCCTCTTGGGCTTTGTACAAGGACCCACAGGCTTCTTAAAAGCATTTCCAGTTTCCTCTTGAGCTTATATACAAGGACCCATCAGGTTTCTTATAAACATAGGAACAAGTCTTTAGTTACCTTTTAGCCTATCCTGGTGAGTTTCTTCCATTCTTTAAAACCAGACTTTAAACAAGCTAAGTTTGTCTCAATTTCACATTGAGCACACCTTTTGGAATGAGAGACATGGACAATCTCTGTCACCCTTATCTTCATCAATCTTCCTTAGCAGAGTCTAGGATCCATATTTGCTTATCACCAGCAAGAGTCAGCCTTAATCTTGGGCTTTAAAACAAGAAGTCTCCACTAGATAATCTTTCTGCCATTCATTTTAACAAAAACCCTTGGAAAGGGTTAGCCTCCATACATTCCTTCATTTTAACAAAAACCCCTGGAAAGGGTTAGCCTCCATACATTCTTTCATTTTAACAAAAACCCCTGGAAAGGGTCAGCCTCCAAAATCACTCCTTCAAATCCAAAGATTTATTCCTTTAAGGGATAAATTCCCCAAAAAAGTCAAAACCCCTGGAAAGGGTCAGCCTCCAAAAAACATGATAAAAATCAATCTTTTAATAGTCAATTTCCCCAGCTGAGTCAAAATCCCTGGAAAGGGTTAGCTTCCAAAAACATAAAAATAATAAATTAGTTTGTTAAAACCTCTAGCAGAATAAAACTCCCCCAGTGAGTCTTTCATTTTTTTAGCCACAACCTTGGGCTTTGTACAAGGCTGATAAACCATATTTCCCTGTGTCAAAGATTCCTAATCTCAAGGATCCTTTCCCCATAGAGTCTTCCATACTCAGTTTCTTTAAAAGTCCGCCACAACCTTGGGCTTTGTACAAGGCATAAAATAATATTCCCCCTAGCTAGAGTAGCCACAATCTTGGGTTTCATACAAGGCACAAATTAATAAACTTCCTCAGTTAAGAGTCAGCCACAACCTTGGGCTTTGTACAAGGACCACAAATAGAGTCATCCATAGTCTTAAAAAACTCAGTTTCCTCAGCAGTTAGCCACAACCTTGGGCTTTGTACAAGGCATACAAATAGAGTCTCCCTAAGTAGAGTCAGCCACAATTCTGGGCTTTGTACAGAACACCAAATAAAATCCATCAAATAAACACTCTCCAAATAGAGTCAGCCTCAATTTTGGGCTTTGTACAGAACACAAAAACTCCTTAGTTAAAATTCTCCCCAGTAGAGTTATCTTTCAATAAGTCAATAAATCAATCAAAAGCCTCAAGCTTGGGCCTCATTCAAGCCAGCTAAAAATCAAATCTTTCAAACAATAGATAGACATAGCTCATCTTTATAGGTAGATATTTCTCTTATCTCACCACAAACAAACAATCATTTCAAACAATCATCATTTCAAACAAATCATCATTTCTCCCATTTAGGACACTGAAAGGCATGCTCTAGCAACACACCCAGACTTGTACGACCCTTTCCCTAATTTGGTTGAGAATCTTTCATTTTAGAGGCACAATGGCTGTCATACATGATCAACCAAGTAGACTCCCCTCTTAATGAAACATCATTTTTTTTAGCTTTTCTGTCACTTTTAGAATGTTTGTGGTGGAATAGTAGAAATACCTCTCTGTAAAGATGATTTCATGTCTCTTTACTGTAAACAGAGATTTAATTCAAAGCTTCAACCTTGAGCTTCAAGCAAGGCACTAAAAAAATCTTTTAATTTCCCTAGTTAGTTCCCCGAACTACATTAAGCTTTGACTTCCACTAGGGATATGTAGGCATGAGGTTCACAAGGAATCTCAGCGAGCTAATAAAATACCAAAAATAGTCAGTTTGTTTGTCTGTCTGTCTTTTTAAATCAATTCAATTCTCTCTCCTAACACAAAGGAGAAACTTTCCCAATAATTAGCAATAAACACAATCACAATGACACAGAGAAGGTTCCCGTAGAGTACTACGGATATGTAGGGTGCTTAAACCCTTACCTATGTATAACCGACCCCCCGAACTCCAGAATTTCTAGTCTAGGTGAAATCCCCACACTTAGCAAACTCCTAGGGTTTAGTTGAGATCTTTTTTTCCCTTTCCTACTCGTAGGAAAATAAGAAAGTTCGTGTGATATCGTAGGAAGAACTGAAACAAAATTCATCCCATCCCGGGCGCATTCTCCTTCCAAATTTCGCGTGAAGGGTCTAGCGTGCCGTCCTCCCAAGTGAAACGGGGAGGTAAAAAAAACGACACCACAATTGGATTCTTAGATAAACAAATAGCAGAAGTATTATCACAGAAGATAGGAATGTTACTCTCATATATCTGATAATCTTCTAGCTGACTCTTCATCCAGAGCATCTGTGTACTACAGCCAGCAGCATCAAGATATTCTGCTTCTGTTGTAGAGAGGGCAGTTGTAGCTTGCTTCTTGTTGTACCAGTAGATCAGGTGACTTCCAAGAAATTGACAACTTCCAGAAGTACTTTTCCTTTCAACTCTATCTCCAGCGTAATCAGCATCACAAAATCCTACTAAGTTGTATTCTTCAGATCTTCTGTAGACTAAACCAACATTAGTAGTACCTTTCAGATACCTCAGAATTCTCTTAACAGCTGTTAAGTGAGATTCTCTAGGATCTGATTGGAATCTTACACACAGACAAACACTGAATAAAATATCAGGTCTAGAAGCAGTAAGATATAAAAGAGATCTAATCATACCTCTGTAGAGCTTTTGATCTACCTTCTTACTTACCTCATCCTTACCTAGAACACACGTTGGATGCATAGGAGTTTTTGCTTCTTTGCTTTCTGAAAGATTAAACTTCTTCAGAAGTTCTTTCACATACTTGGTCTGATGAACATAAGTTCCTTCAGAAGTTTGATTGATCTGGATCCCAAGGAAATACTTGAGTTCTCCCATCATGCTCATTTCAAACTCAGCCTGCATAGACTTAGCAAACTCCTTTCCAAGTGTAGCATTAGAGGTTCCAAAGATAATATCATCAACATAAATTTGGCAAATTAAAATATCCTTTTTAAAGGTTTTACAAAAGTGAGTAGTATCCACTTTTCCTCTAGTGAAACCATTATTCAGAAGGAAAGAACTTAATCTTTCATACCAAGCTCTAGGAGCTTGTTTCAGGCCATATAATGATTTCTTTAATTTGAAAACATCTTCTGGAGACTTAGAGTCTTCAAAACCAGGAGGTTGGTGGACATAAACCTCCTTATTTATATAACCATTTAAAAAGGCACTCTTAACATCCATCTGATACAGAGTGATGTTATGTTGAGTGGCAAAAGAAATTAATAAATGAATAGATTCTAACCTGGCCACTGGTGCAAAGGTTTCAGTATAGTCAATACCTTCTTGCCGACTATAGCCCTGAGCAACCAGTCTGGCTTTGTTTCTTACAACTTCTCCTTTTTCGCTTAGCTTGTTTCTGAAGACCCACTTAGTTCCAATGATGTTAAATCCTTTTGGTTTTGGAACAAGATCCCAGACATCATTCCTTGTAAACTGATTTAGTTCTTCTTGCATGGCAATTATCCAGTCAGCATCCTCTAGAGCTTGATCAACAAAAGATGGCTCAATAAGAGATACTAGACCAAATTGACATTCTACATTGTTCTTAAGGAATGCTCTCGTTCTGATAGGATCTTCTTTCTTTCCAATGATAGCATCTTCTGAGTGAGCAGAGTTGAGTCTAGAAGATCTTCTGATAGTTGGCTCTTCAGAAATTCTTAGATTCTCTAATGAAGCAGCAACTTGATCTTCTGATACTTCGCTTCTGGGTTCTTCAGAGTCTGAATTAGAGATTTCTATATCTGCAAAATTCTCAAACTGCTTTGGCTTTTCAAGACCAAGCTTATCATCAAATCTGATATTGATTGATTCTTCAACAACCAATGTTTCAGTATTGTATACTCTGTAGCCTTTAGAGCGTTCAGAATATCCAAGAAGGAAACACTTCTGTGCCTTAGAATCAAACTTATGCAGATGATCTTTAGTGTTCAGAATATAACATATACATACAAATGGATGGAAATAAGAAATGTTGGGCTTTCTGTTCTTCCACAATTCATAAGGAGTCTTATTAAGAATAGGTCTTATAGAGATTCTATTCTGAATATAACATGCAGTGTTTATTGCTTCTGCCCAGAAATGCTTAGCCATATTGGTTTCATTGATCATGGTTCTGGCCATTTCTTGTAGAGTCCTATTCTTTTGCTCTACAACTCCATTTTGCTGTGGAGTTCTAGGGCAAGAGAAATCATGGGCAATACCATTTTCTTTGAAATAAATCTCAAAGAATCTGTTCTCAAATTCGCCACCATGATCACTTCTGACCTTTATGATTTTACACTCTTTCTCAGATTGGATCTGAGTTCAGAAGTCAAAGAACGCTGTATGAGACTCACCCTTGTGTTTCAAGAACTTTACCCATGTTCATCTGCTATAGTTGTCTACGATGACTAATCCATATTTCTTCCCTCTGATTGATGCAGTTTTGACTGGTCCAAAAAGATCAATGTGCAGAAGTTCTAGCGGCCTAGAGGAAGAAACAACATTCTTAGACTTGAATGCAGGTTTGGAAAACTTTCCTTTCTGACATGCTTCGCAAAGAGAATCTGATTTATATTTCAGATTAGGGAGTCCTCTGACCAGATTAAGTTTGTTAATCTGAGAAATCTTTCTCAAACTAGCATGGCCTAATCTTCTGTGCCATACCCATTGCTCTTTACTAACAGACATAAGGCAAGTGACCTTATGATTCTTAAGATCTTGAAGATCAATCTTGTAAATGTTGTTCTTTCTTTTGCTTGTAAATAGGATTGAGCCATCCTTCTAACTAATAGCTTTACAAGACTTTTGATTGAAGATTATGTCATAACCATTGTCACTTAATTGACTTATGGACAATAAGTTATGAGCTAATCCATCTACTAGCAAAACATTAGTTATGGAAGGAGAGTTACCAATACTTATGGTTCTATAGCCAATGATTTTGGCCTTCTGGTTCTCTCCAAACTTAACTTCTCCAGCATATTTAAGCACCAGGTCTTGGAACATAGACCTTTTTCCCGTCATGTGCTGCGAGCACCCAGAGTCCAGGTACCATGACATGTTTTCCTTTGTCTTCTTTGCTGCCAAGGATATCTGCAACAGGGATAATCTTTTCCTTAGGTACCCACAATTTCTTGGGTCCTTTCTTGTTAGTTCTCCTTAAGTTCTGATTGAACTCGGGTTTAGCATGAAAATTAACAGGAGGAACAACATGATATTCCCTATTCTGAGTCACATGATATTTTCTAGTGTGTGTAATATGCTTCTTAGTGTGTGTAATGTGGAAACTTTTAGCATGTGATGTGAGCCTAATATCATGGGAGTGGCCATACTTGGATTGATCATACAAGGGCTTGTATGTGATTTTCATATCATCCACAAATTCAAGTTTGTATGGGGTTTCACCCTCATAGCCTATGCCAACTCTCTTGTTTCCACTAACTGCATATATCATAAAGGCAAGTTGACTTCTACCAATACCTCTAGATAAAAAAATTTTAAAACTCAAGTCATATTCCATAAGAATATTATTCATACTTGGAATAGACTTTTCTGAACCAGAAGATTATTCAACATCTTTGGATAATTTTAAAACTTTTTCCTTCAGTTCAGAATTTTCTACTTCAAGCTTCTTAGTTTCAGATTCATATAGCTTCTTCAGCTTTTTGTATTTGATACTAAGTTGAGCCTTGAGTTCCATAATTTCAGTTATACTAGAAACTATCTCTTCTCTAGATAGTTCAGAAAATACCTCTTCAGAATCTGAGTCTGATGTAGATTCTGATCCATCATCAACGGTGGCCATGAGCGCAATGTTTGCCTGCTCATATTCAGAATCTGATTCTGATTCTGATGAATCTGAATCATCCCAAGTTGCCATAAGGCCTTTCTTCTTTTGAAACTTCTACTTGGGCTTTTCCCTCTGAAGCATTGGACACTCACTCTTGTAATGTCCTGGCTCCTTGCATTCAAAGCACGTGACCTTCTTTTTGTCAGATCTTCTGAGTCTAGAGGATTCTCCTCTTTCAGGCCTTTTGGAACTTCTGAAGTTCTTGAACTTCCTTTGTTTACTCTTCCAGAGTTGGTTTACTCTTCTGGAGATCATGGACACTTCATCTTCTTCTTCTTCTGATTCTGACTCTTCAAAATCTTCTTCTTCAGCCTAAAAAGCGTTAGTGCATTTTTTATTATTTGATTTTAAAGCAATAGACTTACCTTTCTTTTGAGGTTCATTAGCATCCAGCTCTATTTCATGACTCCTTAGGGCGCTGATCAGCTCTTCAAGAGAGACTTCATTCAGATTCTTAGCAATCTTGAATGCAGTCACCATTGGGCCCCATCTTTTGGGCAAGCTTCTGATGATTTTCTTGACATGATCAGCCTTTGTGTATCCCTTGTCAAGCACCCTCAATCCAGCAGTTAGAGTATGGAATCTTGAGAACATTGCTTCAATGTTTTCATCATCCTCCATCTTGAAAGCTTCATACTTCTGGATTAAAGTAAGAGCTTTTGTCTCCTTGACTTGGGCATTCCATTCATGAGTCATCTTCAAGGATTCAAAGATGTCTGGGACAGTTTCTCTGTTTGATATCTTCTCATATTCAGCATAAGAAATAGCATTCAGCAGAATAGTCCTTGACTTGTGATGATTTTTGAATTGTTTCTTTTGATCATCACTCATTTCTTGTCTTGACATATTTACTCCTCTAGCATTTACAAGATGTCTGTAACCATCCACAAGTAGATCCCATAAGTCACCATCTAAACCAAGAAAGTACTTTCAAGTCTATCTTTCCAGTATTCAAAGTTTTCACCATCAAATATTGGTGGTCTAGAATATCCATTTCCATTGTTGTTTTGAACATTAGAAACAGGTGTAGCAGTTGATGCAGCTGTTGATGGATCAACCATATTGACTTAGTGTTTTTCTCCCTGAATCTTTTTCTAACATGGTTAAGTGCTTGCACCTAGAACCGGCGCTCTGATACCAATTGAAGGATAAAAAAACACTTAGAAAGGGGGGTTTGAATAAGTGTGACTTTAAAAACTCTTAAGATAAAATCAATGAACACAATTATTTTTATCTTGGTTCCTTGTTAACGAAACTACTCCAGTCCACCCCCTTAGAGTGATTTACCTCAACTGAGGATTTAATCCACTAATAAATCAGATTACAATGGTTTTCCACTTAGATACCCTCTAAGTCTTCTAGAGTATACTGATCACAACTTGATCACTCTAGGAATACACCACTTAGATAACCTCTAAGTCTTCTAGAGTCTACTGATCTAACTGATCACTCTAGGAACCTTTTACAATCAATGTAAAATAAATGTTTACAAGAGTATGAATTTGCTTCTTAGGAAGCTATAATCACAACTGTGATATTTCTCTTAAGTTCTAAGCTTAACACTCACTAAATATTACAATAGTTGTGAGGTTGAAGATGAAGTTCGTGAGATTTGAATTCAGCAGCGTTTCAGTATTTTTGCAAGAGTTATGTTACTGCTTCTGATCAGAACTTCCATATTTATAGGCGTTTGAGAAGATGACCGTTGGGTTGCATTTAATGCATTGCGTGAATAGTACAGCGTTGCATTTAATGTTTCACACTTTGGTCAACTACCTCGAGCCATGCTTTTGATGCTTTTACTGACTTTGCCTTTTGTAGCTTCTAACGTTCCTTTTGTCAGTCAGAGATTAGACTTAATATCCTGTCATCTTGTACTTGCTTCTGAACTCGAATTTGTAGATACAACGTTTGAATATCAGAGTCATTCAGCTTGGTGCAGAGCATCTTTTTGTCTTCTGACTTTGAAGTGCTTGAGCGTGATACCGTTTAGAACATCAGTGCTTCTGCTTCTGACTTCACGTTCTTCTGATGCTTCATAGTCCATGTTATGATTCTGCTTGACCATCTTCTGATGTCTTGCCAGAGCATGTTCTGATGCAGCCATCAAGAACCTTCTGAGTCAGTGCTTCTTAGCGCTGAATTGTGCATACTCTTTATGTATTTCCTGAAATGGAAAATGTAAAGGATTAGAGTACCACATTGTCTTATACAAAATTCATATATATTGTTATCATCAAAACAAGAATATTGATCAGAACAAATCTTGTTCTAACATGGAGAAGTATTCCTTCTTTATAAGTACATTACTTCAAAATTTATTTTATGAGTCTTGGGCTCAGGGAGGACTCTGAACAACCTTAAATGAATTTTAAAGTATTAACATATTCAGGGGGAGCTGGTTAGCTTGTTTGAATTTGAGTTTCATGGTGATTACCCAGTATATATTGCTCTATCAAAATACATGTTTTTGTCGTCATCAAAAAGGGGGACATTGTAAGAACAAGAATGGTTATGCATCTAGCCTTAGGTTTTGATGATAACTTTACATGTTATATTAAGGAACAATTATATACACAAACGGTTTTCTTTCTAGTGTATGGATTTTTCCTTGCAGGTTCTGACTCTAGTAAGAAGGCGTGTGACATCATCAAGTTCCAAACTTAACACCATGAAAGAATACTAGTGTTGTGTTACAATGGAAGTCCAGATTCTGGAATTCTACTTAAGCAACGGTTCCAAGGAACGTTAGTACAAAAGCTTCTAATAGTGACTTTGTAAGAGAACCTTTGAAGGCCTTCTAAAGCTTTACTTATGTGTCCCATGTTCTGAAGATGCTGAAGATGAGGTTCTGCTAAACAAGCTCTAAAGATCTAAAGACATCGCTTCTGAAGACCAAGTGTTGAAGACTGTAAAGACAAAGGTTTTGCTGAACAAGCTCTAAAGACTCAAAGACTTAGGTTTGAAGATTCAAGTTTTGATCATCTACAACATGCTTCAATCAACATACAATCAGAAGTCTCTAAAGACTCAGAAGATCAAGGACGGCTTGCGTGTGATAGTGATCATAAAAGTACTAACGTTAACTGTGACCTCTACTCTTATAGGGTGGAATAAGGATAGTCCAACATGTACATGTTATCTACCATTCCCACCATGATCGTTGGGGACTTTACAACTGTACTTTGCATTTCCTATTCTACCCTCCAACAGATCTATCCTTCTCTATAAAGGAAGCCGTTGGAAGAATTTGAAATCAACAAATCAGTTCTACAAAACTACACCAAAGTGCTCCGTAAACTCTGTTAGAGAAATCTTTATATAGTTTTGAATTTTAAGCAAGGAGCTTTTGTTCGTATCTTTCTTGTCAACACTTTTTGTTGTTTTACTTAAACATTGTATAATATGCTTATTAGAAGCATCTTGTAATACACACTTGTAATCAACTTGGTTGATTGTTTCCTTAGGGGGATAGGTGCTAGTCAAAAGAGTGAGAAGATTGTGGTTGCGGTCATAATGGTTTCACGATAAGGATCAGCTGAACTTGTTGGGGTTATCAGCAAGATTGATCAAAGCTTATTGTGGTTGTTTTCTTGAGAAGACTAGGTGCTATTCAGGAGTCTCAAGAAGGCATTGACTGCGATAAATGTGGTTGTCTGTAATTAGTTTGGTTATAGTGGATTAAGTCCTTATTGAGAAGGCGAAATCACCTTGGCGAGTGGACTGGAGTAACTTTGTTAACAGTGAACTAGGATAAAAATAATTGTATTCATCTATTTTTATTCACTTGTCAACCTTATGTTTTGAGTTGCGAAAAGATTATACTTGGTGCAACACAATCTATAGCAGTGAAAAATTGAGACCAAAGACATTGGATTGACTTGACTCATTATTTTAGTGAAAGTCGCCACCGGGCTTTATTATTTTCAAAGTAAAATGGAATAGAGAGATATAAAACCCAAAGAAGTTTTTCAAATAAAAACTAATAAAAACAAATAGAGATCTATGGTACAGGGATTGATTATGCAAGGGGTAGGTGTTAGCACCCCTCGCATCTGTGGTACTCCACAAGAACCCTTTTAAAAATTTGGGTAAAAAAAGTTATGTGCAAAAGAAACTTTTGTTTGGTTTTAAAATTATGCTCGACAAGACATCGCATCTTGTGCCTACATACTTCCTGAGTACAATGGAGAAGTCAGATCATTTGTAGTTCTGCTCAAAAAGAAAACGATGGTTTGTTTAAAAATGAAGACACGCTTTGTCATCTTAGAGGAGAAAATTCAGCTAACCATAATTGAACATGAGAACAAATGGATTCTTTGCATCATAAGTGAAAGAAGGGCTCCAACTCGGATAGAGATCAACGAGTATGCCCCTAACTCTTTCAAGTGGAAAAGAATCAACTATATCAATCAATATCAAGGAGATAGGGAATTAAATCTCGACTTATGATGATTACTCGTACCTAATCTTTTTAGTTATCTGTTTTTAGGATTGGATTAATTTTTGTAAAACAAATAACAGTATCGATAATGTATAAGAAAAAAACAGGTACAATAAGAAGTCCCACTGAAATTCTAGAACATGTTATGTTGAAGAATTTCAACCTCTAGAATAACATGTCACATGGGATGTCACGACATCATGCCTGAGCTGAAGAGAAGAGTTTTAGTTAAATCAGAAATATTCATGAATATTGTGCAAATCATATAAGGCGTGATTTATTTAACAGGTCTGAAGAATCAAGAATGTACAACGAAGAATCAATAAGAATATTCGAAGAATATATAGTTTCTAAATATGGAGACATTTTAGGAAGCTAAATATTCAAGGCCTTGTTTGTAGAAGAAGTTACTGCTTATTTGTAACAGCAAATATGTTGCGATTAGAAGCCCAAGTCCAGTTGGGTATAGGTTTGTTTAGGCTATAAATATAACAAGTTGTAACCTAGGTCGATAAGGAATTAAAGATGTAGAATCCTAGGGTTTGGAAGGGTGAACCTTCTGGGTTGTGGGAACGTCATCGTGTCTGTCTCGAAGCTGTGAAGCAAGAGGCATATTGTTATCGTCGAAGCCAGTAGGTAAGAGGTGTATTGTTCTTGGAAGAAGCTTTTAAGTAACTTCAAGGCAGTGTTCTTGGTCAAGAGTCTTGACTAGCTATTGTCTTGTAAAGTGTGTCATTTAGTTGTTGTTTAAATAGCTGTTACTGGGTTGTAGCAGTTAGGTATCACTAGGGAGTGAGCGGAGGTTCTCTTGTCTTGGATGGGTTTCTGAGATAAAGGTTTCATTGGGTAGTGACTAGGTAAACTAGAGGTTGTTTATCTGTAAACCAGAGGTTACAAAATAGTATTACTGATAATGGAATCTTCTCCCTGGCTTGGTAGCTGTTAGGGACCAAATAGTACTAATTTTCATATATTGTTTTTGGTCCCTTTAACCACTTTTTACTCAATAATCACACTTTTATTCATACAATTTAATAATTTTGCAATTTTGTTCATTTTAGTTTATTTGAATTGTTATTTCACATGTTTGTTAGTTTTGTAGCGTTTTTAAAGTTTTGAAGATCATGGAAGCAAAGAGGAACTACTTGAAGACTTGGAATAGCAAAAGAAGTGTTGATGAGGCCAGTTTTCCCCGCAAACATCCTTTGCGCCGCCAACTGCTAGATGCTGAACAAGTCCTGTTTTGAATTTCACTGTTTGCCCCGCAAACATTGTTTGCCCCGCAAACACTGCGCTGCAGAATTTTATCTTTTACTTTGTTGCCACTTGTCATGAGAAATGGGCTTATCTTTTGAATAGGAAAAGTTAGTACGAATTAGGGGTTATTTAGGGAGATAAAAAAGGGGAATTAGAACATGCTATCCTATTGTGAACCAAACATTGAGGCTAGGGTTTTGGGAGAGAAAAGAACAACTTTGTGAGAGATTGATGTTCTTAGCTTCTTCTTCATTCTTCTTGCTGTCAACCATGGTGATGAGTAGCTAAATCCCTCTTTGACAAGATTGGAGGTAGTAGCTATCCTTGTTAACTATGTATTTTCTCTAGCACATTTGTATGAACTTCATTGGTATTGAAATGGATGAATGTTGTTGTTTTATCTTTTATATTTAGATTTGATTTATGATTGAGAAATATATTTCAAGTCTTGGTCTACAACATTTTATCAAATAGTGATTAAATGCTAGAGATAGATTTATTTGCTACTTTTCTATTTGTATCAAACAATCAAGATTAGTATATTGATAGTTAGAGTGAGAGATCATCTAAAGATTAATATATTAACTTTCACAATTTTGTTTAGACATAAACATTGTTGGGAGGATACTAGAGCATTTCACCATTAATGAAGTTATGCATTTGTTGTTAAAGTCACATAGAAGATAGGGGTAGTGAAACCAAACCAATCTTGTCATTCTTTTATTATTGAAACAAGTTTTAGTTTATTGTCTTACAATTGTCTTGATTAGAACAAATAGCGATTCAAAACAAAACAACTTTATTACCTTTCAAACTTAAAATAATAGTAACTATAGAACGGCGGTAATATCACCCAATCTCTGTGGATACGATTTAAAAATATTTGCCTTGAATATACTATTCAACAGTAGCCCCCAGAGTAGGTGTGTTTGTCACTGAATAGGGTTAACAATTGATTGTGTTCTTTACTTTTCAGTACTGCGCAAAACTTTTAATATCTTGCCTAAGTTTGTTCATGATAGATCTGATGTCTCGACATCTCTCAAGACATATGGGTCTGTTATACTAGAATGTTTGCGGGGCACAATTCCTCTCCAACATCTACCTTACCCGCATGTGAAATCAAGGAAAGAAGACGCAAGGCGCTACGCTCGATTTATGGATATATTTAAACAACTTCACATAAATATTCCATTTTCCGAAGCATTGGAGAAAATGCCCAAGTATGCAAAATTCATGAAGCAAATGCTCACAAAGAAAAAGAAGTACACGGTTGAAGAGACAGTTGTGCTTGATGCTCATTGTAGTGCAATTATTCAAAAAACTCCCCCAAGAAAGGAAGCCGATCCGGGACGAGTCATTTTACCGATCACCATTGGAGGTAACTACATTAGTAATGGTTTGGTTGATTTGGGGTCTAGCATCAATTTAATACCTTTATCCGTTGTCAAGAGATTGGGGAACATTGAGATGAAACACACCAGGATAACTTTGCAACTAGCCGATAAGTCTATCATTTCACCATACGGAGTTGTACAAGACATGCTAGTAAAGGTTGACAAATTTTTGTTCCCGGTTGATTTTGTGGTAGTCGACATGGAGGAGGATTGTGATGTTCCATTAATACTTGGAAGACCATTCATGAAGACCACCCGAATGATGATTGATATCGATGATGGGATTATGAAAGTAAGGGTGCAAGATAAAGAGGTAAGTTTTACTCTTTTTGAGTCTACGAAGCCTCCTAAGGATGAACATGACAACTTTCGAATCGATGATGAAAAAGGAGAAATCATTGAGGTGGCGAATCAATTTCACAAGGACAAGGAGAAGGCAAATCATGAGGGAAAGACTCATCACAAAAACTTTGAAGTTGGACAAATGGTGCTAGTGTGCAATTCAAGACTCAAGGTGTTTCCTAGTAAATTAAAGTCAAAGTGGTCGGGACCATTTGTTGTGAGAGAGGTGCGAAATTATGGATCCATTGTGGTGGAGGACCCTAAAACACAAGAAAGCTGGACTGTAAAGGAACAATGACTCAAAGGATACCACGATGGATAAGCAAACCGCGATGGTGTGTCATTTTGCTCGTCAAGCCTTGGTGCACCATCGAACCGTCGAGCTCGAACGACGTTAAACAAAGCGCTTGTTGGGAGGCAACCCAACGTCGTAAGTAAATTCTATTATGCTTTTTGATTTTTGTTTTCAGAGTTATTTAGTAACTATTTTTGAAAGGAAGTGGAAGTTAAGTGTAAAAATTGGCATTTTTCAAAAATTCAAGTCTGTTTGCCCCGCAAACATTGTTTGCCCCGCAAACAGAGCACAAACAGTGAGTAAGCCAATTTTACAAAGAAAATTTTTCTTGTTTGCCCCGCGAACAGGTGTTTGCCCCGCAAACAGGTCAGCCAATTTTGAAAAAGAAATTTTCATCAGTGATTGCCCCGCAAACAGAGCACAAACAGTGAGTAAGCCAATTTTACAAAGAAAATTTTTCTTGTTTGCCCCGCGAACAGGTGTTTGCCCCGCAAACACTTCAGTACAAAAAAATTCCACTTTCAAAAAAAAAACTTATAATTTAACCTAGTTTTTTATTTTTATCTTTTATTTTTACTTCTCTCCTCTCACTCTATCGCTCTCGTCCTCACTAAACTCATCTCCCATTCTAATACCCTATCTTCACCCACATTCCTTGGAAGCGGAGTATGATGCATACGCAAATTGGCCTGTGGGCAGGCCACTTTTCATGGGGGGGTGCAGGAGGCAACGATACCGGAAGTGAGGACGATACAATGGAGGATGTGATCGGGACAGCTGGTGGTGGTGATGAAGAAGAGGATTGAAGTGGTGCTGTAGCATTTTTTTTAGTTTATTTTTATTTTTATTTTAGTCTTAATTTTGTTTTGTTTTATTTATTTATGGTTTCACTTTTTGGTTTTTAATTATGTACTTCATGGTGGCTCTCGTTTCACCATTTGAACATCTTTACAATTGCATTTTTATTATTGTTGTTTAATTGTGTGCTTGGGTGGAAAGTGATTAGCCTAACTTTTCAAATTAATTTTGTTTAATTGTTCTTGTACAAAGAGAAGCTTGAGGAATCAATGGGCACGGACAAGAGATGATGTTGTGAACACTTCGAGTGGCAATGATGAGAATCGGTATCAAGGAAGATTAAGGTACACTTTATCGCTCTCTAGACTTAACATGGTTAGTTGATGGTGTGTGCAAATTGCTTAGCATAAATTCCTTGAGTCATATGTCATTTTTGAATCAAAATTTAGAACTTAACCAATTGTAAGGAAACTTTCCATTGTACACTAAATGCGGGATACCGGAATTTATTTCAACTCATTTTTATCATGCTAAACCATGCATTATTCTTATTTGTGAAAAGTGTGAAAGTGATAGAGGCATTGTTTGAATTTGAGAAAAACCACTTGACCAAAAAAAAGTTAAATCAATTAACCTTGTGAGGAGTGATTCTTAGTTAACCCCATTGAGCTTATATTAGGATTCATGTAATTATTGAATATGTTTGGTAGATGAATCCTAATTTCTTTTGTTTCATTGGAACCTTCAACCACAATGGTTGCAATTTTGCCTTGTGCCTATGTCTATGTAGGGAGCATTGTTGTATCTAATATGGTTTGAATCCTAAAGTTGGGGAGAGTTGATTGAAAAACAAATGAAAAGTGGTACTTATGAGTTTTGTGGTAATAAGAAAAGAACAACACATTTTGAAAGTATGGGGCAAGCAAAAGAAATAAAATCGTTCCTGTTATGTGTTGTTAAAAAATAATGAAAAAGAAAAAAAAAAGAAAAAGAAAGAAAAGGGGATTCAAGCAAGTGTTGTTGTTAAGTGAATTGATAGGAATGCTCCCTTAGGATAGGCATTTTTGTTTAATTTACCTTTAATAAAACCCTTTCTTTGTAACCCAAGCCACGTTACAACCTATAAAAGCCCTCTTGATTCTCACTTTGCACATAATTTTTGAAATTGTTATGGTGAACGTATGATTTGAGTTGTTGTTGATTTAAATGCCCGGATGAGTGAAAGTAAACCCTCTTGTATTCATCATTACTATGATGTGTGTGTAGGTTTGATTCAATTTTGACATGTCTCTTTTGGAATTTCTTGATAATAATTTGCACTTTGCCATCATTCTTTCTCATGCTTTGTTTTAGCATTGTGGTGAGTGTACTTTGAAAGGACTTATACTTTTGAGCCACTTGAGTGTTCGGTTACCTTGTCATCATTCTCTTGTGCATTGCTCTTGCTACTCTTGTGAATTTTTGTTTAGGGACAAACAAAATGGTAAGTTGGGGAGAGTTGTTAGGGACCAAATAGTACTAATTTTCATATATTGTTTTTGGTCCCTTTAACCACTTTTTACTCAATAATCACACTTTTATTCATACAATTTAATAATTTTGCAATTTTGTTCATTTTAGTTTATTTGAATTGTTATTTCACATGTTTGTTAGTTTTGTAGCGTTTTTAAAGTTTTGAAGATCATGGAAGCAAAGAGGAATTACTTGAAGACTTGGAATAGCAAAAGAAGTGTTGATGAGGCCAGTTTTCCCCGCAAACATCCTTTGCGCCGCCAACTGCTAGATGCTGAACAAGTCCAGTTTTGAATTTCACTGTTTGCCCCGCAAACATTGTTTGCCTCGCAAACACTGCGCTGCAGAATTTTATCTTTTACTTTGTTGCCACTTGTCATGAGAAATGGGCTTTTCTTTTGAATAGGAAAAGTTAGTACGAATTAGGGGTTATTTAGGGAGATAAAAAAGGGGAATTAGAACATGCTATCCTATTGTGAACCAAACATTGAGGCTAGGGTTTTGGGAGAGAAAAGAACAACTTTGTGAGAGATTGATGTTCTTAGCTTCTTCTTCATTCTTCTTGCTGTCAACCATGGTGATGAGTAGCTAAATCCCTCTTTGACAAGATTGGAGGTAGTAGCTATCCTTGTTAACTATGTATTTTCTCTAGCACATTTGTATGAACTTCATTGGTATTGAAATGGATGAATGTTGTTGTTTTATCTTTTATATTTAGATTTGATTTATGATTGAGAAATATATTTCAAGTCTTGGTCTACAACATTTTATCAAATAGTGAATAAATGCTAGAGATAGATTTATTTGCTACTTTTCTATTTGTATCAAACAATCAAGATTAGTATATTGATAGTTAGAGTGAGAGATCATCTAAAGATTAATATATTAACTTTCACAATTTTGTTTAGACATAAACATTGTTGGGAGGATACTAGAGCATTTCACCATTAATGAAGTTATGCATTTGTTGTTAAAGTCACATAGAAGATAGGGGTAATGAAACCAAACCAATCTTGTCATTCTTTTATTATTGAAACAAGTTTTAGTTTATTGTCTTACAATTGTCTTGATTAGAACAAATAGCGATTCAAAACAAAACAACTTTATTACCTTTCAAACTTAAAATAATAGTAACTATAGAACGGCGGTAATATCACCCAATCTCTGTGGATACGATTTAAAAATATTTGCCTTGAATATACTATTCAACAGTAGCCCCCAGAGTAGGTGTGTTTGTCACTGAACAGGGTTAACAATTGATTGTGTTCTTTACTTTTCAGTACTGCGCAAAACTTTTAATATCTTGCCTAAGTTTGTTCATGATAGATCTGATGTCTCGACATCTCTCAAGACATATGGGTCTGCTATACTAGAATTTCAATTGGTATCAGAGCAGGCATCCTGTTCTATCTCTGGATGAGATCCTGGGAGGATACTTTCTGGTTTGGAAAGAAAGATTCTTATTGAAAGGAGGTATGAAGTTAGACAATTCATACTACTGTACAGGTGATCTCTTGGCAATGATCATTGGTTATCTGGAGCAGAAGTTGTTCCTATTTGTTGCCTTCAGACCTATAGCTTGGTGGGAAGCTTCTATATGTAGGGTTGATTTGTTTTCAATCCTATGTTGCCATGTTTATTCTTGAATGGTGGTAGATCGAATTGTGTCTGATTACTAGTGAGGAGCTTGTCTTTTCCGCTGCATGGTATCTGATATAACCCTGAAAGTATGGGGAAAGATACTAGGGTTGTTGCCCTCAACAGAGTATAAGCCAGATGTCTCAACAGATTCATTGAAAGTGTCAAAGATACTTGAGATCTCTCTCAAGTCCACTCATGAAGACATTTACCAAGAAGGTTGATGAGAATCAATTGATACTCATGTACATCCGCATATGGTTTGAAGACCTTGAATTTTATCAAGGATGGTGTCATGTTCTATGGAATGTTAGAACATTATTTCAACAGGAATGCCGCTACCGGTTGAAGAGCAGATGTTTTGGGTGCTGAACAAAATACTTTTGTTTGGAACCTACTCCTGATCTGGAAGAGGAGACATCTGATTAGTGAAGGTTAATCTCATCCGTTGTTACAAGGGTTGGAACTTGTGAAAGTTCTTACATAAAGGCATCTAAGATAAGGTGTTGAGGAGCTGTTGATGTAGTTCTGCTGCATGGTATCGCTTGTAAACCTGGTTGTCTTAGCATTAGGGTTTGATTTCCTCAAGAACGGTAAAGTTACCAACGACACTTGAGTCCTAGTTCTCAAGTCCACTCATAAAGGAACTTTAGTAGGACCGGCAGTTTATGTTTCAAGGATCATGTTGCCTTTGTTACAGACTGCTGAAGAAAGATTTGAGCCTTTTATTTAGGTCTCTAATAGAACCTTCATGTCTATTGATCCGTTTAGAGAAGTAACTCTGAGGATGGTTGTTGTAGGTAAAGCAGGGTTGCTTGTTTCAGAGCTGATCAGAGGATGTTTTTGAGGCACCATTAGCTTTAGTACCAAGTTCACTTGTATGTTCCAAAAGTAGAAACAAATGTCCTATTAAATGCTGGAACATCTTGTCGACTGGAATGGAACTCCTTATGGTATAGATGCTTTAGGTGCTAAACAATTGTGTATTTATCATACATGTTTAGAACCTACTCCTGACTTGGAAGAGGAGGCATCTGAGCTATGAAGCTATGATGTATGTTCAGAAAACGCGTCTTTGATTGGTGGGTAGGAAGCTTCATCACAAGAGAAGCTGAGTTGGTAGTGTCATTTCTAATGTCTTGACATTATGGCACTAAGAATTTATCTTTGGAGGTACATCGCAAATATTGGTTCTTCAACAGAATAGAGGTTGTCTACGCAAACTTGATATCCTAGTCAAGTCTTTGAGAATATTGAACTCTTGTTGTGTTGAGGAAAGTTACCCGCAATGGAACATCTGCTGTATAGATGTATCAACCTAAGACAAATGGTTGACGGATGTCTGCAAGTTTGAAATGTCATCTAAATCATTTGGGATGAACATTTTGGATTCTTATCTGGACTAACGAGGAGTGGCTGTTATGGATACCTTGAAGAGGGAATCTCCTCTATAGGTGCAGAAGGTTGGTTAGTCAAGCATCTCAAAACCATACAGGAGGTCTTATCATTAAAAGACTTTTGAGATGAATAGTCTGCAAAGTATGCATATTTCAATTTGAATTTGGTCCTTGTGTAATCCCTAAGGGATGTGACTGATGATAGACTCAGTAGTGGAGCATCAACTCAATGTGTCCTCTTGTCTCAGTCAAATCTCTCTGATGAATCATGAAAGCTTGTTTCTGAACTAGCTTGAGTAGTATGTGGTACAAATGGGTGTCATGTGTAACCTGAAGAAGAATTAGCATAATATCAACTGCACGCAGATGAGCAAGGTCAAACAAAAGGTTGTACCTTGTGTGAGAAGGTAACCTTATAGTGCTAATAAGAAATACTCTGACAGGAGTTGAGTATCTATTTATGACATTTTGAGGGAGTGCATGTGCCCAAAGGTAAATACTTTGACGGGAGACTAAGTGTTTGTCTATGGGAGTTGTGTAGTTCAGCAATCAGAATCTAATGTTCAGAAAGGGTGTGAGGTCAAAAGCTTATCAGGATGTGAAGATATGGTTAAAGGACCTCCTTGCAAAATTATTCTTTGAAGATGTTATGACAGACCTCTCTGTGAGAATATGCATGTCCTAAATGATGTTATGACATCATGTTGGGTTATTGACATTAAAGGTTCTGATTGACAGTATAATGATTTGGAAAATCAAGACTACTAATCCGTTGAAGACCTCACAAATTTTAGCCCTTGCTAGTGACTGAACAATCTGAGGAAAGGAATATGATTCTGTGACTTGCCATGAAAGATAGCAGTTCTCAAGTGTTTACTCATTCTACAAAAGGATGACTTAATCCTTCATGTGGTACTCATCTACATTAGAAGTAGCATCAAGTATCCGTGGCAGGGGGAATGAAGTTCCAGTTTATGGTCTCTTTCTGTGTAGTGCATTATTAGAAATCTTGTGTACTGATCAAGCAAGACAAAAGTATTGGGCTTATTCATATATGTCTGTCTTACAGCTCTTGTCTTATATCCTTTGCTGGAATCTTCGACTTACCCTTAGATTCCTTGGGGTCTTTTCTTTGGGGAAAAACTTAGACTTACTCTTTGTTTCTTAAGGGCTTTATTGGCTTTTTTTCCAAACCTTGTACATATTTGCTTTCAAAGAAGCTCAAGGTAGACAGTCGTGGTTCTCTTGAAGAATTCCCTGACACAAGTTGATGTTGGTCAGTAAGAGAAGACAATGTCTGCCAAAATGACAGGACATCATATCATACATGCTTGCTGAGTAACTAATAGAAGAATTGATTTGAGAAGATAACACATGTGTCAGATAGGTACAAAGAATTGTCCATGTGCATGCATTGGGACTAGTTTTTTTTAATCAGTCAACATCCGGAAAAGGTTTTCAAAGCATACATTGAATGGATGGGAGTTTTTCCTAGTATAACGTTTCCTTTTGACCAAGAACGTTGAAACTCTCAAGGATCTTTATCTTCAAAGCACAAGTTCAACTATTTATAGAGGTATCGTCTTGCTTCTATAATATTGTGAGTGTTTGTCCCATAGTCATCGTGGGATATGTTTGTATGTCGGTGGACAACATCTGTCTATGGTGTTGTGAGGGCCTCCTTTGTCAATTTATGGCCAAAAAGGGGGAGAAAGGTGAAGGTCTAGGCTTAATCCAAATGAGTCTGAAACTTGATCTCTCAATGCAACATGTCAAAGAGAAAGTCGTGTCACATATCCGGTTAGGAAGGAAATTCGTGCTTTTGTGACTTATGATCTAAGTTATAAAAACAGTTGCGACCTATGTTCTGAGTTACAAAGGGTGATATTTGATATTCTTCTTAGGAGGTTTGTCATTGTTCATGGTCCTCTTTCTCCACCATCTCAAAGGAAGATCATCCCTTTGCAACAAGAAAAGGTTCCTGCATTAAGGGGGAGTATTGGTTATCTTCTTCCTCGTGTACATCAAATGATCTCAAAACCTTCTTACCGCTTTCAAAGGTGAAATTGGTGTTAAGGTCTGTGCTGCAACGGAACTCAATCAAAAGGATAAAGAAAGAGATCAATCTGAAGACGGTATTCTTGATCTACTGGATTGAAGATGCTGAACAAGATGTCCTGACATCTTAACAGAAGACTTATGATCTGAGTTATAAAAACAGTTGCGACCTATGTTCTAAGTTACAAAGGGTGATATTTGATATTCTTCTTAGGAGGTTTTTCATTGTCCATGGTCCTCTTTCTCCACCATCTCAAAGGAAGATCATCCCTTTGCAACAAGGTTCCTGCATTAAGGGGGCGTATTGGTTATCTTCTTCCTCGTGTACATCAAATGATCTCAAAACCTTCTTACCGCTTTCAGTGGTGAAATTGGTGTTAAGGTCTTTGCTGCAATGGAACTCAATCAAAAGAAAGAGGTCAATCTGAAGACGATATTCTTGATCTACTGGATTGAAGATGCTGAACAAGATGTCCTGACATCTTAACTAAAGACTGACTCTATTCAACTGCTGAGACCTGCCAGTAGATGTTTTTTCCCTTTTAAGCTGTAATCAGTAATTTATTTGTTTTAGCCAAAAATTTGCCAATAGGGGAGATTGTTAGTTCTCTATTTTTAGGATTGGCTTAATTTTTGTAAAACAAATAACATTATCGATAATGTAATGTATAAGAAAAACAGGTACATCAAGAAGTCCCACTAAAATGCTAGAACATGTAATGTTAAAGAATTTCAACATCTGGAATAACATGTCACATGGGATATCACGATATCATGCCTGAGCTGAAGAGAAGAGTTTTAGTTAAATCATAAATATTCATGAATATTGTACAAATCATATAAGGCGTGATTTATTTAACAGGTCTGAAGAATTAAGAATATACAGCGAAGAATCAATCAGAATATTCGAAGAATATATAGTTTCTAAATATGGAGACATTTTAGGAAGCTAAAGATTGAAGGCCTTGTTTGTAGTAGAAGTTACTGCTTATTTGTATCAGCAAATATGTTGCGATTAGAAGCCCAAGTCCAGTTGGGTATAGTTTTTGTTTAGGCTATAAATATAACAAGTTATAACCTAGGTCGATAAGGAATTAAAGATGTAGAATCCTAGGGTTTGGAAGGGTGAACCTCCCGGGTTGTGGGAAGGTCACCGTGTCTGTCTCGAAGCTGTGAAGCAAGAGACATATTGTAATCCTCAAAGCCTGTTGGTAAGAGGTGTATTGTTCTTGGAGGAAGCTTTTGAAGGTTCAGAAAACACTTAGAAGGTAGGGTTGAATAAGTGGTTCTTTAAAAACTTGATAAAGGAAAGATAGACAGAACATAATTATTTTTATCCTAGTTCACCTTCTCAATAAGGCTACCTCCAGTCCACCCTCAACAAGGTGATTTTCCTCTCTCAACGAGGACTTAATCCAGTATAATCAAAGCCTGATTACATTTGCACGACCAACTGTCGTGACTCACAATACAGTGCACGAACCAAACTGCTGGTGACTAACAATCCTGCACAATCCAACTGTTTGTGACTAACCAACTTCTAAGACTCAACTAGTCCTAGAATTTTTTAGACTCCTGACCCAACTGGTCTCTCAAGGACTCAGTTACCATGTAACTTCTGATGACAGTGTATAATATTACTTCTAGAAAGCTGTAATTACCACTGTGATATTTCACTAAGATTAAGTACAAAGTAATGAACTCTGAGAATGAATATGAAAATTTGCTTCAGAGATTTTTTCTTCACACTTGATGATTTTTCAGAATAATGATGTTCTCGTGTGTGATTGTTGTATTTGATTCAAGAGATCATGAGTATATATATACTCGGGATTTTTGCCCGTTAACTTCAACTCCTTTTTGCAACATTAAATGGTTTGTGTGTTTGTCTCAGATTTTGTTTTCTTCCAAGGATTTGCATGTGGATAGCTTCTTCAATCAACCTTGGGAATTGTGCTTTTGGAGTGTTGCAGCCGTCTTACTAATGATTATGTCTTTAACGGCTTTATTTTTAATCAGTCTTCGTGATCTTCTTATTAGCTGTGCATTTTAGCTTCTATTGTAGATATATTCTTTCGTGATCTTCTGTTCAGGTTGTATTTCTACTTTTGTTGTAAGTGCATTCACAGCGGTTTGGTGCAGTATCAAAAGTTGCCTTGACGACTTGAGTATCTCTTACATTTATCTAGCTTTACATTTATTCCAAGTTTTGATTGTGCTGGTACTGGTACATCTTCTGAAATCAGAAATATATGATTAGAGTACCATGTTTGCTTATACAAAATTTATTTGTTTGTTATCATCAAAACACTAAAATATGATTAGAACCAAACTATGTTCTAACAGCTTTTAAGTAACTGCAAGTCAGTGTTCTTAGTCAAGAGTCTTGACTAGGTATTGTCTTGTAAAGTGTGTCATTCAGTTGTTGTTTATATAGTTGTTACTAGGTTGTAGATTTAAGGTATCACTAGGGAGTGAGCGGAGGTTCTCTTGTTTTGGATGGGTTTCTAAGATAAAGGTTTCATTGGGTAGTGACTAGGTAAATCAGAGGTTTTTTAACTGTAAACCGTAGGTTGTTTACATAAAATAGTATTACTGATAGTGGAATCTTTTTCCTGGCTTGGTAGCCCCCAGAGTAGGTGTTTTGTCACCGAACTGGGTCAACAATTGATTGTGTTCTTTACTTTTCAGTACTGCGCAAAACTGTTTATATTTTGCCTGTGTTTGTTCATGACAGATCTAATGTCTCGACATATCTCAAGACATATGGGTCTGCAATACCAGAATTTCACTTTAGAAAAAGATTTCAAAGAAAGAGTCCATAAGGGCAAAAAGATTTGAATGAAATTTTATCTAAAGAGTTTTAAAAGTTTGCAAACATAAGAAGATTTTGAAAAGGAGGGAAAAAGTTTTGAAAATTTAGAAAGGGCAAGAGATGAAGGGACTATCCTAAAGCATAAAATAAAAGCTCAGGTAAAGGAAATGTCTAACCAAAAAGAAGCCAACAGTTGACATAAAGAAGTCAATGTAGAGTTCACATCCTTTGGATTAACAAACCAAGCAAGTATAATACCAAGATGAAATCAAGTCTCAGATGAAATAAGCCTCTGGTGAATTAAGAATCAAGCAAAGTTCTCATTTTATTTCAAGGCTTCAATGTACCAGATAAACTTTCTTGAATTCAAAATAACATCTTCATATATATATATATATATATATATATATATATATATATATATATATATATATATATATATATATATATATATATATATGTGTGTGTGTGTGTGAGTGTGTGTGTGTGTGTGGGTGTGTGTGTGTGTTCAAAATCAAACCGGCCAAATAAAAAACCACAAAACTTTACCAAACCAAATCAAAACCGCAAAAAACCGCATATGGTTCGAATGGGTTTGGGCCATTTTTTAACAAACCGCGCGGTTCGGTTTGGTTCGCGGTATGTATTTTACAAACCGAACCAAACCGCATTATGTTACAACCCCCAAAATTACTTAACATATATCCAACCCAAACTCAAACCTATTATGCCTTAGTCGTACGATTAACAATGATTTTCTCTTCCTCGCACTTAAGGTTTCAATTTAAGTCTTCTCAAATCTCTCCTAGCGGTATTGCACCTTCTTCTCGTCTTCTTTTCCAAGTATATATCACATCTTTTTTTCTAGTCTTTCATCTCTTAAGTTCTTTCTTTTTCATCTTATTATTTTTAATGTTCCTCTTCTTATCTAATCTCTCATCTCTTCCGCTCTTTCTTTTTCATCTTCTCTGATCTTTCATCTCCTCTTTTTTTCTATTTCATTAGAATGTTTTTGATTTTGTTTTATGTTCTTATTTTATGTTTTTTTATTCCACTTTTATCTAATCTTATTTTTGTATATTAAATGGAAAGTTATTATCCAAATATGATGAATTTTGTTGTTATTTAATAACTCATAAATGACTAAATACAAAGTTATGTTGTCATCTATATGAGTATGTATGGCTCAATATTTTTTTTGTAATAAAACCGGACCAAACGAACCAACCCAAACCGCATTAATTTGGTTTGTTTCGGTTTTATTTCTAAAACCAACCGGGCTAAACCGAACTGCACACTTTTTCTCTTGCGGTTCGGATGATTTTTTACGTCAAAACCGCCCAAACCACACCGCGAACACCCCTATTCATATGTGTAACTTTCAAACCAATGCCTTGGAGTAAACCCCAAGGACTTAAGAAAAAAATTGGCTAGAGTAACAGTTGTATACAAGGAAATTCCCAATCACAATGCCTTACAGCAAACTCCAAGGACTTTAGACAAAATATAAAACTCAAAACAACCTACACATAGATAAAATAAAACTAATGCCTTGGATTAAACCCCAAGGACTTCATACAAATTCCAAAAGGACCAAGGTCAAGGTATCAAAGTCTCAATCCAATCGTACATCCTCCAAACATAGGGTATAACAATCAAAGTCCAAGTTCTCATTGAGTTTTTTATGGTTTAGTATTTATTAATGTATTAAGCACATAAGTAAAGTGTCCAAGTGGACAAAAGGGAAAGAGTGCATAATCGTAAACATATGTCCAGATGGACAAAGGGGAAAACAAACATAAACATAAACATAATAATGAATTATGAATGGTAAAATAAAGCATAATATAATAAGAGAATCATAAAAGATAAGATTAGAAGTTAGAAGTTGATGGTTAAAAATAATGATCAATGATGAGTGAATAATGAACTTTGGCCAAAGTTAATGCAAACTCATTAGAGGATTGATAAAATCAAAACCTCCTAACAACAAGTTTCATAGATTTTGAACCAATTGTGAAATAATCAACCACACTTGGACTTTCAAACATGAGTTTGAGCCACGGATGATCATTTTCTGATACGGGACAAAGTTAGTGCTATGTTAAGCAATCGCCAAGTAACTTATATAGAAGTCACCCTACAACAAGGCCGATAAATAACGATTTATGTATTTAAGAATAAGTTAGAGAAATGATATAGAAGATCATTCTCCAAAAACTTGCAACACGTGCAAAATAACAAACAAAATGATCAAGACAACGTCAAGATCCAAAATCAAAGAAGAAAGGGATTTGAGATGAAGAGGGGCAGGGATGGAGAGGTCAAAATCCAGCAACCAAAGTTAGAAACAATTACTAAATATTTAAAATATACAAGTGAATAAAACTAAAATTGATATTTAATGAAATACTAAAAGTGATACAAAAACATCAAAAAAAAATCCAATAAAATCAATACAAGTCATAAACAAATAAAAGAGTGTTCACAAATTTTTTTAGAGTTTTTTGAAGTACAAAATCATTTTTTTACTATTTAAAATGCAAGTAAAAAGAGAAAATAGAAATAAAATACCAAAACATAATATAAAATTCTAAAAAATTTATACAAGATGTAAAATAATAAAAACGATTTTTGAGAATTTTGGGATGAAAAATGAAATTAAAATAAATTTTTGAAGTTAAAAGCTAATTAAAATAAATATAGTAACATAAAATTAAAACAGAACAATTGTGAGCCACTGGATTTTTTTTAAATTTGAAGACTAAAAGTTCACAAAACCAACGAATCAACATAGAACCCAAAAGCAAAAGGGGGATTCGGTCTTATGAGGAGAATAGAAACCTTCTGGTAAGAAAGAAATAAGGAACGATGGTGGTGATGCTTTCTGGAGCAGCGGTTTCAGTGGCTATAATAGAGTACGACGACGGAAGATGAACTCAGATAAGGGTTTGATTCTTTTTTGTGAATATTCTACTACGTCAGTCTGAAAAAGGTCCTTATGTCAGTGCCAACTCAATGCTTAAATACTGTGTATAACTCTTAGGTTTTTTGTTGTGAAGTTGGGCTGATATGACTCCTGATGAAATATTGTAATTTTTCTCTGTAGCCTATACGAAAAGTACTCACTTTAACCCCATAATCCAATTTCTTTGTAATATTTGTGATTCTAAACTCATGTTTAATGGGCCTTTGATTGTGAAAATATTGAACATATTACTGGGTTGATTTTGTTAAATATTAAAATGAACTTGTGATGATGGAAATGATTGTTTAAATGGAAATGTAGATTCAATGTGATTGTTGAAAGACATATTTTCATATCCTAATTTTTGACCCCCCTCCCCCACGAGATGTCACATCTAAACTAATCCTTCAACTCAAAACAGATACCTAGAGCAGTCACTTGTTCACCATGTACAATAAGCATAGCATACAATAGCATTATCACTCATCATACTTGATAATTGAATAAGTTTCACAATTATCGCACATTCAACACAATTCTCAATATTCACAAAAAGCAATCACATCTCACAATGTGACTCGAATGTAATAAATGTGACTCAATGCATGTGGTACCATTGTGAGTATCAAGCTCACAGCTCCTGATTAGAAATAACCAGAGCCACGCTTCCGATTCGGACAAGACCAAAGCCCTCAAAATATGAATTTATAGTTCACCACTTCCGAATCCACAAAAGGGAACAAAGTCGCTCATGTTTCCACACAAGGATCAAAGCCAACTGGAGTTCCAACTCCCCATGAATGCATGTACAATTATCACAACACATATGCAATTTATCATACAATCTTAACATACCGCATACCATAATAATTCACACAATGAATTATCCACCAATTGTACACAACACACATATCAAATAGCATCCACAACAATTCACAACAACTAGCATATATTCAATCATACTCATCATGAATATCATATCACATATCATGCCAACAATTGTCATTCACCGTTTACCAATTCGTGGCACACATAAAGATAATTACATGGTTTTCACACAACAACACCATAATTAATTCAAAAAGTGCTAACCAATCCTATCATATCATATAGAATATCAAATTAACTTCCTAATGCTTCGAATGACACATAAAATGGAGTTACGGATCAAAAGTTATGCACATTTTAATTTTCACAAAATAGGGCATTTTCGCCCAGCTAAAGCCTTCGCTCGCCCGACGCTTTATGACAGAAAGTTGGTCACTTTTTTTGGCTCCTTGCCCGCTCTACTCGCCCACCGAATATTACAAAACATTAACTCGCCCGGCGAAGCAAAAGGCTCGCCCGGCGAAGTGTAGCAACCTGCCCTAAATTTGAAGGTTTAGAGTCGCCACCTATTCTAAAGGGCGAATAGGAAACCCTACGCAGTATAAAGATTCAGGGTAAGTTATTATAATCAGGTTGAGGGAAGGTGTTAGGTACCCTCAACCCTTTCCTAAGGTTGCATTATAGAATAAAGGTTTATGGCAATATTCATGAGGTTTATAGCTGATGAAATGAAAAGGGTAAAAATTGAGGTTTAAAATGAATTGAGATTATAGGGGGGGAGACTCGCCTTGTTACCAAGTGCCTACGTATCTCCTTATGGAGAATCAGAGTCAACGTAGTTCGGGCATAGGGTTCTACGCCTTAGGATTGAATTCATGGTTTAAAATTGATTAAAGGCTTTTTGAGTGGCCTATTCGCAGTTTTGAAATTTGATTTGTAGATGAAAAGAGTTTTGAGGTTTGGCATATAACCCTGATTTGATGTGGCACCGTTAGATGCGGTGACCAATAGATTTGGTCAGTATAGCTAACGGATTATGGGGCATTGCTGATTACTCAGATCGATAGATTGATCGTCGCGGACAGCAAATTAAAATGTATTTTAAGTTTTATATATTTTTAGTCGGGTCGAGGAGAAAATTAATTAAGGGTTATTGTTTTATCCAAAAGTGCAATGGGATTGGGCAAACTCTAATACATTGGTAGCCTTTCTAGGGTTTTTATGATTCATAACTAAGGTTAAATTAATAAATTAACTCCAATAATCGAGATAATCAAATAATCGAGGCACATTATAACCCTAGATAAATCCTAATTTTATTATCTAATCCTAATTTTAATATACTAATCTTACCTAAAATAAATTGATTAAATTAAACAAGAATTAATTCATATTTAATCTAAATAGATAAAAAGTAAAATACAAAAATATAATATATAAAACCTGGCTGGGATTGCATCTGACTATACTGGGTGTCTATGGTATGCACCCTTATCTTCCTGGGCGTTAGATCCAGTCATGAATGAATCTGACGGTGCATGGGTGAGGGTGCGTGGTGGTCTCGCGCAAGAGCTGCATACGGGATCCCTTATCATACCAGCACTTGCAATTGTTAAAAAATAGGAGTCTTTAGTGAGACTCGAACACAGGTTATGTGTCTCACTAGCATGAACGCTTCGCCATCCCAGCTAGCTTCATTCGCTGTTGTTATCTTGGAGCAAAACCTATTTAACCAATCAAATGACGTAAACAAAATTAAAAAAAAAAATATCAGCGCCTTTGTTCTTCTCCTTCGTGCAATGTTTTCTGAAAAAGCATAGGGACCTTTGGCTACGGTTCCCTTTCATGGCTACATGTCTCCACCATTCAAATCTACAAATTAGTGTCAAAAACATACCAAATAATAACTCGGATTAACCATATATAACATCCCGAACTCCATGGAACCATTAATTTAATCCAAAATTATCCATAACCGAAAATCCCAATTTCATAACTTGTGAAACTTAGCCATGGTGATTCACCAAACCTGCAAGAAAGCTCAAATCAAACGGTCCAGGGAGATTTTTAACAAGATTATAAACACGAACGAGTAGTCAAATTCGATTTATTGTGCGTGTATGCTTGGATTTCGGAAAGAAGAATTTTGAAGCAAAAAACGTGAATGTTAGCTGTGTATGCGTGAATTCAGATTGATGGAGGTTATGCAGTCATGTCCAAAAAGCTTCTCGGAATCGTACTCAACGCCTGGTTTGGATTAAATTGGCCTTCAAATTCTTCTCCTCCATCCCTTGGTTTCACGTTCTTTCTATCCCTCTATTGGGGTTTTTTTTCGGCCAATCCCCTCCTTTCTTAGAAAACATTCCTTTTTATATTGGTTATTTAGGTTTTTTCCTAATGGGCCTATTGTCTAATTAATCATTTTAGCCCAAATAAATTACTAACCCACTAATTAATTGTATATTATATTTATAATAACAATAATAGTTGAAAATAATTATAATAATCTTAATAATAATATTATTAAAACCACTACTAATTAATAATAATAGCTAGTTATAATAATAAAATGATTAAACCAATTATTAATATAAATAATAAACCATGTGAATAATTTGTGAGAATGGACTAAAAACCTCAAAAAATGGAATAGATGGGCCAGATGACTGGGCCCAAACACCTTTTAACCTTAACCACATTTTAACTCAGGATATTTTATAAGAGGGCGGGTTTGACAATAGGAATGTCAAACCCCATGGCTCTTAATTCTAACCCTTGATGATTTAACAGACGTAGATTTGATCGGGCAAATTTTGGGGTATGACAGCTGCCCCTGTTCAATCTTCTTAAGCCTGAAGAGTCAGATAGGCACGTTTGCCGATCGCGATCTAAAGGTAGAAGATGATTGAACACTGAGGATGCCCTAAAATTTGCATCTGTTGGGAAGAAATTCCGTGGGAGATGGGCTTGAAGATGCCACCCGAGGTAAAGACCATCTTTCAGTATGTGAAGCAAATGTTTTTTTGGAACCAGGTGCTTTGATTGTAGCATAGCCTAAAAAGGCAACCTGAATTTTATGCGATGTCATAATGCATGCGATGTACGATGCAGCGAGCTTCTCAAAATAAATGAGAGCGACGTATGTATATGCACTATGTATGACTGAGGTATGTTAGTTGAATGATGCATGATTGTTAGTTATGTTAGTTGAAGTATGTTAGTAATTCTGAAAAGAAAGATAAAACCTTTGCATGTTATTGATGATGTTTTGAAAGATATCACTGCCGAGGGACTAACGTGATAAGAAACCCAATTGAGAAACCCTTTTATAGATCCTTGTTGTAAAATTCTTTGTAAAACCCTGTTTGCCTGGAAAAGCTCCTAGAAAGGATGGAATATGTCTTAAAGATGACTGCCTGGAAAGGCTCCTGAAAAGGATGGAATATGTCTTAAAGAAGACTGCCTGGAAAGGTTCCTGAAAAGGATGGAATATGTCTTAAAGAAGACTGCCTGGAAAGGTTCCTGAAAAGGACTGATAATATTCATTTGATTGTAGAATGACCACTATGTGGTTGAAATGTATTGATAACTCCGTGTAGAAAATCCTGATATGGGAAAATAAATCCCTGCACCAATAGGATCATTTGCTATGATTATAGCAAACTCACCTGCACCAATAGGATCATTTGCTACGGTTATAGACAACTCACCTGCACCAATAGGATCATTTGCTAGGGTTATAGCAAACTCACCTGCACCATTAGGATCATTTGCTAGGGTTATAGCAAACTCACCTGCACCATTAGGATCATTTGCTAGGGTTATAGCAAACTCAACTGCACCATTAGGATTATTTGCTAGGGTTATAGCAAACTCACCTGCACCATTAGGATCATTTGCGAGGGTTATCGCAAACTCACCTGCACCAATAGGATCATTTGCTACGGTTATAGCAAACTCACCTGCACCAATAGGATCATTTGCCACGGTTATAGCAAACTCACCTGCACCAATAGGATTATTTGCTATGGTTATAGCAAACTCACCTGCACCAATAGGATCATTTGCTACGGTTATAGCAAACTCACCTGCACCAATAGGATCATTTTCCACGGTTATAGCAAACTCACCTGCACCAATAGGATTATTTGCTATGGTTATAGCAAACTCACATGCACCAATAGGATCATTTTCTACGGTTATAGCAAACTCACATGCACCAATTGGATTATTTACTATGGTTATAGCAAACTCACCTGTATAAATTTCTTGACATGTCCGCAGACTGTTAGAAGTATGAGAACCCAATAACCTGGTGTTGCATATTGTACGCACAAAGTTAAATTGTATGATTGTAAATGAATGTATATAACCCATGTATATGCGTATGCATGCATGCTTATGCAATCCCAAGATTTTACCTCCTTAAGCCCATTGAACCTGTTTAAACCATGTTTGCACATATACCATGACTATGCTTATGCTGGCTTGGTAATGTTTATGTATGTGGATAGTGCTTATACTTATGTATATGTTGATTGATGTAACGAATGGAAACGAAGCAATGTCTTCTATAAGATTACCTGAAAAGGTTTCTGGAGTGGATGTGAATGTTTGTCTTAAAGAAGACTATTTGAAAAGATTTTTAGCAACGGGTGAGGAATGTCTTAAAGAAGACTACCTGGAAAGGCTGAAAAGATGTCTTAAAAGACTACCTAAAAAGGTTCTTAGAATGTCTTAAAGAAGACTACCTGAAAAGGTTCTTGGAAATGACGATGATTGCCTTAGAGAAGACCACCTAAAAATGTTCTTGGAAAAATAATATCTTAAAGAAGACTACCTGAAGAGGTTCCTAGAAAGGATCGTAGGATTTGTCTTAAAGAAGACTACCTGGAAAGGTTCCTAGAAAGGATCGTGGGATTTGTCTTAAAGAAGACTACCTGAAAAGGTATGGTGTAATGTATCAACCAATGTATATAATGCATGATTTATCTGTATTTGCATGATGCTCCAATGATAGGTTGTTGATAACCAAAGCGTATATAGCTTGCTAATGTTGTTAGCGCGACTTCCCAGTCCCTATTTTTGAATTTTGAAGATCGTGGTTAGGAGAAAGATTTGTCGGTTGTTGTAAAGTGTGAGAACGCCTTTTCCTTTTGATGTGCGCCTTGCCCCGGTTTGGCTCTTGCATTACTCCACGCCTTTAACCTTTTGAGGTTCTCCATGTCTTTCACCTTTTGCAATTCGCACCTTTAACCTTTTCGAGGTTCACTACACCTTTAACCTTTGGAGGTTCTCCACACCTTTAACCTTTCGGGGTTCTCCACACCTTTAACCTTTGAATTGTTCACCTTATGGATTTGATATCCAATGCCCCAATGTTTAGTATAAAAAAATGCTTGTGATCTCCCAGCCATGAGGGAGGCGCTCCGAGAAATAACCTTATCATATACTTGTTTAGATTGAAGGGTATGCCCTTGATCCCCAGGATATGGAGGGTTATCCATAGTGTGCTATCCTTTTGAATTTGAAATCTTCCCATGTTTGACATGCCCCTGATTGAGACTGCTTCGAGGTGTGCCCTAAGTCGATTGGTCCTTAGGAAGAGTGCCCCTAGTGAATAGGATGTTTGATTGCATGCCCCTGTGATCCTTGAAATTTTTCCCCTGTTTAGGAGAACCCCCTAGATGTGGTTCCCCCCATTCCAGAGTCTGTATTAGAAATGATCACTTTTGATTAACCCATTTCGAGATCTCTTCGATGCTAAGTGTATGTTCGTAGACGATGTTGTACCCTTTAAGAAGTAACTCCAATGGAATGCGTATGCAAGTTTTGAAATCGAAGTCCGTTATGAATTAGGACTGGATGATTAGAAATGAATGCTTGAAGAAACGTAGTGGTTAGGAATAGTTTTAACAAACATTAGGAGTCAGTATGACAAAATCCTGCTAAATATGCTTTCATAGTTAACCTTGCCTCAATTAGGACTTTTGAATGTTGTAACTTGGCCTGTTTCACGGTTTTAAGAAACAATGGATACAAGGCTCAAAATTTATTTAACCCACCCTTTTCTCCTTGATGTTCTCCAGATCTTAAAAATTCACCTAATCCAATGAATGTGCTTTGTTTGTAAGAGAATTGTTTCAGTCTTGACGCTGAGCAGAAGCCTTAGTAGAGATGCAAGCACTGATGGAAAATGTTGTAAAGATCCAAGTATTGGTGTGAAGCTTTGATGGTTTAGCAGTCACAAGATTATCCTTTGTATTTCGCCTTTGTTTTTATCCCTTATTTTGCGTGAACCAAATCCTTTGAATTTGATCCATCGGGATGCCCTAATTTTTGCCTAAGTCATTTTTGTTTTCTTTTATAAAATTTTCCATTTTGACTTAGCGGGCGATTTTTTCTCCTTTTTTTTTGAATACTCCTTTGATTTTGAATTTTGTGACTGCCATGTCGATTTTGATTTGCAAGCTTCGTCTTTGATACTTTCCTCGATCTTGAATAATGTAATGAGGAAGAAGGTGTTGCGAATGTTACCTCCGTTGCTTCCTCAATCTTGGATGAATGCGAGGAAGAAAATGTGCTTGAACCTTTCCTTTGCTCGATCCTTTGCTTGAACCTTTGCTTGAATCCTTGCTTGGATTGACTGATTCTCTTGAAAACCAAAATACACCATTGAATTAATTGAAATCTACCCTGCCCCTGGTTGAAATAAAGGTTTATTTAAAAAGTAGAAACAAACTCCAACTCCTGGCTCGAGGGGGTAACAAGGGATTAACATCCTTATATCTCCGCTGTTTAGGAATTGAAACAATGCCTGTACATCCTCGGCTTGGTCTTACCTTGAAAGCATATGTTTAGCTGGACTTAGTTATTTGTATTCGTCATTCTCCCTTAAGTTTGCTAATAACCATAAATTTGAAATTGAAAATGGAATAGAAGTGTGCGAGTAGAAACTCGTAGTGGTGAGCGAATGAATTGACTCCAAAACCTGCATGGTCATTGTTGCACCCCAAAATTTGCCCTCTTTATTTGAGCTATAAGTTATTAATGACGTTTATTTCGTCATTCCAAAATTGAAGAAAAATAATAAAGAGTTTTCATGGGTTTAAGAAGAAAGGCGTGAAAAATGGTTTAAACAGTGGAAATACGAGAAAATTCGCAAGTCATATTTGGAAGATGATATGAGCTAAGTTCCCGCGTGGCCTTGACTGTTTCGACGATATCTACAACTTTCGTGTTCGGCTCGGAAGCCAATTCTTTGAGGAAGGTCGTCAAATTTGCAAATTATTTGAGATTTCACAGTGAAAAATAGTGCTGAATGTAGGGTTTCGGACCTCGGAAAATTCATATCTCCTAATCCGCTCACCGGATTCACTTGAAAATTTAACTGGAGCTCTGTACCATCATTACCAAGATTTCATATGTTCGGACCGAATGCCAATTCTGCACGTAAAATTCCCAGAATTTTAAGGATCGTCGCGTTGTTCCGGTAAAAAGTGTGTTTTCGAGTATGTCGCGCAGAGTTCGAAAATTCATAACTCCTTCGATTTTTATCGTATGAAGTCCATTCCAGCGGCATTCTCTCGGAAATTTCGTTAGCTTCGTTTCTTCGTCACACATGCTTGTTCAGATTTTGAGCCGAAGGTATGGTTTTATCGAGTTCTTTGAGCGGTACTCACAAAATTTTGCACAGTCGTATCAGATGAATCGGCGTTTCTCGTCATTCAAACGGGCGTATTTTCTTCACCGCTTATCGGATTGAGGTGATTCTCGCGGTGACGAGTCACAAATTTGGTCATCTTCATAGTGGCATTGGTTTCGTTCCGGAATTGAGAGCCGAACCGAGTTTCCTTAAAAACGAGCCAAAATAAGACGCACCGAGGGCGATTTGGACAATTCGCGTGGACAATATATAAACATTTTGCTCTTCACAAATCAAGGGAGGATTCTCATAACTTCAATTTCACCCAAAAGATCAAAAACACTTTCTCTCAATTCTCTCTCAATTTTCTTGGATCAAAACCACAAAAACTTCATCAATTCAAGATCAAATCTCAAGAGCAAATGAAGATCAAAGCACAAATCAAGATCTTCTCCTCCGATTGAAGTGTCGCGCGTCTCTCTCCCTATCAAAGGATCTCACGCGCCACTCTCTCCCTCACATCTCTTGGATTTTGTTCGTGTTCGCGTCGTGTTCGCTTTCGTGTTCATCCGATCACATTCTCTTCATTCGATCCGGTAAATTCACTACAAACCTTGCTAGATCATTGATTTTGTTGCTTAATTCGACATTGATCATGATGATTTTTGATTGTGGATGATGGATCTATGATAATTGATGATGATAATTGCTTGTTGATTGATTGATTTGTGTTGATCTTGATTATTTGATTGAATTTGAAATTTATCGTTGAATTGTTGATGATGCCACATACATGTTTCTTATGATCCAAGAAATTGCATGCTAAGTGTTCGATGATTTGAATGTGTGAAGCATTTGTGCTTACTTTTGAGTTCTAGCATATGATGATTGATTGTGGAATAATAATTCATGATGCCTACGCTAAATTGATGCCATTTGAGGTTTGATAACGATTACTCTTGATGATATGATCATGATGCTTACGATTCAATGCTTGCGTGCTAATTGTTCGATGGAATGTTTAATTTTGCTCTTAAAGACCAATCAATTTGCTGAATAATGTGTTTGCTCTTGACTTATAGCATTGCATGTTTGATATTTGCTTGTATGCTGAACATTCATGAAGAATGGCATCATGTTTCCTTGCGAGAAAATTCAGTTGTTGGCATTCGGCACTGTTAGGTCGACCCAGGATGAGTTTAGATCGACCTAAAACCTTCATTTTTTATCCTGGCACTGTTAGGTCGACCCAGGATGAGTTTAGGTCGACCTAAAACCTTCATTTTCGATCTTGGCACTGTTAGGTCGACCTAGGGTGAGTTTAGGTCGACCTAAAACCTTCATTTTTGATTCTGGCACTGTTAGGTCGACCCAGGGTGAGTTTAGGTCGACCTGGAGCTGTTTCTTTCGTTTCTGGACCTGTTAGGTCGACCTAGGTCGAAGGTAGGTCGACCTATTTTTGCTTCCTTTGCTTCCTAACTTCAATCTTTCATATCTTTTGACTCGTAACTCCGATTTGCGCGTTCTTTATATCGTTGGAAAGCTTGTGAAACGTGCTATCTTGTGAGATGACTGGCATTGATTGATTATGGTTTATTCATCTTTGTTTTCCCCCTTGACATTTTGTTGTTCATTTCATGCTTGCATTAGTTATTCATTTTCTCTTAGATTAGACTGTAATAACGCAATTCCGATTGCGATGTTTTGTTATCTCTAACTTGTGTGCTAGTGTGCAAGGCTTTTGGATAGTAACCGGTCGACGCTTGTTACGTGAGTGTTCCGCTCTATTCGCGGGACACGATCTCATTCACTCACATCGTGTTCTCATCTTGGAGAACACGTCTCTATTACTTTATATCTGCTTGTTTGGTTTGCTTGTTCCTCTTGCAGGTGTATTGTGATTATGCTCGACGCGCATGTCGACCTTTGTTTGCTCTCATGGCTAATCGGTGTGCTGACTATTTGCTTTTGCTTTGCTAGCTCGCTCGCGGGATCCTAGTTTCCTTGCTCTCTTCGCTTTAGTTTACGGATCATCATCCGTTTGGTATTGATCCCGTTTCATTTTATTTTTCTTGCACTTTATCGCTTTCTAGCATCATCCTTTAACATGAGAAGTAGGACCTAGACATGCATCTGGTCAAGCCCTCGAAAGAGGCTCTGTTTTTGTTGGTGTGTTTATATTTGTGCTTTGCGGCAGGGAGTCACGATGTAATAAGTTCTATATGGCACTCCGTTAAGTCCTCATGGAAGGCATGCGGAAAGGGTTAGTAATCAACCCCCGCCAAGTCTCATCGAGTATGTTCAGTATGCGCACGCTACGCGTGGCTCGCTTCTGAACCTGCACAAGATCTTGTTATCGAGTATGTCAGGAAAAGGGTTCATGTAACCGGACCCCCGCATTTCCTATAGCTCGTGTTGCTCGACGTTGATGCTCGGTGTACGCACGCACCGTTTTCCTTTACGATCCGTGACGGCTTGGTTGCTGAGAGGGGTTCGCCCTCTTGTCTATGGCCCGATCATTTTCGCGAGATCTAATGCTTGGTTGACTTGGGTTGAGTTGCTCCCCTTGGCTATGGCGGGACCGCTTTTCTACCATTCGGTCAGTACCGTTGGTTTTGTTTGCTTTACGAGCGGATTCTCGTTTGTGTGATATTATTGTATGCTTCCCCTTTTCTCGTAGGTTGATAGCTTAGCTTAGACATGTACCCTTTGTATGATAACATTAGGTAGCAAGCTTTCCCCCTTAGCTTAGGCTTTCCTCATGCATTCTTTAAAACACAAACCACACTCTTTGATTTTCTTTTCTTAAGAGCTTGTTATTTCCGCTCCATTCCCAGCATAAGTCTCCAAAGGTCGAGCAGCGAAGTGTGAATGTAACTCGTTCACCTAAAAAATACAAAACAAACAGAAACTAGTTAGCCGAGCTACGGTAGCTCTGATTCTGCAAAACAGATACGTAGGCAGCGGGGTAGGGCCCGTGCGAGCATAATCCTTTCTTTTCCCTACATTCTGCATTCATTTTAGTCCAAATTAGCATAGATTTGTTACACACCCATGGTTTTAGACACAGGCGTGGATACCATCGAGTACGATGGGCGCGAGGGGTGCTAACACCTTCCCCTCGCGTAACCGACTCCCTTACCCTTTTTCTCTGGTCGTGAGACCGTTGTTTTGTTTTGTGGTTTGCTGGCATTCCCTTCCTTTTCAGGATGAATATGTTAGTGGCGACTCTGTTAATTTTCGCGGTAGCGACAGCTGGCGACTCAGCTGGGGACGTCTCGACCTATTGCGGGTCCGGACTTAGCGAGTCGATCCTAGCGCTTGTGTGTTTATCTTTGGGTGTTTTATTGCTTTGCATATTTATCTGTTTGCATTGCATTCTATGTGCGCTTTTACTTTTCTGCATCATATTCTGGACTGTCTGGATTTCTATCTGTGGGTGGGTGTTTCAAGAGGTAAAAGGCCCAATACCCAGGCTATGAGTGATACCATAGGAACTAGGAATAGAGTGGCCGTGACGGACAGAAGGCGTATGCCTGATTGATCTGATCACGTATCCACGGGCAGAGCTTGGTGGAATGAGGCAATATCGTATGATAATGCCTACATTCGATCCTCTGTTGGCTTTTTGACCTACCTTGGCCTAGATTTACCCGTGAGTGGGGCGGGAATCAATCATTGCTTAACAGGTACATTTGTTGGTGACCGCTGTTCTTGTTCGTGGGTTACCGCTGTTCTTGTTCGAGGGTTACCGCTGTTCTCGTTCGAGTGTACTATTGGTTCCTGTTCGTGGGGTACTATGGTTCTTGTTCGATTACTGATCTGTGTTCTATTCCAGTGTGTTGTTGACTACGGGCTTTGGTTCTGTGGGTTGACATTCTATGTACCGTATGGTATATCTATTTGGGGCCGAACCTTTGGCTCTGTATTATGTGTGTTACCGGCAGTCCAGAATGCCTGGTGGGCGGCAACAAGTCCCACCACCTTGCATCATTGCATATTTACTTTCCAAAAAATGATGTACAAAAAATAACTAGCATACATGTTCCTTCCATTTCAAAGGAATCATATCTTTAAGCCTCGTGTCGAGCTTTTCCATCTCTTACTTGCTAAAAAAATCAAAACACGAGGATTCCTTGGAAATTGAATGAACATGGCATTACACGCATATCATGCATCTCATACATTCCATGCATAACAGGTGTTCAGGATCGATGATTTCTTATTCAGACTTGGTCCAGACTCAGAGATTTGACTTGTTCTTATTCTGTGCTCAAAGATCGGTCATGAAACTTTGTGGGGTGACAAAGAGGAAAGCTCACTTGGGGTTATCTATGAAGACATATCTTATGCTCAGTGGCTTCCATGCTTGCTTTATTTGCAACTGGTTAAGCTCCGTACGGTGTTGATGTCTACAAACTCTCTACTTGATGACGATGATACTAGGTGTGAGTTCCATTCTGGGACACCTGGTTATGATGTTATGGATCTGCAAGTCTTTGAAGTTGCTTGGGGCTCCCGCACGAGGGATAAGCAAGACATTGTCTATCTTGAGCATTGCACCATCCGCATTGCTCGAATCCCTAAAGCACTTACAAAATTCCATGTGACCTCGCCAGAATCCTTCGATTCAGAATGGGGCACCTGATAATGCTGTATCTTCCAAGGATGTGGAAGAATTGTTGAGAATCATCAGGAAATCTGATTACAAAGTTGTTGATCAGTTGGGTCAGACCCAGTCAAAGATTTCCATCTTGCAATTATTGATGTGTTCAAAAGGTCATAGAGATGCTCTCTTGAGAATTCTGAATGGTGCTTACGTCCCGCATGAAATATCTGTGAATCAGCTAGAGGCGGTAGCCAATAATATCTCCGCTGGGAACGGTTTGGGATTTACGGATCGTGATCTTCCTCCAGAAGGGAGAAACCATAACAAGGCTTTGCATATTTCGATTGAGTGTAAGGGGACGACTTTGTCCCGTGTTTTGGTTGATACAGGGTCTTCTTTGAACGTGCTTCCCAAATCTGCTCTCATGCAAATTGACTATGCTGGTGTGGAGTTAAGGCCTAGTGAATTGGTAGTGCGCGCCTTTGATGGTTCAAGGAGGTCTGTATTCGGAGAGGTAGATCTACCAATCCAGATTGGTCCTCAGATCTTTACTACAACCCTTTATGTGATGGATATTCAACCTGCTTACTGTTGTTTGTTGGGACGACCGTGGATTCACAAGGCTGGTGCTGTGACATCCACTCTTCATCAGAAGTTGAAGTATCCGGTTGACGGTAAAGTGGTGACGGTTTGTGGTGAAGAAGATTATATCGTGAGTCACTTGTCCTCTTTCCGATATGTAGAGATCGAAGGTGAGATACATGAGACGCCTTTCCAAGCGTTTGAGGCTGTGAACGCTGTGAGAACTCCTCCTTATGAGATGACGAAGCCAGAAACGGTTATGTCCTCTTTAAAAGATGCTCAGGTTGTCGTTGAGACCGGAAAGGTGAAAGGCCGGGGGCAAGTAATTGATGTGCGTCCCAAATTTGACAAGAATGGTCTTGGTTTCAATCTTGGAAGGCAGAATGCATCGCCCAAGTCTAGTATCCTTAGCCCGATCAAGTTCGTGAGTGGGGGTGTCATTCAAGACGGTCAGGTTGACGCCATTGTCAATGGTGAAGAGGTGGATAGTGATTGTGACTTTGATAACTGGATTCGTCCAAGTATTCCTGGGGAGACGCCTCGCAACTGGACAATTGAGGATGTCATCCATGTTACACAAGCTCAGGAGTAAATTCCTTGTTTTTACTTTTCTTATCATGACATAATTCCTACGCTCTGCCCAAGGCGTAGTGAATCATTTGTAGGGCCATGCAGTTCGCATTTTCAAAGTTCATCATGAAATAAAAGGACGTTTTTGCATTCAAATGTTTCGCTCTTTGTCTTTCTTTTAACTTTTTCCTTTAAATGGCAATGTTTTTGCACACACTTGCACATATCTTAATAAAGATAAAACTAAAATAAAAACATCAATCATGCAGATGTTCCACCACCACGGGTTCCATTGGTAACAGTTCCGCTATTGCTCATTATGATTTTGACGATCCGATCTACCAGGCCGAGGAGGAAGCTTATGAAGATTGTGATCTCCCCGATGAGTTGGCCAGATTGTTGAAACAGGAAAAGAAAGCGATTCAGCCGCATCAAGAGGTAATCGAGATGGTAAATGTTGGTACTAAAGAGCAAGTCCGAGAAGTCAAGATAGGGGCTGCACTTGAGAGTAGTGTGAAGCACAGGCTTATTGATATGTTGAAAGAGTATGCAGATATCTTTGCTTGGTCCTACGAGGATATGCCTGGTCTTGATACAGATATTGTGGTACACCGTCTACCTCTCAAGGAAGATAGTCCTCCGGTCAAGCAGAAGCTTCGAAGGACTCGCCCAGATATGTCTGAGAAGATTAAGAAAGAGGTTGAGAAACAGTTTGATGCTGGCTTTCTGCAAGTTGTGAATTACCCGCCGTGGGTTGCGAATATTGTTCCTGTACCTAAGAAGGACGGAAAGGTCAGGATGTGTGTTGATTACAGAGATCTGAACAGGGCGAGTCCGAAAGATGATTTTCCTCTTCCCCACATTGATGTGTTGGTGGATAATACTGCTCCTTTTAAAGTGTTTTCCTTCATGGATGGCTTCTCGGGGTACAATCAGATCAAGATGGCACCAGAAGACATGGAGAAAACAACGTTTATCACACCGTGGGGAACTTTCTGCTATAAAGTCATGCCTTTTGGGTTGAAAAACGCAGGGGCAACGTATCAGCGCGCCATGGTGACTCTTTTTCATGACATGATTCACAAAGAGATTGAAGTGTATGTTGACGACATGATTGCAAAGTCTCACACTGAAGAAGAGCACTTGGTTCATTTGCAGAAATTGTTTGAAAGGCTTCGGGAATTCAGACTGAGGTTGAATCCAAACAAATGCACTTTCAGAGTGCGATCCGGAAAACTGTTTGGTTTTGTTGTTAGTGGGAAAGGTATTGAGGTCGATCCTGCAAAAATAAAAGCCATACAAGAGATGCCTGAGCCGAGAACAGAAAAAGAAGTTCGTGGTTTCCTAGGGAGGCTGAACTACATTGCTAGATTCATCTCTCATCTTACGACCACTTGTGAACCAATATTCAAATTGCTAAGAAAAGATCAGACGGCCAGGTGGAATAATGATTGTCAAAAAGCATTTGAAAAAGTGAAAGAGTATCTGCAGGAACCTCCGATACTAATGCCTCCAGTTCCAGGAAGGCCTTTGATTATGTACCTCACAGTGCTTGAAAACTCAATGGGTTGTGTGCTAGGTCAACATAACGAGTCTGGCCGAAAAGAGCATGCAATATACTACCTTAGCAAAAAGTTTACCGACTGTGAATCCCGATACTCACTGCTCGAGAAAACTTGCTGTGCTTTGGTGTGGGCTGCTCGCCGGCTGAGGTAGTATATGTTGGTTCACACCACCTTATTGATTTCCAAGATGGATCCTATCAAGTATGTTTTTGAGAAGCCCGCTCTTTCCGGAAGGGTAGCCAGATGGCAGATGATTTTGACTGAATATGATATCCAATATACTACCCAGAAAGCCATCAAGGGTAGTGTGTTGGCGGATTATCTGGCGCATCAGCCTGTTGAAGATTATGAACCGATGAAGTTTGAATTTCCCGATGAGGATGTGTTGTACATCAGAGATTGTAACATTCCTGGACCAGAGGAAGGACCCGAACCAGGATCGCGATGGACGTTCGTGTTCGATGGTGCCTCCAATGCACTCGGGAATGGTGTTGGAGCTGTAATTACTTCTCCATCAGGTTTTCTTATTCCGTTTACAGCCAGAATCTGTTTTGATTGCACTAATAACATGGCTGAGTATGAAGCTTGCATCTATGGTATCGAAGCTGCGATCGATTTGCGAATCAAGTATTTGAAAGTTTATGGGGATTCCAATCTTGTCATTAGCCAGATCAATGGAGATTGGGAAACTCGCCATCAGAATCTGATTCCATACAGGGAGCATGTGATGAGACTCATTCCGTACTTTGATGAGATCACATTTGAGCATATTTCTAGAGAAGAGAACAATCTTGCTGATGCTCTCGCTACTTTGGCTTCCATGTTCAAAGTGAAATGGGCCAATGAAGCGCCTAACATTACCGTCAACAGGTTGGATGAACCAGCATTTTGCTTTGAGGCTGATGTCGAGTTGGATGGCAATCCTTGGTATCATGATATTAAAAAGTTCCTCGAAACTCAAGAGTATCCTCCCGAAGCGTCGGTGACTGATAAGAAGTTTCTGAGAAGGTTTGCAACTAAGTTTTACCTCAACGGTGGGGTTTTGTACAAGAGGCATCATGACGGTGTGTTACTCCGATGTGTTGTGAAGGAAGAAGCTTCAAAAATCATAGAGGAAATGCACGAAGGCGAGTTTGGTACCCATTCTAGTGGGCATACAATGGCTAAGAATATCTTGAGGGCTGGTTACTATTGGTCCACCATGGAAACCGATTGTCATAACCATGTCAGAATTTGTCACAAGTTCCAGATCTATGCTGACAAAGTGCATGTGCCGCCTGTGCCTTTGAATATCTTGACTTCTCCGTGGCCTTTTGCAATGTGGGGCATTGACAAGATTGGAGAGATTAAGCCTACTGCTTCTAATGGACATCGTTTCATTTTGGTTGCCATCGATTACTTCACCAAGTGGGTTGAAGCCACATCTTATGCGAATGTAACCAAGCAAGTGATTACTCGTTTTATCAAGCACAACATAATCTGTCGTTACGGGATTCTTGAGAAGATCATTACTGATAATGGATCAAATCTTAATAACAAGTTGATGAAGGAGCTTTGTGAGTCCTTCAAGATTAAGCATCACAATTCTTCTCCGTATCGTCCAAAGATGAATGGCGCTGTTGAAGCGGCCAACAAGAACATTAAGAAGATTGTGCAGAAGATGGTAGTGACCTACCGAGATTGGCATGAGATGTTATCGTTTGCTTTGCATGGTTATCGCACCTCTGTGCGTACATCGACTGGGGAAACTCCTTTCTCGCTTGTTTATGGTATGGAAGCAGTATTACCAGTTGAAGTCGAGATTCCTTCCCTGAGGATTATGAAGGAAGTCGAACTTGACGAGTCAGAATGGGTACAAAATCGGATGGATCAGTTGAACCTCATTGATGAGAAACTCTTAGCGGCTATTGGACATGGTCAGGTGTATCAAAAGAAGATGAGAAAAGCTTTTGACAAGCGGGTGCGACCCCAAAGCTATAAACCAGGTGATCTGGTGCTTAAAAGAATCATCCTTCCTCAGGGTGATCCACGAGGCAAGTGGACTCCGACGTATGAAGGCCCCTTTGTTGTGCAGAAAGTATTCTCTGGCGGTGCCATGATGCTTGCAACGATGGATGGCGAGAACTTTCCGCACCCTGTGAACGCAGATGTAGTCAAAAAATACTTCGCATAGACCTGAAAAAAAAAAGAAGAAAAAAAAAGGAAGAAAAAAAAAAGAAAAGAAAAGGAATCAGGCAAAAGAATGAAAAAGAAACAAATATACCCGCTAAGTTGAAAACCCGAAAGGGCGGCTTAGGCAAAAAAGGGACAAAAGCGAACGACTACATCTCGCATGCTACCTTGGCAATCACTCTTCATACATGCTTAGGGCTCCCGACTGAGGGATAAGCAAGACTCCGTGTTCTTGAGTTTGCACCTGGCAGCTCAAATCCCTAAAGCATTCACAACATCCAATCACTTTGTTTAGGGCTCCCGACCGAGGGATAAGCAAGACTCCGTGTTCTTGAGTTCGCACCTGGCAGCTCAAATCCCTAAAGGCTCTCACAAACCCCGTCGGGTCCACAAGTTCGGTGATGTCACACCAATCCGTTGTTAGATCGGGCAGTGATCAATCCTAATGAGTACGGTCTTCCAAAGCAAGGAGATGAGAATGTCAAGGTTATAAAAGTGATAGCGGGATCGAAACCAATGGATATCTGTTTCACATTGCCATTTCTCTTGTACTCAATAAATGCGTGGTTACCTCTTACTAGGAACTACTTCTGAAATGTGTTCGCTCTTTTACGAGCATTCTGTTCGCAATTAATAAAAACCTTTTTATCTTAAACAACTGTTTTCTTTTACTGTTTTGTTTGCATAAAACGTCCTGAATTTATGTTAAACTTTGCATATGAAAACTGCATTGCTTTTACAATACATGATTAGAAATGATAAAATCTTTGAAATTACTTCAAAGTCTTGTGTGACCAGGATGGCAGGGCAAGATGCCATGCTATATCGTGGGGCATTTTTCATTTGTTTGTCTCGTAGGTACGTCCTTGCAAGCGCTTCGCATCAGCATATTGACAAACATAGCTATGAGAGATTCTCACTCCCCAACCGAGTGCATCCTAATGAGAGATTCTCATTCCCCAGCTGAGTATATCTGGATGAGACTTTCTTTGTTTCAAGATTCTCATCTCCTCATCAAAGAACATCTTAATGCATTCTCTATGCTCCAAAAGCCTCATTCCCCCGCAGAATGTCTTCTCCCCAGTTGAGTCATGATTGGATGGTATCTGATTCCCCGACAAGCTCTTAATGAGGTTTCTTGACCGAGCTCCTCATTCTCCCCAGTAGAGCGTTTCTCTCCCAACAGATTGACCTGTTTTCCCCAGGAGAGTCATCTTGTTCCCCAGTGGAATTGCCTTAACAAAAGGTTCTTATGCTGAGTTCCTTATCCCCAGCGGATCTCTTATATCCCTAGCAGTTTGCTGTGCAGAAGCGTCCATCTTCCCCACTGAGTTTCTTTCCTCAGCAGAGATTCACATGTATCCTCAGCAGAACCGGTTCTCATCTAGGATTTCCCTAGCGGAATGCGTCCTATACAAGCAAGTTGATCACTCCCCATCAGAGTTGTCTTCATGACTTGCCCTTATCTCCACATCCCCAAGGTGTCGAGATTTTGCTTCTCCAATGAAGTTGCCCGGGTATCCCCAAGCAGAGTTTATTCCCCAAACAGAGCTCGCGTCCAGATTTTGATCATCTCCAGCAGATATCTGATCCATCTTTGCCAGCTCGCAGTTTGTGACTTCTAGTCACTTATCTTGTCCTCCCCGCAGAGTTCCGTACTCTCTCTCCAGGACTTCTTCAGCAATTCAGTGCTCCTCCGTTGTTTCCCCAAGCAACGTTCGAATCATGCATCATTTGCATTGCATTCTCTAAGCATGTAGCGTATTCCTCCTCGGAAACGTTATTCCATACACATTCATACATGCATCATGCATAAATCATATCATATCTGTTTCTTTCTGCAGGAAAGTTATCCAGATTCAAATGCTCCCTAGAGAGCAATATTCGCCTAGTCATTACAGGCGCTTATCCTGATGTTTTGAATCAGAAGAGGATTGTTCTACTTATTTTCTGGCATAGCTCAGATCAGTTCAAAGACATTCCTATTCCCGACGCCCCCAGATCGGTGGAAGATATTTGTTCCTATCCTAATAATCAGATTCAGATTAGTTGAAGGAACCGCCTCCGGATCTCCCAAGATCTTCCGAAGGAGCAAGCCTTCTGATACATCAGATCAGTTGGAAATATCTACTCCCTGACGATTTAGTTCGTTCAGAAGAAGAAACTCGCCTGCCCAGTCCTGATGCCTAACCATCAGTTGAAGACGCTTTCTTTACCCGGCGTACACAGTTCGGAAGAGATATCTGTTCCTATCCTAATAGTCAGATTCAGATTAGTTGAAGGAACCGCCTCCGGATCTCCCAAGATCTTACGAAGGAGCAAGCCACTGATATCATCAGATCATATGGAGATGTCTGCCTGATCGACTTTGTCTTTCAGATGAAGATTGTCCTACTTATTTTCTGGCATCATGTCCAGATCAGTTTAAAGGCATTCTTTCCCCGGCGTACACAGTTCGGAAGAGATATTGTTCCTATCCTGATTTCCAATTCAGTTGAAGGAGCCGCCTCCGGATCCCCGTGGTCTTACGAAGGAGCTAGCCGCTAATTCCCAGATTAGTAGGAATATCTACCTGATGATTTAATTGCATCAGAAGAGATGTCTGCCCAGATTCCCAGATCATGATTCCCAGATCAGAGATACTTATTACCCGTTGATGCTCAGATCAACCGGCGTATCTCCTTCGATTCCCAGATCGACCTAAGACATCTATCCCGATGCATGTTCGGGGACATTTGCTACGTCTGATACTCAGATCAGTCGAGATGTTCCTTCTCTTGATAACCAGATCATTTGAAGTGTTTCCCCTGCCTGTGGGTGCCCGTTCCTCCATTTTCACAAGTTGGAGCATATTTATTATCCAGATAAATTGAAGTTTTTTCTCCCTGCTTGCGGGGTGGTACATTCCTTCTTGTTACAAGACGGAATCTTCTATTGATCAAGAGCGCAAATTTTCGAGTTCATTCTGGTATTCAATCTCCTTCCACCTCAACGGTTCGAAACTTTCGTTTCTCACTCGTCAGGTTCAAGAAGTTTGAATAGGGGCAGCTGTTGCACCCCAAAATTTGCCCTCTTTATTTGAGCTATAATTTATTAATGACGTTTATTTCGTCATTCCAAAATTGAAGAAAAATAATAAAGAGTTTTCATGGGTTTAAGAAGAAAGGCGTGAAAAATGGTTTAAACGGTGGAAATACGAGAAAATTCGCAAGTCATATTTGGAAGGTGATATGAGCTAAGTTCCCGCGTAGCCTTGTCTGTTTCGACGATATCTACAACTTTTGTGTTCGGCTCGGAAGCCAATTCTTTGAGGAAGGTCGTCAAATTTGCAAATTATTTGAGATTTCACAGTGAAAAATAGTGCTGAATGTAGGGTTTCGGACCTCGGAAAATTCATATCTCCTAATCCGCTCGCCGGATTCACTTGAAAATTTAACTGGAGCTCCGTACCATCATTACCAAGATTTCATATGTTCGGACCGAAGGCCAATTCTGCACGTAAAATTCCCAGAATTTTAAGGATCGTCGCGTTGTTCCGGTAAAAAGTGTGTTTTCGAGTATGTCGCGCCGAGTTCGAAAATTCATAACTCCTTCGATTTTTATCGTATGAAGTCCATTCCGGCGGCATTCTCTCGGAAATTTCGTTAGCTTCGTTTCTTTGTCACACATGCTTGTTCAGATTTTGAGCCGAAGGTAGGGTTTTATCGAGTTCTTTGAGCGGTACTCACAAAATTTTGCACAGTCGTATCAGATGAATCGGCGTTTCTCGTCATTCAAACGGGCGTATTTTCTTCACCGCTTATCGGATTGACGTGTTTCTTGCGGTGAAGAGTCACAAATTTGGTCATATTCATAGTGGCATTGGTTTCGTTCCGGAATTGAGAGCCGAACCGAGTTTCCTTAAAAACGAGCCAAAATAAGACGCACCGAGGGCGATTTGGACAATTCGCGTTGACAATATATAAACATTTTGCTCTTCACAAATCAAGGGAGGATTCTCATAACTTCAATTTCACCCAAAAGATCAAAAACACTTTCTCTCAATTCTCTCTCAATTTTCTTGGATCAAAACCACAAAAACTTCATCAATTCAAGATCAAATCTCAAGAGCAAATGAAGATCAAAGCACAAATCAAGATCTTCTCCTCCGATTGAAGTGTCGCGCGTCTCTCTCCCTATCAAAGGATCTCACGCGCCACTCTCTCCCTCACATCTCTTGGATTTTGTTCGTGTTCGCGTCGTGTTCGCTTTCGTGTTCATCCGATCACATTCTCTTCATTCGATCCGGTAAATTCACTACAAACCTTGCTAGATCATTGATTTTGTTGCTTAATTCGACATTGATCATGATGATTTTTGATTGTGGATGATGGATCTATGATAATTGATGATGATAATTGCTTGTTGATTGATTGATTTATGTTGATCTTGATTATTTGATTGAATTTGAAATTTATCGTTGAATTGTTGATGATGCCACATACATGTTTCTTATGATCCAAGAAATTGCATGCTAAGTGTTCGATGATTTGAATGTGTGAAGCATTTGTGCTTACTTTTGAGTTCTAGCATATGATGATTGATTGTGGAATAATAATTCATGATGCCTACGCTAAATTGATGCCATTTGAGGTTTGATAACGATTACTCTTGATGATATGATCACGATGCATACGATTCAATGCTTGCATGCTAATTGTTCGATGGAATGTTTAATTTTGCTCTTAAAGACCAATCAATTTGCTGAATAATGTGTTTGCTCTTGACTCATAACATTGCATGTTTGATATTTGCTTGTATGCTGAACATTCATGAAGAATGGCATCATGTTTCCTTGCGAGAAAATTCAATTGTTGGCATTCGGCACTGTTAGGTCGACCCAGGATGAGTTTAGGTCGACCTAAAACCTTCATTTTTGATCCTGGCACTGTTAGGTCGACCCAGGATGAGTTTAGGTCGACCTAAAACCTTCATTTTCGATCCTGGCACTGTTAGGTCGACCTAGGGTGAGTTTAGGTCGACCTAAAACCTTCATTTTTGATTCTGGCACTGTTAGGTCGACCCAGGGTGAGTTTAGGTCGACCTGGAGCTGTTTCTTTCGTTTCTGGACCTGTTAGGTCGACCTAGGTCGAAGGTAGGTCGACCTATTTTTGCTTCCTTTGCTTCCTAACTTCAATCTTTCATATCTTTTGACTCGTAACTCCAATTTAAGCGTTCTTTATATCGTTGGAAAGCTTGTGAAACGTGCTATCTTGTGAGATGATTGGCATTGATTGATTATGGTTTATTCATCTTTGTTTTCCCCCTTGACATTTTGTTGTTCATTTCATGCTTGCATTAGTTATTCATTTTCTCTTAGATTAGACTGTAATAACGCAATTCCGATTGCGATGTTTTGTTATCTCTAACTTATGTGCTAGTGTGCAAGGCTTTTGGATAGTCACCGGTCGACGCTTGTTACGTGAGTGTTCCGCTCTATTCGCGGGACACGATCTCATTCACTCACATCGTGTTCTCATCATGGAGAACACGTCTCTATTACTTTATATCTGCTTGTTTGGTTTGCTTGTTCCTCTTGCAGGTGTATTGTGATTATGCTCGACGCGCATGTCGACCTTTGTTTGCTTTCATGGCTAATCGGTGTGCTGACTATTTGCTTTTGCTTTGCTAGCTCGCTCGCGGGATCCTAGTTTCCTTGCTCTCTTCACTTTAGTTTACGGATCATCATCCGTTTGGTATTGATCCCGTTTCATTTTATTTTTCTTGCACTTTATCGCTTTCTAGCATCATCCTTTAACATGAGAAGTAGGACCTAGACATGCATCTGGTCAAGCCCTCGAAAGAGGCTCTATTTTTGTTGGTGTGTTTATATTTGTGCTTTGCGGCAGGGAGTCACGATGTAATAAGTCCTATATGGCACTCCGTTAAGTCCTCATGGAAGGCATGCGGAAAGGGTTAGTAATCAACCCCCGCCCAGTCTCATCGAGTATGTTCAGTATGTGCATGCTACGCGTGGCTCGCTTCTGAACCTGCACAAGATCTTGTTATCGAGTTTGTCAGGAAAAGGGTTCATGCAACCGGACCCCCGCATTTCCTATAGCTCGCGTCGCTCGACGTTGATGCTCGGTGTACGTACGCACTGTTTTCCTTTACGATCCGTGACGGCTTGGTTGCTGAGAGGGGTCCGCCCTCTTGTCTATGGCCCGATCATTTTCGCGAGGTGTAATGCTTGGTTGACTTGGGTTGAGTTGCTCCCCTTGGCTATGGCGGGACCGCTTTTCTACCATTCGGTCAGTACCGTTGGTTTTGTTTGCTTTACGAGCGGATGCTCGTTTGTGTGATATTATTGTATGCTTCCCCTTTTCTCGTAGGTTGATAGCTTAGCTTAGACATGTACCCTTTGTATGATAACATTAGGTAGCAAGCTTTCCCCCTTAGCTTAGGCTTTCCTCGTGCATTCTTTAAAACACAAACCACACTCTTTGATTTTCTTTTCTTAAGAGCTTGTTATTTCCGCTCCATTCCCAGCATAAGTCTCCAAAGGTCGAGCAGCGGAGTGTGAATGTAACTCGTTCACCTAAAAAATACAAAACAAACAGAAACTAGTTAGCCGAGCTACGGTAGCTCTGATTCTACAAAACAGATACATAGGCAGCGGGGTAGGGCCCGTGCGAGCATAATCCTTTCTTTTCCCTACATTCTGCATTCATTTTAGTCCAGATTAGCATAGATTTGTTACACACCCATGGTTTTAGACACAGGCGTGGATACCATCGAGTACGATGGGCGCGAGGGGTGCTAACACCTTCCCCTCGCGTAACCGACTCCCTTACCCTTTTTCTCTGGTCGTGAGACCGTTGTTTTATTTTGTGGTTTGCTGGCATTCCCTTCCTTTTCAGGATGAATATGTTAGTGGCGACTCTGTTAATTTTCGCGGTAGCGACAGTCATCCCATTAGAATTGCTAATCCGAAGGTGCAACTTTTATCCTGAGAACACTTAGCGATCATAGGGGTCGAAATTCTGAGCATGACAAAACCTATTGATCTTAGGGACAATCTCCTTTATAGATCCATTGATGTTGTTTTACTCCTTAAGCTCTTTAGACTCGTAGAAGTAAGGGCCACCTCGAATTTTCCTTGGGCACGTCAAACCTGTCGGGAATAAATTGTTAGCGGTGGTTTTTCGTCGTATCGGAACTTCATGAGTTTCCTTTGACTGAACCTCTTTTGCTTTTTTTTAAGGATAGTATCACACCGTTCGTAACCCCTAGAGTTTGTAGATTGATAGAGAGAACGCCTATGACCCTTTTGCCCCTTGGTGTGGAGTTAACACAGGTCGCCTTCCCTCCATCGTAGTTATGCATCTTTGTTCAGGATTTTGCCCCAGTTGGACAAACCCTTGCCCCCAGGTTATCGTAGAGCATCCTTGTAAGTTTGATATGTTCTAAGATGAACCCCTTTATGACTAGATACATCTTGAGTGGATCTATGAGGGAACTCCTTTGTTGAACTAATCCTTGCTCGACGATAGCCTTTGTTGTATTTATAATCCTGTTACGACAAGGCGTGAACATGTGGCATGACGAAAGGCATCTTTTTCCCTCCTTGTAAGACCAAGTTCGTTCTCGATAATTTATCCTCCTTTCTCCATAGTCTACGATCCTTTTGATTTTTTTTGTGAGTCTCGGGAAATCGGCTAGCGCGGTAAGTGTGGATAGAAATGCGAATGTAGATGCAAATGTATGACTGCATGAAAATGTGAATGCATGGGTATGCGAGAGACTCCTTGTATCGTAACTCTGTGTATGCAATGCAGACGTGTGACGTATAATCCTAGGGATAGCCTTAGAGGCGACATTAGACCCTAGTGAAATCCTTGCGAGATAGACGTTATGACACACCAATGGAAATCCCTTAGATTGGGGAGTATGTAGAAGGTAGCGGCTAGTGACTGTTCAAGACAGTTACCAAGTCTCATGGCCATCGAGAGGTCGTTCGACGTGTACTGTCGCGGGCGAAAAATCGTTTTGTTCCTCTTTTTTCGGGATGAGACACCTGATGCCTTCTTTGGGCTCGAGTGCTCAAAAAATGATTTTTCTTTTGTACCGACCAAACTTTTTATTGTTTCCAAAGTAGGAAAAGGAAAAAAGCTGCAATAACCTAAAAAGTGGGGGAGAGATCTTGGGTAAGAGGGTTGGTTATACGAAGGGAAGGTATTAGCACCCAACGTATCTATAGTACTCTATAGGTTTCTTTGTTTTGTTTATTCCATTCTTGTTGTGGTGGATGTTCTTGTGAAATAGGTGGGACCTAAGTTGTTTGTTTGATTATGCTCGCAAAGATCATCGCGATCCTCTGCATACATATCCCTTAGAGGGAATCAGAGCATCTGTAGCTCGGGGTCTACGGGTGCTAAGGTTTGAATGGTTTTTTTTGTTTTGTTTTGCTCGCCAAGGATCGACCTTGTGCCTACGTATTCTCAAAGGGATGTTGAGAAAGTCAGAGCAATCGTAGTTCCCACTTATGCCAGTGGAAGCAAAGGAAAATAGACAAATGTCGTCTAAATGCTAGATGTATCTAATCTATATCATCACATACATCTGTTTGATTTTGATTGAAAATCTTTTCATTATAAGCCCGGGGCCATGCCACTTAGGGTGCTTAGAATGATAAAGATGTTTTTGTTGTTTAACCAGCCTTGTGGCAAAAGTTTCAATGAAGTCAGCCTTGTGACAAAAACTTTGATTAATTAGCCAGCCTTGTGGCAAAAGTTTCAATGAAGTCAGCCTTGTGACAAAAACTTTGATTAATCATCCAGTACGGTGGTAAAACAGTTTGATTGATTAGCCAGCCTTGTGGCAAAAAGTTTGATTGATTGATTGTTTGTGATGATATAGAAGAGATACTCCTATCATAGAGATGAAAAATGTCTAATCTCCTAGGATATTTGATTTGGATATTGGGGATGCTTATAAGAAGCCCGTGGGTCCTTGTACGAAGCTCAAGAGGAGGCTATCCGAGGGTCCTTGCATTGTAAGCCCAAGAGGAGGCTATGGGAGGGACAATCCAGGGTCCTTGCATTGTAAGCCCAAGAGGAGGCTATGGGAGGATCACTCGTTTGTACAAAGCCCAAGGGGAGGCATGGTATAGTTGGTTTGAGCTCTTAGAGCGATTTCACCGGGAAACCATACTCTATGTCCTAACCTAAACTAGGGAGATTCTTTGCACGAAGCCCAATAGGAGGCTATGGGGAACCTAGTGTTGTACTAAGTTGAATAAATATATATAACACAATCACAAACATGAACAAGTACGAACAAACATGAACAAGTACATGAACAAATATGAACAGTTATACATATATGACAAAGTGTGTGTATATAATGGAGTTTATGAAGGAAATATACCTGTAAGCATGATCCATTTGCATACACGGGGGCTCGGGACTCATACTCCGGGAGAGGCCCATTTGAGTTTATTCAAAAGCTATGTAAACAGGTATTCACAAAGGGCTTGGGACTTATACCTACATGGAGGCCCATGGTATTTTGGGAAGATTTGAAGAAACCTTCATTTTTGTTTTGTTATTCAAAGTTAAAAAACTCATTGATTGAGATATGTACAAAAGGCGTACAATGAAATACCTAATTTCATGTACTGGAATGGGTATGTACAAAAGGGGCTTGGGACTTATACCTACATGGAGGCCCATGGTATTTTTTATGAAACATGGTTGATTATTTTTAACAGACGCGAGGTTTGAAAAACTGTTTGAAAGTTATTGTTTTGAAAGAGTTTTCTGTACAAAGAAAAACTGTAGAAAAAAGGAAAAATGAGTGGGTCTTATACTCTCTAATATTCGAGAGGCCCCACATCATTTTGAAAATCAATTGATCAATTAAAAAGATTTAATCAATAGTTTCAAAAAGAAATGGTTTATTGTCTTTGAAATGAATCGTGATCGCTTGTTTTAAAATGATTTGAATTTTGAAAGGAGTCAAATTAATCAAGATAAACAAAAAGATTGTCTTCAATTAACACTTAGATGATTAGGGTTTATTCAAAAAATATTTACAAGTGATTAGGTTAAAAATTAAATGAAAAAAACAATATTTAAAGTATTAAAAATACTTAAAAATAAGTCATTTTAAACCTATTTAAAAATGTATCAAAATAAATATTTTTTGATGATTTTTTTTGATATTCTTAAAATATATATATTAAATGAATAGTGTTTAAAAAATGAAGCAAAAATGAATTGATTTGGTTAGTTAAATGATTAATTAAAGTTGTGAAGAAAAATGAAAGAAAATAGGTGCTAAAAAATTGGTTTTGTCTCCACAAGGGTTTGAACCCACGCACCCACGCTTGCTAACCAAAACATGGACCAACTGAGCCACGCTTGTGGCTTGTTTATAATACGCTTCCAATGCATTATATTTTAAAACAAATATTTGAATTCTTTGAACGAAAAAACGCGCCAAGAACACAACCCTAACTGAATTTTGAAATTCTTCAAATCTGTGTTGTTTTGATTGATCAAAGGGTCTATCTCACTCGGTTTTGGACGAGGAACATGATGATGACCTTTAATTTCATTTATTTTTGCTCTAAGGTTATCAATTTTCACATGAACATGAAGAACCCTAAAACTGAATTTGATCGTGAAATGATGTATGTGCAAGTTATGATGCAATTGATTGAGGGTTAATGATCCCCATGTGTGCAGAAACAAGATGGTATATCAATATTTCATTTATGATGCGTGCATGATAGAGTTTGAAGTTCATGAGACTTACCTTCAAAAACGGCCAAAGTGGAGATTGAATTCTTCAGTAGAGGTGTTACAGAAGTTGTTGCTCGATCTGAACAGCTTCAATGATGATTATAGAACATGTCTGGATGCTTGGAGTGGATTAAAAACATCTGGATCATTCCATGGAACCCGATCTGCAGTAGAACCAAGTGTGAATCGAGCCTGATGATTCTGAAGTTTTTGATTGATGATGAGTGTTGGGATAGTTCATATGTGACATATATGAGGTGTTGGAAGTGTTAGTTTGGACAGAAATGATCTTGAATGGATTTTGGCATGATAAGGCTCAATTTTGGTTCATGTGGAAGTGAGGTAGTGATTCTGAGATTTAGGTGTTTTTGGGGTGTGTGGATGGATCAAACACATCACATTTGATGTTTATGAGATGTTAGAACCCTCACTTTGCTCAGAAATTGCAAGAAATGGAAATTGCAATTCTCCCTCTTTGAAACTCATGAAACTTGTAACTTAAGAAAGAAGAGAGAAAACCTATGATTATGAGGTTTTGGTGTGAGTTTGAAGATGATTTGAACCTCTATTTATAGGCCAAGGATTCTGAATGCAAAGCTCTTGCAAGTTGATCAAGAAGTGATGATTTGGCTTAAGAGATAAAATGGAATCTTTCACATTAAATGCAAATGGTTAAAAGTGACTTAACCATGGTTATTTCTCTAGCTTCTTATCCTCTTCCATTCTGATCTTCAAATCAGAAAATATCATTCAATTATTGCTTCTATGCATCATTGCTTGGATTATAGGTCATGTAGTCTTGAAACTTAGTGAAAAATGGTGCAAATCCAAGTGAAAATGATCACTAATGTCAAAATTCAAAACCATGGCTACACTCCATATTTTTTCATGCTCTTGGACATTTTGGAAAGCTCATATTACACACTTCAAAACCCTAGTTGAAAGTTTCTTCAAGATCCTTAAGGAAGTGGGTGAAAAAGATCCATGAACTTTGAGAAAAATGAAGTTTCAAGTGAAATTTTCCAAAGATGCCAACTTTGAAGCTCCATATCTCTTAAATGGTTGATCTTATGGAAAAAATTTATATGTGTCAAAGTTGTTTATTGGATCAAAATCTACAACTTTCATGTTGGAAGTTTTTTTCAGTTTGTAGGTGAAATTTTGAGTTATTCCCTTCCAAAGTTTGGAAAAAACCATGAAAAACACTTAGAAAAATTTTCTAAGTATGAAAGTCAAACTTTTGACTTTTTGATTCTTGATTGATTTTCTTGATTTTTCTTGATCAAATGACTTCTCATATCATATATTGATGATTTAAAACTTCAAAAGTCATGGTTGACCAAAATTCCCCCAAAAGTCAATGGCGATCTTGTACAGTTGACTTTTTCAGACGAATCGCGTTTTTGGAGATTTCAAATGAAACAGGCTACCCTCATCAAATGAATGGTATGAATGGATCACATTGAAGAATTAGAGGATATTGAGTCATGGTTTGAGTTGTGGCACCATGTCCTGATTAAAAAGTCAGTGGTTCAGTGAATTAGGTCAAAAACCCTAATTGTCGACCTGATGAAATTGATGACTGTGGATCTTGAATTGAGACACAATCTTCATTGGATATTGTCATAGGGATTATTTGAAGATGATTGAAACCTTTGATTGACTTCCTGGGGATTTTTAGGGTTTCCCAAATGTGATCCCTGATTTCAGTCCCTGATAGTTCAAAACCCTGATCTGAGGATTTGTCTGATCAATCTTTGTGTAGGAGATGTTATGAGCCAATGGATTAGGTCAAAATGATGCACTTGAGGTCTTGATATCATTTCCCAAGCCATTAGGTCAAATTCTGAGCAAAAGTCAGGAGTGTGCTGTCTTCAGTCAAAACCCTAATTCAGTCGATTCAAAGCTGTTGAGCTTGTTGAAATGAATCTCTGAGGACCAAATGTTGATTATTGATGAAGATGATTCATTTGAGATGAAGGGAGAACAAAACCCTAATTGATTGTTACTTGTACTGATGAGTGATTTCCAGATTAAATCCTGCTGAGTCACAAGTAGCAAACACAAGCTATGCAATTTGTTAGGGATGCAAATGATGCATATGCAAATGATATGAGGTGGTATCTTAGGTCAAAAATTGGGGTATGACAGATGCCCCTATTTAAGTTTCTTCAACCTGAGACATGAAGATTGAAAATCTTCGTTTTGATAGGGTGGAAGAGACTTAAATATCAGAAGACGCAAATTTTGGACCTAGGATACCAAAATTGCGAATGATACAAGGATATCTTTACCGAGGGATATCAAGAACTGACTCCACTGGGGAAAAGAGATCGGGAAGGATGTCTCAATCCGTTTTAGGAAGAGAATCCGTTTTGCCTTTTCGGGAAAGCAAGTGTATGCTTTACCGAGGAATGATAGCTTTGTAAGAAAAGCTTACCTATCGACATTATCGACTATCAGCATGGGGATAGACTTGTTTAATAATGCGAAGGTGAAAGGTATGAAACTGTGTTACCGACTATCAGCATGGTGATAGACTTGACAAGGTAAAAAGAGTTTCAAAGGTTCGGTTAATATTATCGACTATCAGCATTGGGATAGACATGTTTAATAATATAACCAGAACAAAAGGTTACCGACTACCAGCCTCGTGATAGTGGTTCTGAAGACATGATCAATTATCAGCCGAGTGATAAAATGATTCTGGAGACTTTGCTAGGGGAATTACTGGTTATTCAGCTTTGTGAACAGTAATAAGGCCCTGATCGTCAAATGATCTTCATGATTGATTTCCTTGAGAGGAAATTTTTGAAAGAAACATAAACTGCTCAGATGACGAGGCGATTGTTTATGGTTCAATTTTTTCTTGACTCTATTTGGAGAATCGGAATTTGAATCTTTGGTAAAGACAGGGTTCTATCCATGAATGAATTGGAAAGAAACAGTCAAACAAGACTTTGTACCCATGAGGAATGAACTCAACTGGGGATTTTCTCCTTTGTTTTGGAGAGGAGAAACTAAAGAAACCTTCTTCCACGAGGAATGATCTCAGTGGGGAACTGGAGAAAGAAGATGTTCTTTCTGCTTATGGGTGACAACCTACTAGAGAGATGACACGCCCATACCTGCTTCTTTTTTTCTTTTCTTTCTTCTTTTTTTTTCTTTTTTTTTTGGGATAGATATATCCTAAACAAGTGATTTTGAAGCAAACATTGAAAAATGCAAGAATGCATAAATGATGCAAATATGTATGAATAGTGAATGTCATGAATGTCGCATGCATGCTGACGATACTGACAGACAAAGAAGTATATACTGGAGAAGGACCGACGTCGCAATACAACCAGATACTTGGCAAATGTTCTTCAACACGGTGTAGATAACACAGGTGATGAATGATGTTGTGTGCTTTAAACTTCTCTGGGGAAGATAAGCATCTTTTTCTCACTGAGATGGAAAAATCTTCTTTACTGGAGATGGAAAATCTTCGACACTGAGGATAGGAGAGCTTCTTCACTGGGGATAGAAGAGCTTTTCCTATCATAATCTTTGATTCATCCTATGGAGATAGCTGTTGATGTTCCTTCTGTTGTTCACAACTCAAAGGAAAGTTTCGCTTTTATTTTGAAAAAGAAAAGTAAATTCATTTAAAACTTATTTTTTTCTTTTTTGTTTCAAAAGTGAATAACACAATTAAAGCGTCATTTTGCAAGCTGAAAGAAATTAAAGATTGCAAATAAATGGGCACAAGGCTCAAATTTATTTAATAGGATGGTAATCAGCTAAAGGCGTGATTCCATAGAGTATTTACAAAAGTTGGAAATGGTAATTATGCGGAAAAGGCTACATTGAAAGCAATAACCACTATTCCCCCTAACAACTTTGAGTTCCAACTGTGCTTGTTGCTTCAAATTGGCAATGATTTGATTGAAGATCCTCTGATGAAGTACAGACTCTTCAGGTGACGAAGTACAGACTGATGCAGTTACTTTGTCATAAATCCCTAATTTTTGCCTAGATTGCCCTTTCAGGTTTTCAATCTACCAGGATGAATTTTTCTGTTTATTGTCTCTAATTTTTTGCCTGGACCGCCCTTTCGGGTTTTCAGTCCACCGAGACGCTCATTTTTGCCTAAGTCGCCCTTTGCGGGTTTTCGACTTACCGAGCTGTTCTTTTGTATTTTTTAGACAAAGTATTTCTTGACTGCATCAGCATTCACAGGATGTGGGAGTTCATCACCATCCATGGTTGCAAGAATCATGGCGCCGCCAGAAAATGTTCTTTTGACAACATACGGGCCTTCGTAATTAGGAGACCATTTGCCCCTAGAATCTGGTTGAAAAGACAAGATCTTTTTAAGCACGAGGTCGCCTTCTTGAAATTCACGAGGTCGAACCTTTTTGTTGAAGGCTTGTTTCATCCTTGCTTGGTATAACTGTCCATGGCATAGAGCAGTCATACGTTTTTCTTCGATTAAGTTCAACTGATCGTATCTGCTTTGACACCATTCAGCCTCTGATAACTTAGTTTCCATGAGGACTCTCATTGATGGGATTTCAACTTCTACGGGGAGCACAGCTTCCATGCCGTATACTAGAGAAAAGGGAGTTACCCCTGTTGAAGTACGCACTGAAGTACGGTACCCATGTAAAGCAAATGGCAGCATTTCATGCCAGTCTTTGTAAGTGACGACCATTTTCTGGACGATCTTCTTAATGTTCTTGTTGGCAGCTTCGACGGCGCCGTTCATTTTTGGTCTGTAAGGAGAAGAGTTATGATGCTCAATCTTGAATTCCTCACATAATTCTTTCATCATTTTGTTGTTCAAGTTTGAACCATTGTCAGTAATGATCTTGCTGGGAATACCATATCGGCAAATGATGTTATTCTTGATAAACCTCACAACCACTTGTCTTGTAACATTGGCGTAAGATGCTGCTTCGACCCATTTGGTGAAGTAATCAATAGCTACCAAGATGAAACGATGACCATTTGAAGCTTTCGGTTCGATCATTCCAATCATATCGATACCCCACATGGAAAAAGGCCATGGAGATGAGAGAACGTTGAGTAGAGTCGGTGGCACATGGATCTTATCTGCGTAGATCTGGCACTTGTGACATCTCTTCACGTGTTTGTAACAGTCATATTCCATTGTCAACCAATAGTATCCTGCTCTTAAGATCTTTTTGGACATTGCATGCCCATTTGAATGAGTTCCAAAGGACCCTTCATGCACTTCATGCATTAACATGTCTGCTTCGTGTCTATCCACGCATCTGAGCAAAACCATGTCGAAATTTCTTTTGTATAGCACATCTCCGTTCAGGAAGAAACTGCCAAAAAGTCTCCTTAGAGTTTTCTTATCTTTGTTTGATGCCCCAAGCGGGTACTCTTGAGTTTGAAGGAAGCGTTTGATGTCGTGAAACCACGGTTTATCATCGATGACTGCTTCAGTTGCAAACACATAGGCGGGCCTTTCAAGGCGCGTAATTCTGACTGTAGGCATATCATTCCAATGACTGACTTTGAACATGGAAGATAGAGTAGCCAAGGCGTCTGCCATTCGATTCTGATCTCGAGGTATATGATGCAATTCAACCTTGTTGAAGAAAGTCAACAGACGTCTTGCATAATCTCTGTAAGGAATCAAGCCAGGGTGGTAAGTTTCCCATTTGTCTTTGATTTGGTTGATCACGAGGGCTGAATCTCCATATATGTCTAGGATCTTGATCCTTAAATCAATGGCTTCTTCGAGACCCATGATACAAGCTTCGTATTCTGCGATGTTGTTGGTACAATCAAATAGCAGTCTGGCAGAGAATGGGATATGAGTACCCTCGGGAGTGATGATGATTGCCCTAATTCCATTGCCAAAAGCGTTTACTGCTCCATCAAAAATTAGGCCCCATCTTGATCCAGGCTCAGGACCTTCTTCTGGTAACGGTTCGTCACAATCTTTCATTTTCAAGTACAAGACATCTTCATCAGGAAAGTCAAACTTGAGAGATTGATATTCATTAATTGGTTGATGCGCCAAGTGATCGGCGAGAATGCTTCCTTTGACCGCTTTTTGAGCACGGTACTCAATGTCATACTCAGATAACAGCATTTGCCATCGGGCAATCCTTCCTGTTAAGGCAGGCTTTTCAAAGACATACTTGATCGGATCCATTTTGGAGATTAACCAAGTAGTATTGTTGATCATGTATTGGCGGAGACGTTTTGAAGCCCAAGCCAAAGCACAACATGTTTTTTCGAGCATGGAGTAACGAGACTCACAATCTGTGAATTTCTTACTCAAGTAATAGATGGCATGCTCCTTCTTACCGGTTTCATCTTGCTGTCCAAGCATACAGCCCATGGATTCTTCCAACACAGTAAGGTACATGATTAATGGTCTTCCTTCAACTGGAGGAATCAATATTGGTGGTTCTAACAGGTACTCTTTGATACTGTCAAACGCTTTTTGGCAATCTTCAGTCCATACAACCCCTTGATCTTTGCGGAGAAGCTTGAAAATTGGCCCACAAGTAGCAGTCATTTGAGAGATGAATCTGGAGATATAGTTCAATCGTCCAAGAAATCCTCTTACTTGCTTTTCAGTCTTTGGTGCAGGCATCTCTTGAATAGCTCTGACTTTGTCGGGATCTACTTCAATACCTCTTTGGCTGACAATGAAACCCAAGAGTTTTCCAGATCTAACCCCAAAAGTACATTTGTTAGGATTCAAGCGAAGCTGATATTTCCTTAGTCGTTGAAACAATTTCAAAAGGTATTCAATATGTTCTTCTTCTGTGCTGGACTTGGCTATCATGTCGTCCACATAAACTTCAATTTCTTTATGCATCATGTCATGGAAGAGAGTAGTCATTGCCCTTTGGTAAGTCGCGCCGGCATTCTTTAATCCAAACGGCATCACTTTGTAGTAAAAAGTACCCCATGGGGTGATGAAAGATGTCTTCTCCATGTCTTCAGGAGCCATCTTGATCTGATTATAACCGGAGAACCCGTCCATGAAGGAAAAGACGTTGAACTTAGCGGTGTTATCAACCAGCATGTCGATATGCGGTAATGGAAAGTCATCTTTGGGACTGGCTTTGTTCAAATCACGGTAGTCAACACACATTCTGACTTTTCCATCTTTCTTCGGAACTGGCACTATGTTGGCCAACCATTGAGGATATTCTGAGGTGACAAGAAAACCTACGTCGAGCTGTTTTTGAACTTCCACTTTGATCTTGTTAGCCATGTCAGGGTGAGTCCTTCGCAATTTCTGCTTAACTGGCGGACATTCTGGCTTCAATGGCAAGTAATGCTGAACAATATTGGTATCCAACCCAGGCATGTCTTGGTAGGACCAGGCAAACACGTCAACATATTCTTTGAGAAGGTCTGTCAACTTACTCTTGACATTAGCATCAAGCAGCGATCCAATGGTCACTTCTTTTTTGTCTTCTTCAGAACCCAAGTTGATCTTTTCTAAAGGCTCTTTGTGAGGCAGAATGGCTCTTTTCTCGTGCTTAAGTAATCGAGAGATCTCGTCCGGGATCTCCTCTTCTTCCTCTTCTTCGGCTTCGAACACAGGAAACTCAAAGTTGGGAGAGGGCATAGGGTTATTGCATTCAATGGGTTTATCAATAGTAAATCTGCACATGTGATTTATATCTATTTCAGAAAATTTATGAATGCAAGAGTGTATGCAGATTTTTTTGAAAAGTTTTTTTTTTTTTTTTTATTATTTTTTTTATTTTTGTTTTTTAGGATTACCATTTCCAAAAAAAAAGAAAAAAATAAAACACATAGTGTAGGGAATTCAAAATGACACTTTATTTATGATTCATCTTTGAAACAAAGCCCTAAACACAAACTCGTTTGTCTTGGGCAGGACAAAGAGGGAAACTTTTAAAACAAAGCCCTATACACAACGTTATTTGGGCGGAACATTTAAATGCAAAGCCCTATAAAACATCTCTCTGCTTTGGGCAAGGCAGGAGGTCAAAATAACAGCGAGGTGATTACTTTGAGCGGCGAACAACATTCAGAACGTCGACAGCCTTCCAGTAGCAACGAACTCCTCTGTGTATTATGTATTCAGGAAAATTCTCCTCAGAATTATCTTCAGTATTGACATTGACCGCTGGTCGGGCAGGATTTGAAGGTCCTGGTTTGTTACCCTTGTTCTTTGTAGAGTTGAAACGGTCTTCTTCCACCTCTTGAAGAGCATAAGACGAGTCACAATCTTCAAAATTTTCAGGATGTATTTCCCAGTCTCCAGGATGAAGAGACTCATTGTCAGCGACACTTTCCGAGTCAGTTGCGGGACCATTTTCCCCTTCATCTTCAAAAATGGCATTTATGTGATAATAACCATCTTCAGGATTATGAACCTTGGCAGATGCGTTGAAGCTGAAATCTTCAGTAATTTCAGGCTGCTGAGAAAATTGACAGGGCTGATAAGCCTCTTCTGGTTGACTGTTATATTCAAAGGGATCTCCCCATCCAGTTGGTTGGATATCTTCAATCGCGATCTTTGAACTTTCAGGTGCAGTGTATTTCACCATATAATCAAATTTTCCACTTGGTTGTCCTAAGGTGTCCCAAACCTCTGCAGGAACAGGCTCAGTTTCTTTGCCTTTGGGTTTCTCCGAAGGAGGATATGGTTCTTCCTGAGATATATATCCCGAGTCATTGAGATAACATTTCCATTCTTCTTCAGGATCGGAGAGACCTTCTTCGATGCATTCTTCAATAAGGACATTAACCTCTTGAGGAATTGGGTTAAGGAATCCTCCACTAATGAATGTTTCTTTGATCGGACGAAGGGTTTCATCCTTCTTGGTGCAGTTTGAGAATGTTGGTGAACATCCGAGCCCTGCTCTAGTTTCATTCTTGGTCGGGATCACAACTTGCCCCCAGCCAGTGGTAGTTCCATCTTTCACTACTTTCACTGCCTCTTTGTAAGAAGAGATCGATGCTTTCTTCTTGGAAGATTCGTCTTCTAAAGAGAGACCTTGGAACTGAGTTCCTTCCACATCATCAGCACTGATGAAAGAGAAATTGGATAAATGGCTCACCATCAAGGCTTGTTCTCCACTTATTGTTACCAATTTTCCATTTGTTACAAATTTTAACTTTTGATGGAGCGTAGAAGTTACTGCCCCTGCTTCGTGGATCCATGGTCGTCCTAACAGACAGGTATAAGCAGCTTGAATGTCCATGACCTGGAAGGTGATTTGAAATGTATATGGACCAATTGTCATGGGAAGGTTGACTTCGCCGATAACTGATTTTCGCGATCCATCAAATGCTTTGACTACTACACCACTGAACTTCATAGGCATTCCTTGGTAAGACAAGCGAGCAAGAGTCGTCTTTGGCATCACATTCAAGGAAGATCCGGTGTCTACCAACACATTGGACAAAGAGTCTGACTGACAGTTCATAGAAATGTGCAAAGCAAGATTGTGATTTTTACCCTCCTCGGGGAGTTCTTCATCACATAAGCTTAAATTGTTACAAGCTGTTATGTTGGCTATTATCCCATCAAAATGGTCAACAGTCACATCATGATCTACAAAAGCTTGATCCAAGACCTTCATCAGGGCTTCCCTGTGGGCTTCTGAGTTTAAAAGCAATGAAAGTATTGAGATCTTTGAAGGAGTCTGCATAAGCTGATCCACAATCTTGTATTCACTTCTTTTGATAAGCTTCAAAATTTCATCAAAATCAGGATTCACATTGGTTCCACTGGACTGACCAACATCAGTGCTTGTATTACTGACAGGAGTTTCCTCAGGATTCCCCACTGGTGTATTAACAGGATTTTGCCCAGTTACAGGAGCAACAGGCTGCTTTGGAGGTAGTGGAGTATACACACGTCCACTTCTTGTTACTCGACTCACATCAGCGATGTTTACGACAGATGAGAGAGTTGGTAAAGGAACTTCTTGTCCATCCTTTATCATTGTTGCATTGTAGTTGTATGGAACTGCCTTGTCAGAGCCATAAGGAACAGGTCCAGGTAGACAAATGATCAAAGGAGCAATAGGAACCTTCGGCTTGTTGTAAGTAACTTCTATGCGCTCAGGCATGTTGAAATGAGGAATAATGACGTTAACTGTAGGCATTTCCGAGTTGATATCTGAGACTAAAAGCTCATGCGGATAACATCCTATCATGTTAACTTCATTTTCATCCCTATTTCTGTAGATCTGAATAGTACCATTATCCAACAGCACTTGGAGATCTCTTCTCACAATCGAACATCCGTGAGGATCTACACAACATATGCTACAGGAACCGTATTGATGCTGGCGAAAACTCGGCCCTCGACAGAGAGTGGCGTGCATTTGTACCAAATCGGCTCTTGAGAAGTTGATATTATAGACTCGGTATTGGCCAGGACATCCGTACACCATGTTTACAACATGCCCTCCATGATTGGGCAGCGGATTTGCTTGCACATTTGGATTCAAATTTCTGAAAGAGAGAAGATTAGATCTAACCAACCTCTGGACTTCATATTTCAAAGCTATGCAATGCTCAAGATCATGGCCAGGTGCTCCTTGATGATAAGGGCATGAGACCTCAGCTTTGTACCACCATGGGAGTCTCTCAGGTACTGGTGGTGGTGCTCTAGTTTGAACGAGACCTTTTTCAATCAAAGCAGGGTACAATTCTGTATAGGTCATTGGAATCGGATCAAACTGTGGAGCTCTTTGCACACGATTCTGATTGTTGTTAAGTTGTTGAGCCTGTTGTCGAGGCTGTTGTTGTTGAAACTGCGGGGTAAATCCCGGATTTGGTGCTGTATTAACGACTGGCGCAATAGCAGCAATCTGTTGTTGACGATTGACGTTTCCTCTTGGCTTTCCTTGGGACACCATGTCAACACTTTGTTCTTTCTTCTTTTGGAGACCACTTCCGAACTTTTTGGTTCCGCTTGAAGATCCACCTTCTTTAGTTAGATGTCCGGTTCGGACTCCTTCTTCTAAACGCATCCCCATGTTTACCATTTCGGTGAAATCACTTGGAGCACTAGCAATCATGCGTTCATAATAAAACGGACTGAGAGTATTCAAGAAGATCTTTGTCATCTCTTTCTCTTTTAACGGTGGATTAATTTGAGCAGCAGTTTCTCTCCATCGCTGGGCATACTCTTTGAAAGCTTCATGATCTTTCTGAGCCATGGACCGAAGCTGATCTCTGTCTGGAGCCATATCCGAGTTATACTTGTATTGTCGGACAAAGGCCTCACCTAGGTCATTGAAAGTCCGAATGTTAGTGCTATCCAAGCTTGTGTACCACTTCAGTGCGGCACCAGTCAAACTGTCTTGAAATTAATGGATGAGCAACTGATGATTATCTGCATAAGTAGACATCTTTCTGGCATACATCACGAGATGACTTTGTGGACAAGAACTACCTTTGTACTTCTCAAAGTCAGGGACCTTGAACTTAGCCGGTATTTGTACACTGGGAACCAAACATAGTTCCTGGGCATTCTTTCCAAACAAATCTTTCCCACGAATAGCCTTGACTTCCAATTGAATCTTGTTGAACTGTTCTTGGAGATCTTCCATAAGATTACGCGGATTTGTGCTATCACCTTGATCATGATAAATCTCATTGCCATCATAAGGAACAGTGTGAACCGTAGGGGTCGGAACTGTCATAGTGGGTTGAGAAAGTGCCATAGTGATTTGGGAAAAAGTTACCCCTGAATGTGGAATAAACGCCGAACCTTGTGCAGCAGGCGCTTCAGTTGTGGTTGTTTGAACCCCAGAAAAATTATGGCGGAAACCTGCACCAAAGCTGAAAGGCGTGCCCCAGCCTTCTGGCATAGAGAAAGACGGAATGCTGAATGCAACTGTAGAAACTGGAGTAGTGACTTCAGATGTTACCGTTGCTTGACTGTTAGGTGGCGGCTGCTGATTCTGTGCGGCCATTAAAGAGTCAACCAGAGTAGTGAGACTTTCCAACTTTTCCTGAAGGGTGGTCACCGTACCACGGAGCTCAATATTCTCTTGTTCAGAGTGTTCCATTACTCTTCTTCTGCTTGAACGAGTATTGTATCTGTGATCTGATTGCGAGCGCGGTCGAGAAACTTTGAGACGCGACAGCTTGACGATCTATTGGAGAAAGATCCAAAAGATAAGACTCTATTCAACAGACTCGATATGCAGAATGATGTATGCAAAAAGAAATTTATGATTTTTCCAATTATTTTAAAGATTATTTCCTTGCAAACATTTGAACACAAACAATTCTTTTATTGAAATAATGGGAAATGTTACAACATTGGAGCGTAGCTCCTTACAGAATCAAATGATACATGAAAATCTAAACAAATCCTAAACATCTTCATCAGACGAAGAACCAAATGCGTTGTGCAGCTTGAGCTTCATGATTTCTTTCCCATAGTAAGCTTTCATTTTTCATAATCATAAGGCATTCGAAACTCCTTTGCTCTTTTCTTCACCCAGCTGGTGTAGGCGTTCGTAGCAATGCAGTTCCTTATCTCACCTTTTCCTTTCCATCGGACGTCGTACCAAGCTCTCACCATTCTTGTTTTCAACCCTTGAGGATCCTCCCCTTCTTGGTAGAAGTAGCTTTCCACTGCGAGACCAACAGGTTTAACTGAATTTGCATACCCGAGTTGTCGTCGGGCTAGGACCGGATTGTAGTTAATTCCTCCTTGTGTACCAATGAGGGGTACATTGGCGAATTCTCCACAACTATCAATGATTTATGTGCCGCAGCGAGCCAGAGCATACCAATGGATATCATTATTAGTAAGGGACATAAGTCTTCGAGGCCAATGCAAACCTTCTCGGTTTTCCGTGAAAATAGGAGACTTAGGTAAGTGTGAAACAATCCATTTGTACAAAAGAGGTGCACAACATACAATGATTCCACCACCTTGGCGATTTTTGTGATGAATTGAGAAATACATGTCACCAAGCAAAGTCGGAACAGGATTTCCATTCAGAAAGATCTTTATGGCGTTGATATCAACAAAGTCGTTGATGTTGGGAAACAGAACCAACCCATAGATGAGCAAGGCTAGTACAGCTTCAAAAGCTATCATGCTACCAGTGTTAATGAAATCAAAAGCTTTCTTTATTAGAAACTGCGAAGTCAAACCCGGAAGGTTTCCTTTGGTAGTCCAATTACTTTCTATTTCAGATTTCTTCAAGTGGATACTTGCTGCAATGACTGGTGACTTAGGAATGGCTTCCAAACCATTGAAAGGTATTTTGTCAGACACAGGAATACCCAAAAGATTGGCATATTCTTCCAAGGTTGGTACCAACTGATAGTCTGGATAGGTGAAACACCGGTAGACGGGATCATAGAACTGAACCAGAGTTTTGAGAAGTCCTTCATCAACATGAGTGTTCAAGATAGGCAAAAGCTTTCCATGGCTTTTCCTAAAATCGGAAGGATCTTGTACAAAAGATGCTAACTCTTTCAGTCTTTCTACATTAGGAGCTTTGAAACCGTACTTCTTGGTATGCCTTTTTACCCACTCCATAACTTAATCCTATAATGTTTGCAAGAAAAATTTCTAAATTTTTTTTTGGAAAAATCATGTTTTTATGGAAAAAGATGGGTTTTTTAATGAATGTATGAATGCATGGATGCATGGATGCCACATATTCAAACATGGTAAAGCAAACATGGTAGTTCAAACATGGTAACGCAAACATGGTACTACAAACATGGTAACACAAACATGGTACACACAAGTTCAACGGTCCAACGTCACGAGCATGAGGTCAGAGAACCAAACATGGGATAGTACTAGGGTTTATCACCTGCAAAACATGTTCTACTGATACGTCAGAGTCCACATTTTTCTTTCAGATATTACCGGCTTGCACAACTGAACTTGTGAGCCAGCAATATTCTCAAGAAAAACTCGTCTGAGTGTGGTTCTCCGCATGACAACTAATCCAAGTCTACACCTGAATAGTTTCTGCACCACAACCTAATAAGGCCAGGATGGGTTGGGGTTCTACAGCCAACTCAGCTTCTACAGTTCAATGAAAGCAATAATGTCTTCGCAACTGAACTTGCTAAACATATACTACCAACAAGGAACCTCCACTGAGCGGAAGGATTCTCATGCTGACTTTTTAAGGACTGAACTCCTTGTATGCCATACATGACTATACCCTCCACCTAATTCTTATGTGTACTTAATCCGGGTTAGGATTTGTCCATAATGTATCACTTGTAACAGAATCACACAAGTAACAGGACCAAGGAACCACACATGTAAATAAAATAAAAACAAAACAAATAGAAATAACCCTTTCTTTGGAAACAACAAAAAGTCAAATCCCCAGTGAAGTCGCCATTTTTCTGTCGCGGGCGAAAAATCGTTTTGTTCCTCTTTTTTCGGGATGAGACACCTGATGCCTTCTTTGGGCTCGAGTGCTCAAAAAATGATTTTTCTTTTGTACCGACCAAACTTTTTATTGTTTCCAAAGTAGGAAAAGGAAAAAAGCTGCAATAACCTAAAAAGTGGGGGAGAGATCTTGGGTAAGAGGGTTGGTTATACGAAGGGAAGGTATTAGCACCCAACGTATCTATAGTACTCTATAGGTTTCTTTGTTTTGTTTATTCCATTCTTGTTGTGGTGGAGGTTCTTGTGAAATAGGTGGGACCTAAGGTGTTTGTTTGATTATGCTCGCAAAGATCATCGCGATCCTCTGCATACATATCCCTTAGAGGGAATCAGAGCATCTGTAGCTCGGGGTCTACGGGTGCTAAGGTTTGAATGGTTTTTTTTTGTTTTGTTTTGCTCGCCAAGGATCGACCTTGTGCCTACGTATTCTCAAAGGGATGTTGAGAAAGTCAGAGCAATCGTAGTTCCCACTTATGCCAGTGGAAGCAAAGGAAAATAGACAAATGTCGTCTAAATGCTAGATGTATCTAATCTATATCATCACATACATCTGTTTGATTTTGATTGAAAATCTTTTCATTATAAGCCCGGGGCCATGCCACTTAGGGTGCTTAGAATGATAAAGATGTTTTTGTTGTTTAACCAGCCTTGTGGCAAAAGTTTCAATGAAGTCAGCCTTGTGACAAAAACTTTGATTAATCAGCCAGCCTTGTGGCAAAAGTTTCAATGAAGTCAGCCTTGTGACAAAAACTTTGATTAATCATCCAGTACGGTGGTAAAACAGTTTGATTGATTAGCCAGCCTTGTGGCAAAAAGTTTGATTGATTGATTGTTTGTGATGATATAGAAGAGATACTCCTATCATAGAGATGAAAAATGTCTAATCTCCTAGGGTATTTGATTTGGATATTGGGGATGCTTATAAGAAGCCTGTGGGTCCTTGTACGAAGCCCAAGAGGAGGCTATCCGAGGGTCCTTGCATTGTAAGCCCAAGAGGAGGCTATGGGAGGGACAATCCAGGGTCCTTGCATTGTAAGCCCAAGAGGAGGCTATGGGAGGATCACTCGTTTGTACAAAGCCCAAGGGGAGGCATGGTATAGTTGGTTTGAGCTCTTAGAGCGATTTCACCGAGAAACCATACTCTATGTCCTAACCTAAACTAGGGAGATTCTTTGCACGAAGCCCAATAGGAGGCTATGGGGAACCTAGTGTTGTACTAAGTTGAATAAATATATATAACACAATCACAAACATGAACAAGTACGAACAAACATGAACAAGTACATGAACAAATATGAACAGTTATACATATATGACAAAGTGTGTGTATATAATGGAGTTTATGAAGGAAATATACCTGTAAGCATGATCCATTTGCATACACGGGGGCTCGGGACTCATACTCGGGGAGAGGCCCATTTGAGTTTATTCAAAAGCTATGTAAACAGGTATTCACAAAGGGCTTGGGACTTATACCTACATGGAGGCCCATGGTATTTTGGGAAGATTTGAAGAAACCTTCATTTTTGTTTTGTTATTCAAAGTTAAAAAAACACATTGATTGAGATATGTACAAAAGGCGTACAATGAAATACCTAATTTCATGTACTGGAATGGGTATGTACAAAAGGGGCTTGGGACTTATACCTACATGGAGGCCCATGGTATTTTTTATGAAACATGGTTGATTATTTTTAACAGACGCGAGGTTTGAAAAACTGTTTGAAAGTTATTGTTTTGAAAGAGTTTTCTGTACAAAGAAAAACTGTAGAAAAAAGGAAAAAGGAGTGGGTCTTATACTCTCTAATATTCGAGAGGCCCCACATCATTTTGAAAATCAATTGATCAATTAAAAAGATTTAATCAATAGTTTCAAAAAGAAATGGTTTATTGTCTTTGAAATGAATCGTGATCGCTTGTTTTAAAATGATTTGAATTTTGAAAGGAGTCAAATTAATCAAGATAAACAAAAAGATTGTCTTCAATTAACACTTAGATGATTAGGGTTTATTCAAAAAATATTTACAAGTGATTAGGTTAAAAATTAAATGAAAAAAACAATATTTAAAGTATTAAAAATACTTAAAAATAAGTCATTTTAAACCTATTTAAAAATGTATCAAAATAAATATTTTTTGATGATTTTTTTTGATATTCTTAAAATATATATATTAAATGAATAGTGTTTAAAAAATGAAGCAAAAATGAATTGATTTGGTTAGTTAAATGATTAATTAAAGTTGTGAAGAAAAATGAAAGAAAATAGGTGCTAAAAAATTGGTTTTGTCTCCACAAGGGTTTGAACCCACGCACCCACGCTTGCTAACCAAAACATGGACCAACTGAGCCACGCTTGTGGCTTGTTTATAATACGCTTCCAATGCATTATATTTTAAAACAAATATTTGAATTCTTTGAACGAAAAAACGCGCCAAGAACACAACCCTAACTGAATTTTGAAATTCTTCAAATCTGTGTTGTTTTGATTGATCAAAGGGTCTATCTCACTCGGTTTTGGACGAGGAACATGATGATGACCTTTAATTTCATTTATTTTTGCTCTAAGGTTATCAATTTTCACATGAACATGAAGAACCCTAAAACTGAATTTGATCGTGAAATGATGTATGTGCAAGTTATGATGCAATTGATTGAGGGTTAATGATCCCCATGTGTGCAGAAACAAGATGGTATATCAATATTTCATTTATGATGCGTGCATGATAGAGTTTGAAGTTCATGAGACTTACCTTCAAAAACGGCCAAAGTGGAGATTGAATTCTTCAGTAGAGGTGTTACAGAAGTTGTTGCTCGATCTGAACAGCTTCAATGATGATTATAGAACATGTCTGGATGCTTGGAGTGGATTAAAAACATCTGGATCATTCCATGGAACCCGATCTGCAGTAGAACCAAGTGTGAATCGAGCCTGATGATTCTGAAGTTTTTGATTGATGATGAGTGTTGGGATAGTTCATATGTGACATATATGAGGTGTTGGAAGTGTTAGTTTGGACAGAAATGATCTTGAATGGATTTTGGCATGATAAGGCTCAATTTTGGTTCATGTGGAAGTGACGTAGTGATTCTGAGATTTAGGTGTTTTTGGGGTGTGTGGATGGATCAAACACATCACATTTGATGTTTATGAGATGTTAGAACCCTCACTTTGCTCAGAAATTGCAAGAAATGGAAATTGCAATTCTCCCTCTTTGAAACTCATGAAACTTGTAACTTAAGAAAGAAGAGAGAAAACCTATGATTATGAGGTTTTGGTGTGAGTTTGAAGATGATTTGAACCTCTATTTATAGGCCAAGGATTCTGAATGCAAAGCTCTTGCAAGTTGATCAAGAAGTGATGATTTGGCTTAAGAGATAAAATGGAATCTTTCACATTAAATGCAAATGGTTAAAAGTGACTTAACCATGGTTATTTCTCTAGCTTCTTATCCTCTTCCATTCTGATCTTCAAATCAGAAAATATCATTCAATTATTGCTTCTATGCATCATTGCTTGGATTATAGGTCATGTAGTCTTGAAACTTAGTGAAAAATGGTGCAAATCCAAGTGAAAATGATCACTAATGTCAAAATTCAAAACCATGGCTACACTCCATATTTTTTCATGCTCTTGGACATTTTGGAAAGATCATATTACACACTTCAAAACCCTAGTTGAAAGTTTCTTCAAGATCCTTAAGGAAGTGGGTGAAAAAGATCCATGAACTTTGAGAAAAATGAAGTTTCAAGTGAAATTTTCCAAAGATGCCAACTTTGAAGCTCCATATCTCTTAAATGGTTGATCTTATGGAAAAAATTTATATGTGTCAAAGTTGTTTATTGGATCAAAATCTACAACTTTCATGTTGGAAGTTTTTTCAGTTTGTAGGTGAAATTTTGAGTTATTCCCTTCCAAAGTTTGGAAAAAACCATGAAAAACACTTAGAAAAATTTTCTAAGTATGAAAGTCAAACTTTTGACTTTTTGATTCTTGATTGATTTTCTTGATTTTTCTTGATCAAATGACTTCTCATATCATATATTGATGATTTAAAACTTCAAAAGTCATGGTTGACCAAAATTCCCCCAAAAGTCAATGGCGATCTTGTACAGTTGACTTTTTCAGACGAATCGCGTTTCTGGAGATTTCAAATGAAACAGGCTACCCTCATCAAATGAATGGTATGAATGGATCACATTGAAGCATTAGAGGATATTGAGTCATGGTTTGAGTTGTGGCACCATGTCCTGATTAAAAAGTCAGTGGTTCAGTGAATTAGGTCAAAAACCCTAATTGTCGACCTGATGAAATTGATGACTGTGGATCTTGAATTGAGACACAATCTTCATTGGATATTGTCATAGGGATTATTTGAAGATGATTGAAACCTTTGATTGACTTCCTGGGGATTTTTAGGGTTTCCCAAATGTGATCCCTGATTTCAGTCCCTGATAGTTCAAAACCCTGATCTGAGGATTTGTCTGATCAATCTTTGTGTAGGAGATGTTATGAGCCAATGGATTAGGTCAAAATGATGCACTTGAGGTCTTGATATCATGTCCCAAGCCATTAGGTCAAATTCTGAGCAAAAGTCAGGAGTGTGCTGTCTTCAGTCAAAACCCTAATTCAGTCGATTCAAAGCTGTTGAGCTTGTTGAAATGAATCTCTGAGGACCAAATGTTGATTATTGATGAAGATGATTCATTTGAGATGAAGGGAGAACAAAACCCTAATTGATTGTTACTTGTACTGATGAGTGATTTCCAGATTAAATCCTGCTGAGTCACAAGTAGCAAACACAAGCTATGCAATTTGTTAGGGATGCAAATGATGCATATGCAAATGATATGAGGTGGTATCTTAGGTCAAAAATTGGGGTATGACATGTACCAATGAAGTTATCCTTGTGGGAAGGTCCTCTATGTGGAACACAACCTATATAAGGACGATATCGGATGAAGGGAAATCCCTACATGCTAGGGATGAAATATGTATAGATGGAAATCCAAGCCTTACAAGTTAGAGGGTGCGTGGAAACAAGCATGGAGTGACCGTTCAGGACAGTCACTAGATCTCATAGCCATCAAGAGGCCAATCGAACGCATGCTAATGAAGTTGTCCTTCGGGGAAGGACGCGTCGTTGTGAAAACACATGGATGTAAGAAAATCCCTAGGGAGTACGTAGGAGTAAGCACCGGGTGACCGTTCGAGACAGTCACTGGATCGCATGGTCATCGAGAGGCCAATCGACATACGTAAATAAGGATGTCCTTCGTACGAAGGAAATAGTTTTAGAAATATAATCCCTACAGGCTAGGGAATGCACAGACGCAGGCACGGGGTGACCGTTCATGACAGTCACTAAGTCTCATGGCCATCGAGAGGCCAATCAACGTGCATAAATAAAAGTGTCCTTCGTGCGAAGGATATGGTCTTAGAAATAGAGTCCCTGCAAGCCAGGGAACGCGTAGGAATACCTGCAAAAATTAGAATGCAAGGCATTCGCAGTATATAAATTGCACATATATAATAAGCACGTAAGCACATAAGCCCTAGGTTCATAGGTTCGACGTAACGGCTTAGGGTGCCTACCCTTCCCATTGGTATGTTCTAGAAGGTCTCATGGGGTCGTTCGTAGCCGCCGAGACTTTTCGTCTCTTTGGATTTTAGAACAACTCATTTTGTCCATGAGGTTCGAATTTTAGGGGTAGGTTCCCAGAGAGATCAACTAAATACCCAGTCCAGCCCTCAATAAGGTCGAGCCTCGTATCAGACCTTTCCGAATACTTAACCCACTCTGAGTGGAATTATAACAAGACTCGTAGGCGATGTAGTTCCCCTCTGGTCTTAATTATAATTCCCACGCTTAGGCTTAACAGCAATCACATATAAAACCCAACAGTGCAAATTATAACAATTAAGCATTTTATACAAATATGGCAAATAAACATTTAATGAAAATAAAAACAATAAATAAATACATAAAGAATTAAATATTTATTATTAAAAAAGATAAACCTTCCCCAAACCCTAAAAATGGCAGATTTGCCAAACCCTAAAACGTGCCAAACCTAAACTATTAACCATAAACCTAAACCCTCTCAAGCCTTTGGAGCATAATAATTCACCTATAGTGTTGTCCCCAGCAGAGTCGCCAGCTGTAGCAACCTGCCCTAAATTTGAAGGTTTAGAGTCGCCACCTATTCTGAAGGGCGAATAGGAAACCCTACGCAGTATAAAGATTCAGGGTAAGTTATTATAATCAGGTTGAGGGAAGGTGTTAGGCACCCTCAACCCTTTCCTAAGGTTGCATTATAGAATAAAGGTTTATGGCAATATTCATGAGGTTTATAGCTGATGAAATGAAAAGGGTAAAAATTGAGGTTTAAAATGAATTGAGATTATAGGGGGGAGACTCGCCTTGTTACCAAGTGCCTACGTATCTCCTTATGGAGAATCAGAGTCAACGTAGTTCGGGCACAGGGTTGTACGCCTTAGGATTGAATTCATGGTTTAAAATTGATTAAAGGCATTTTTAGTGGCCTATTCGCAGTTTTGACATTTGATTTGTAGATGAAAAGAGTTTTGAGGTTTGGCATACAACCCTGATTTGATGTGGCACCGTTAGATGCGGTGACCAATAGATTTGGTCAGTATAGCTAACGGATTATGGGGCATTGCTGATTACTCAGATCGATAGATTGATCGTCGCGGACAGCAAATTAAAATGTATTTTAAGTTTTATATATTTTTATCTCTCGTCTAATGCGACTAATAGATTTAGTCGGGTCAAGGAGAAAATTAATTAAGGGTTATTGTTTTTGCCAAAAGTGCAATGGGATTGGGCAAACTCTAATACATTGGTAGCCTTTCTAGGGTTTTTATGATTTATAACTAAGGTTAAATTAATAAATTAACTCGAATAATCGAGATAATCAAATAATCAAGGCACATTATAACCCTAGATAAATCCTAATTTTATTATCTAATCCTAATTTTAATATACTAATCTTAACTAAAATAAATTGATTAAATTAAATAAGAATTAATTCATATTTAATCTAAATAGATAAAAAGTAAAATACAAAAATATAATATATAAAACCTGGCTGGGATTGCATGTGACTATACTGGGTGTCTATGGTATGCACCCTTATCTTCCTGGGCGTTAGATCCAGACATGAATGAATCTGACGGTGCATGGGTAAGGGTGCGTGGTGGTCTCGCGCAAGAGCTGCATACGGGATCCCTTATCATACCAGCACTTGCAATTGTTAAAAAATAGGAGTCTTTAGTGAGACTCGAACACAGGTTATGTGTCTCACTAGCATGAACGCTTCGCCATCCCAGCTAGCTTCATTCGCTGTTGTTATCTTGGAGCAAAACCTATTTAACCAATCAAATGACGTAAACAAAATTTAAAAAAATATATATCAGCGCCTTTATTCTTCTCCTTCGTGCAATGTTTTCTGAAAAAGCATAGGGACCTTTGGCTACGGTTCCCTTTCATGGCTACATGTCTCCACCATTCAAATCTACAAATTAGTGTCAAAACATACCAAATAATAACTCGGATTAACCATATATAACATCCCGAACTCCATGGAACCATTAATTTAATCCAAAATTATCCATAACCGAAAATCCCAATTTCATAACTTGTGAAACCTAGCCATGGTGATTCACAAAACCTGCAAGAAAGCTCAAATCAAACGGTCCAGGGAGATTTTTAACAAGATTATAAACACGAACGAGTAGTCAAATTCGATTTATTGTGCGTGTATGCTTGGATTTCGGAAAGAAGAATTTTGAAGCAAAAAACGTGAATGTTAGTTGTGTTTGCGTGAATTCAGATTGATGGAGGTTATGCAGTCATGTCCAAAAAGCTTCTCGGAATCGTACTCAGCGCCTGGTTTGGATTAAATTGGCCTTCAAATTCTTCTCCTCCATCCCTTGGTTTCACGTTCTTTCTATCCCTCTGTTGGGGTTTTTTTTCGGCCAATCCCCTCCTTTCTTAGAAAACATTCCTTTTTATATTGGTTATTTAGGTTTTTTCCTAATGGGCCTATTGTCTAATTAATCATTTTAGCCCAAATAAATTACTAACCCACTAATTAATTGTATATTATATTTATAATAACAATAATAGTTGCAAATAATTATAATAATCTTAATAATAATATTATTAAAACCACTACTAATTAATAATAATAGCTAGCTATAACAATAAAATGATTAAACCAATTATTAATATAAATAATAAACCATGTGAATAATTTGTGAGAATGGACTAAAAACCTCAAAAAATGGAATAGATGGGCCAGATGACTGGGCCCAAACACCTTCTAACCTTAACCACATTTTAACTCAGGATATTTTATAAGAGGGCGGGTTTGACAATAGGAATGTCAAACCCCATGGCTCTTAATTCTAACCCTTGATGATTTAACAGACGTAGATTTAATCGGGCAAATTTTGGGGTATGACACGAAGCACACCAGAAACAGAAAAATTATGCGATTTTTGCACTTCTCACACCAACTCAAATCTGATTTTAACACAACAAAACTCATTCGAATAGCAAACTATCACATGTTATGAGTTCCTATCCATGTTTCTAATTATGGGTCATCCATACAACACATTGAACATGAACAAATCACAAAATCACATTGATTTCACATAAACTCTAACATTTAACAATTTTATGAAATTGAGGGATGATTATCTAGTATGCTATCATATATTGCATACATATAAGTTCAAGATAATGGGATTCTCCCCCTTACCTCAAGTTAAACTCCCTCCTCTTCAAGTTTCTACAAAATCCTTTCCTCTTCTCTTCTCTCTTCTACTCTTCTTTTTCTCAAAATGATAGTAACCTCTGAAACCCTATTTCCTTACTATCATCTCTTAATCATTTGGGCTTAACCCATAATTCCACCTAGTGTCATATTTCTACCACTTAGGCCCAATCAGTTATATCTCCCTAATGACTAAATTAACCCAAATAGCACAAATACACATATAATTAAATATTGTTAGACGCTGGCCTAAGGATCTAGAGGGGGGGTGAATAGATCTCACAGAGTTTATCGGAATTATTTCGAACTAAGGCGAAAGCGGTTCTGAATCGACTTGCGTCTATTCCGGACCGTTATTGCAAGGGTCGTATATGTGACAAAACCACAAGATAATTGAGATTAACGATGAAATGATATGTTATCGAATCAATATGTTTCACTATAGAAAATCGATTAACTTCTGATTTGATAAACTTTGATTTGCAATGCAGTAATAATGAAAGAAGCAAAAACACAAACACTTGGTGATAATGATCAAATTGATGGTGATTCAATGTGTGATGAATTGTGATGTTTATACAAGTTCTTAATTCACAATTTTAACACTCGAATCGTTGATCAATTTGCAATTATAACCAAATATGAACAGAACGTAAATTAAAAGATAAAAGCGACAAGAACACGATATTTGTTTAGGTAGTTCGTCGATCGTCCTCGCTACGACTACGTCTGCCCCCAATTCCAAACTGAAATTGGGAAATCTTCCATTAATGTTGAAAGCAGTTTATACAAAGAAGATAACAAAGCGATAAACAATAAACCAAATTTGTCGATCCTTTGAATCTTCTTCCCCCTTAATCTTGAGCCAGATCAAGGTCTTCCAAGAGCTTCACTTTGATCCCTTTCTGTAGTGTCTTGAATTGCTTGAACACTTGTTCTTCAATCTTCACACTCAGCTGGATCCTTGATGAAGCCTCTTGATAAAAACCCCCAAAATTCACCAATCTTGGAGGACAAAACCCTCATATTTTATTCACCAAAAACCCCACAAATCTTCACCCACTAGGAATCTTCAATTCCGTTCCATGGACGTTATCGATCTTGAACGCAAACCCTCAACGCAAAAATGATTGTGTGTAGTTGTGTTGGAGTTGTATCGATGATCGAAGATGAGAAGCCTTTGTGTATCTTTCAGTTGTTGGTGTTTTAAATAATTAACATGGAATGATATATATATAGTTGCTGGTATGTTGGAGCAGAGTGAACACATGATTTGAGAAGTTTTCAGCAGATAGGTCGACCTACCTTAGTGCTTAGGTCGACCTAACAGAAGTAAAATGAGCCAAGTTGAATTTGTTGCCAGTTGGGTCGACCCATTGGTAGGTTAGGTCGACCAAGAATCAGTTAATTCAGCTTTTTGGAGATTTCTTCAGATTAGGTCGACCTGTGGATGTGAGTGGGTCGACCTAACAGTGATATGAGAAAAGTTCTTCAGTTTAGGTCGACCTGGGAGAGTGGTTAGGTCGACCTACTTGTGGCATTTCTGAATCTTTCTTGTTTTCTTAGTTTTGAGTCGACCTAGATACAGAGCAGGTCGACCTGATTTGTCTTGAATAGCCAACCTAGCATTTCCTTGAGTTCTTTTGCTTAAGCCTTGTTGCTTGTTTGCTTGTGGATTTTGCCATGGATCAAAAACTTCTTTGTGAATGTGACCTTGTATTTACATTCTCCCCCTTTTTGATGATGGCAAACAATCAGTGACATCTCCAGCAAACAAGTAGTGATGACTCCCCCATACTCTTAGCACCCATAACTGAGCTCCCCCGTACTCTCAGCATAGCAAACAAGTAGTGATGGCTCCCCCATACTCTTAGCACCCATAACTGAGCTCCCCCGTACTCTCAGCATCTATCTCCCCCTTTGACAACATCAAAAAAAAAAGAAATACACGAGTAATAGAGGAAAGAGATAGCATAAAATAGATATGACAAGAACGTAGCATAATAGTTAACAGAAACAAGTAGAGGTGACATAATATCCAAAACAACTTTTAAAGTTACAACCAAGCACACATAATATTCAGACAAATTTAGAGGGAAACTAAACTAAGTACTTAGAAAGCTTTAGCAAATATTCATGACAATGATGGAATGAGATGTAATGATATGATAGAATGAAAAGAGATGCATCCTAACGCCTTCCTCGTCTTCCTCTTCCTCTTTGAAATGTTTGAGGGCGATCTTCTTCAACTTGTTCCAACAGATCAAGTACGGAGTGGTTTAGAGTATTGAAGCTTTGACTTATATTTGCATGACGGTTCAATGCAGTCTCCTCAAGCTGATTCTGTCTTAAGGTAGAGTTTGATGCAAATGTCTCAAAGTCGTTTTTGTGGTCTTGAACCAGGCTGTATAGTGATTGATATTGACGTTGTTGTTCGTCATATCGGTCTTGTTGAAGTTGTTGCATGTTCTGGAACTGAAGCTGCTGTGTGTCGAAGTGTTGTTGTTGTAGAAGTTGCATCTTTTCAAGCATGGAGATGATGTTGGACTGATCCGGCTGAGTTGAAGCAGGATGATTCCAAGGAATTTCCTCTTCTTGAGGTGGAACATATTGCTAATTCTGATCCGCATCATGAGTAACATCTTCCATTGTATGATCATCATCATTCAGTATGTCTTGGTCATTTCCTTCTTCTTCATTTCCTACAAAGTGCCCAAATTCTGTGGGATCGTCATAGTTGTATATGACTTTTCCGGTTCCTTTCTGAATGAGATAGTAAGTTTTCTTAACTGGATTCCAGTGATATCCCATGAGGGTTAAGGTTGTTTGGGAGAAGTCCTGATGCTGTTTCATGTGAATGTAGTTCAGTCCATCAAGTTTCATGCTGAAATGATTCACAATCGTTTGAATGATTGAGCCATAGCATAGAGAAGTAGTTTTCTGTTGAATTTCATGGAACTTGGCTGCGAGGAAATTTGGCCAGTGTACACGCGTCCTGTTTTGAAGCAGATACATTAACACGATTTCATTTCGCTCAATTCTTGAGAAACCTCCTGCTCGTGGTCTAATGACTCTTGATATGACCCAATTTAGGAGCCTAGGATCTCTCTTCAAGTGCCCTGCTGTGATTGTTTCATTTGGCCTGTCCAGGATGGATGGATTTTGAGAATTGATTTCATGTATCCCACATGATCATAGACCCCCGGGATTTCACCGTCTTCTATACGAAGTTCATCTCCCACAATTGTAAGACCAAAGATGCTTATCCAGGTCCTTTTGTCAACAACATGTGATCTCGACCCCATCTTGAATCGAAAATTGCAGTCGTCCTCCTTTTGAAACCCTGCATAGAATGCCCTAACAGTGTTCTCACAATACGGAGTGTCACATGACACCAACGGATGAATGTTTTGATGCTCAATCAGATTAACAACATCAAGGATGTGCATATGTTTGGCAACATGTGGGTTATAGATGTATTGCTTAACTATCTTTCTCTTACTTTGCCACTTTTCAAAATTTTCTTGACAATCAGGATGAACAAGAGCGACAGCATTTACCGGTCGAGATGATGAACCAGATGCAATCTCCTTTCCCTTTCGCGATTTTGGAGGCATTTTTGCTGATGATTTGTGTGAGAGGGATGATTTTTGACAATCTTTGAACTTGAGGAATTAGGGTTGGCCGTACACAATGATATGAGAATGAGTGGGAATGAAAAGAGGAAAGATTAGTTATGTATGGGGATGGGTCGGGTCGACCAACAGACCTAATTTTGGGAATTTTTACAGCAGTGGGTCGACCTAAATGAGGGCTGGGTCGACCTAGCAGAAGTACCAAAAAAAAATTTCAAATTAGGTCGACCTAAAGGAGGGGTAGGTCGACGTAACTTAGTGTTTTTGTTTTCTGCGGAAAAATAACTTTTGTAGGTCTACTCAGATGCAAAGTAGGTCGACCTAGATTGCTTCAATTGTTTGATGTGCCATGGTGATGTGCATATGTGATGGATTTATGCTTAGTTACTAGCTTGTATTCCCAAAAACATGATATGTTATGACTGATGATGAAGGACATACATATGTAAGTGAGAAAAGCGAATAATCATACATGGAGTCACTATAAACATGTTAATTGATAGCATATTATAGTATCAATAAAATTTTTGGAAGTGAACAATAAACATGTTACCGCTTTCTCAATGAGTAGGTGTCTTGTCATCATTGTGTGGAATCCTCTTGTCAGTGTGCCACACTCCTAGATTTGATGATGAATTGTCTTGATAGAATGTTTCATGACTTGGTTGCTTGATTTTTGCAAAAAACTCATCTAGTATCGATTACTTGATGTTCTCCCGGATGCAGGACAGGGTCCCAAACATTATTCTGCTTAGAATAGGTTTAAATTTCCTTGTAATGCAATTTGCCAACTGCTCATCAAGTAATGCGTCCTTTGCGTTTTTCGAGTTAACTTGTATTGGTGATGTATCATATATATTAGCGGTGGCCAGGTCACCTACATTTCCTTTGCCAAGTATAGTTCTTCGATTGTTGTCTTCATAGATGACATACCAAAAGTGATATGTCTCCCTTTACGTGTCTTGAGCATCAGCTATCAAGGGACCACCACCTTTCGGCAATGTCAAGACACTTTTCCTGCAAAATTAATTTAGAATGGAAGGTCCCCAATCTTCATTGGGTCCTTGATAGTGAGTACATAAATTGTTGCACTTTGGCAACCATTGAAACACTCCTTTAGGAACCAAAATCCTCCTAAATTTGCATTTTTCAATGGTATGACCTTTTTTGCAACAATAGTGACAAGTAATATGATTAGAATATGTTGTTTTTCTAGTTGATACTTTTGGTACAAAAGTGTATTTACTATATAAAGGAGTATACGATCTTTTGAACTTATTCGGATCAGCCGCAAACGTCACTTTTGGTTGTAGAGCCTTGTCTAATTTAGCTTTTAGATCTCTTACTTCTTTTTGCCAAATATGACATGTCTCACAACCAAACCATGATGTAGGATCTATCTCAACTTTATCCTTTTGAATATCTAGCATAGATTGTTTTAAAGCTTCCATGTCCTTTTCGATCTTCTCAACTTTTGATTCAAGATATGAAAAAAATTTCTTATTTGAGGCCAAAAGTTTGAAAGCTTCAATTGCATCTCTATGTAGTTCTTCAAAAGCTAATTTTAATTGAGCATGAGATACCTTATCTACAAGTTCAGGTTTAAGATGACTTACACGTCTCTTTTTCTTGTGTTGATGAGCCGTAAGACATACGTTTGCCGATTCTTCTTCATCGCTTGATGAGTCTTCACTTGAGGAATCACTTTCCCATGCTATATAAGCTTTTCTAGACTTGTTGTGACTTTTTCTTTGATTCTTGTTTTTCTCCTTCTTGGGATATGGACAATCCGGTTTGTAATGACCATCTTTGCCGCAATTGAAACAAGGACCTTTGGTTTTTCCATTGTTATTCTCATCTTGTTTGAACTTGTCGAATTGCTTCTTATGATTAATCAAGCTTTTGCCAGAGTGTTTTGCTCTATTTTTCTTTATGTACTTGTTGTATCTTTGCACAAACAGTCTCATTTCCTCATCATCGGAGTCTTCATCATCACTTGTATCACTATCCTCTAGCTCTTGTCTTGAGGTCTTGGAGCTTGAAGCTTTTAGAGCTATTGACTTCTTCTCTACCTCTTTCTCCATGTCCTTCTCTTTCTTTGCCCTTTTCTCATGCATGTCAAGGCATTTAAGGTGTTGTTCATGTTCCTCTAGTTTACCAAAGAGAGTGGTAATGTCTAAAGTGTTTAGATCATTCGCTTCCTTTATTGCTGTAACCTTGGGTTGCCATTCCCTGTTCAAACATCTTAAGATTTTGTTAGTAGCAACTGCATTGGAAACAGGTCTATCAAGAGAATTTAAATGATTTTTCAAGTGAACGAATCTCTTCTGCATGTTTTCGATGGATTCACCATCTTCCATGTGGAAGAGTTCGAACTCTTGAGTTAACGTATTGATTCTAGCTAGTTTGACATCATCCGTTCCCTCGTGGGCAACTTGCAATGTGTCCCACATAGCTTTAGCGGATCTACAATGGGAAACGCGATAGTATTCATCAACTCCTAGATCTGAGATTAGAATGTTTCTCGCTTTCCAATCGTATCCATATCTCTTTTCATCTTCAGCATCCCAAGTATTTTCTGGTTTTGGAACAACTGCACCAGCTGCATTTGTCATGGTGAATTGAAAGGGACCATTGACAATAGCTGTCCAGATGTTCCTGTCAATTGCATTGATGTGGACACACATACAATCCTTCTAATAGCCAAAGTTTTCACCGTTGAAAACTGGAGCTCTATTGTGAGCCCCTTTAGGTCCGGAAGCCATCTTTCCAATAAGTGTTTCACGTAGCACGGAATAAACCAGAGCTCTGATACCACTTGTTAGACGCTGGCCTAAGGATCTAGAGGGGGGGTGAATAGATCTCACAGAGTTTATCGGAATTATTTCGAACTAAGGCGAAAGCAGTTCTGAATCGACTTGCGTCTATTCCGGACCGTTATTGCAAGGGTCGTATATGTGACAAAACCACAAGATAATTGAGATTAACGATGAAATGATATGTTATCGAATCAATATGTTTCACTATAGAAAATCGATTAACTTCTGATTTGATAAACTTTGATTTGCAATGCAGTAATAATGAAAGAAGCAAAAACACAAACACTTGGTGATAATGATCAAATTGATGGCGATTCAATGTGTGATGAATTGTGATGTTTATACAAGTTCTTAATTCACAATTTTAACACTCGAATCGTTGATCAATTTGCAATTATAACCAAATATGAACAGAACGTAAATGAAAAGATAAAAGCGACAAGAACACGATATTTGTTTAGGCAGTTCGTCGATCGTCCTCGCTACGACTACGTCTGCCCCCAATTCCAAACTGAAATTGGGAAATCTTCCATTAATGTTGAAAGCAGTTTATACAAAGAAGATAACAAAGCAATAAACAATAAACCAAATTTGTCGATCCTTTCAATCTTCTTCCCCCTTAATCTTGAGCCAGATCAAGGTCTTCCAAGAGCTTCACTTTGATCCCTTTCTGCAGTGTCTTGAATTGCTTGAACACTTGTTCTTCAATCTTCACACTCAGCTGGATCCTTGATGAAGCCTCTTGATAAAAACCCCCAAAATTCACCAATCTTGGAGGACAAAACCCTCAGATTTTATTCACCAAAAACCCCACAAATCTTCACCCACTAGGAATCTTCAATTCCGTTCCATGGACGTTATCGATCTTGAACGCAAACCCTCAACGCAAAAATGATTGTGTGTAGTTGTGTTGGAGTTGTGTCGATGATCGAAGATGAGAAGCCTTTGTGTATCTTTCAGTTGTTGGTGTTTTAAATAATTAACATGGAATGATATATATATAGTTGCTGGTATGTTGGAGCAGAGTGAACACATGATTTGGGAAGTTTTCAGCAGATAGGTTGACCCACCTTAGTGCTTAGGTCGACCTAACAGAAGTAAAATGAGCCAAGTTGAATTTGTTGCCAGTTGGGTCGACCCATTGGTAGGTTAGGTCGACCAAGAATAAGTTAATTCAGCTTTTTGGAGATTTCATCAGATTAGGTCGACCTGTGGATGTGAGTGGGTCGACCTTACAGTGATATGAGAAAAGTTCTTCAGTTTAGGTCGACCTGGGAGAGTGGTTAGGTCGACCTACTTGTGGCATTTCTGAATCTTTCTTGTTTTCTTAGTTTTGAGTCGACCTAGATACAGAGCAGGTCGACCTGATTTGTCTTGAATAACCAACCTAGCATTTCCTTGAGTTCTTTTGCTTAAGCCTTGTTGCTTGTTTGCTTGTGGAGTTTGCCATGGATCAAAAACTTCTTTGTGAATGTGACCTTGTATTTACAAATATTCAAATAATCATTATACCACATAATAATTAATTAAAATAAATAATTAATAAAAACACCAAATTAACTAATTAATAAAATAGCTAATAAAATTGGGATGTTACAACTCTCCCCACTTAAAAGATTTTCATCCTCGAAAAATACCTCAAACGAACAATTCCGGATACGATTCCTTCATCTTATCCTTGAGTTCCCATGTAATGTTGCCATCGGCCACTCCTCACCAAATTACTTTCATCAAAGACATTTCCTTGCCACGAAGATTCTTCACCTCTCGATCTTCAATTTGCATAGGTGATGTATCAACAGTCCAGTTATCCCTTACTTGGACATCATCTAATTGAACCACGTGCGATGGATCCGCAATTTACCTCCTCAATTGAGACACATGGAACACATCATGAAGATTAGCAAGTGACAGCGGCAGTGCAATCTGATATGCCACTTCACCTACTGTCTCGGAAATCTAATATGGACCAATGAAACGCGGCGTCAACTTACGCGATTTCAAAGCTCTACCAACACCTGTTACCGACGTAACCCGAAGAAACACATGTTCATCCTTCTCGAACAAAAGTGCTTTCCTCCTCTTATCATGGTAACTCTTATGACGACTCTGAGAAGCCTTCATCTTCTCTTGAATCAACTTAATCTTTTCCGTAGTCTATTGAACTGACTCGGGTCCAACCTGAGCACTCTCTCCAGATTCATACCAACACAAAGGAGTTCTACACATTCTACCATACAGGGCTTCAAAAGGTGCGATTCCAATACTCGAATGGAAACTGTTGTTATAAGTAAACTCAATCAAAGGCAAGAAACTATCCCAAGCTCCTCCTTGTTCCAAAACACAAGACCTAAAAAGATCTTCAAGCGACTGAATCGTCCTCTCCGTTTGACCATCAGTTTGCGGATGATACGCCGAACTCAAACGCAACTTAGTACCCAAAGCACTTTGCAAACCTTCCCAAAATCTTGAAGTAAACCTCGGATCTCTATCCGAAATAATACTCGACGGAATACCATGCAAGAAAACAATCCTCTTGATGTATAGCTTCGCAAGCCTCTCCATCGTATAATCCATCCTCATCGGAATAAAATGAGCAGATTTCGTCAGTCTATCCATAATGACCCAAATCGCTTCATAATTACTCGACGTTCTTGGCAAACCCGAAACAAAATCCATAGAAATTCTATCCCACTTCCACTCGGGAATAGATAACAGATGCATCAAACCAGACGGCTTTTGATGTTCAATCTTTGACTTCAAACAAGTCAAGCATGAATACACAAACTCCGATATATCCTTCTTCATACCTTGCCACTAAAATAGTTTCCTCAAATCTTGATACATCTTAGTAGCTCCAGGATGAATACTCAAACCACTTCGATGTCCTTCCTCAAGAATCCTTCTTCTCAGATCCGCAACATCAGGAATAGAAACTCTATCACAACATCTTATGATACCATTTTCATCAACCCGAAAATCATCACCTTTTCCTTGATTAATCAATATCATAATGTCAACCAATTTCAAATCTGATTTCTGACCTTCTCACATCTCATCAAGAATATCACAAGTAAGCTTCAACATACCAAGCTTAGCACACGAAGAAGTCACTTCACAAACCAAACTCAAATCTCGAAATTGTTCCAACAATTCCATCTCTTAAATCATTAACATCGACATATGCAATGATTTCCTACTCAATACATCGGCTACAACATTTGCCTTTCCAGGATGGTAGTTCAAACTAAAATTATAATCTTTCAAGAATTCCTACCATCTTCTTTGCCTCATATTCAACTCTTTTTGATCAAACAAATACTTCAAACTCTTGTGATCACTTTACACATCGAATCTTGATCCAAATAAATAATGCCTCCAAATTTCAAAACAAACACAACGACAGCTAACTCTAAATCATACGTCGGGTAATTCCTCTCGTCAACTTTAAGTTGCCTAGAAGCATAATCTACCACTTTTCCTTTCTGCATCAACACACCTCCCAAACCCATCAAAAAAGCATCACAATACACAACAAACGGTTCTAACAGATCCGGCAAAATCAAAATAGGAGCCATAGTCAGCCTCCTCTTAAGCTCTTGAAAACTCGCTTCACATTGCAAAGTCCAAATAAAAGCTTGACCTTTCCTAGTCAATTGTGTCAATGGAAAAGATAAATTAGAAAATCCCTCAATGAACTTCCTATAATAACCAGCCAAACCAAGAAAACTTCTAATCTCAGAAACAGACTTAGGAGCTTCCCATTGACATACAGCCTCAATCTTCGAAGGATCAACAAAAATACCTCCACTTGAAATCACATGCCCAAGAAAATTCACTTACTTCAATCAAAACTCACACTTAGAAAGCTTAGAAAATATTTTCTTCTCTTTTTACACCGATAACACAATCCTCAAATGCTCAGCATGATCATTTTCACTCTTGGAATAGATCAAAATATCATCGATGAACACAACCACAAACTTATCAAGATAATCATGAAAGATCCTATTCATATACTATAACACCCCAAATCTACCCAACGAATATTTAATAAAATTAGAGTGCAGAAATTCAACATACAATTGGGATGTCACATTCAACGTAAAACAACAAACAACTTAATCACATATATCATAGATACATAGCACATAACTCGGATGAACCGATAAAACCTGTTTACTCTTTTAAAAAAATAAAACAACTTTTATTATTAATAATAATATCAATTATTCAACTTCACTTCGCATAATATTTTTTTAAAACTAAAACAACTTCACCAACATCATATTACTTCATAAATTCCACTTTAAAGTTAACAACTTATAGTTATAACAACAATTAAAAGACAATCGTTCATCCCCCGAGTGCTACGTATCAGAGCAAGACCCAACTTGAACTAACAGTAACTAAAGACTTCATAAAAATACTTCGACTTCCACAACTATTCTTGAGTACCTGTCCATTTCCCATGGAAGGGAAACATCATTCAGAAGGGTGAGATATCCAACAATATAAACAAGCGTATGATAAATAATATATTAAGATTAGATCATACAATTTCACCACTTCATACTTATTCAAACAACAGTTATAATAACAAATAGAAACAACGGTTATGATGATTATTTACCAATAACAAGTATAATAACAATTATCAGCAACAAGTATAACAAAAACAACTTATAACAACAACAACAACAACGTAATAACAACAACTTCAAATGCGACTCAATTGTGCAAATGCATGTGGTACCATTGGAGCAGAACTCCCAACTTAAACATATGCCAGGTTATCGAGGCATTTCAACTTAAACAGGTGCCATCAAGGCCAACTTAAACAGGTGCCGTCAAGGCCAACTTAAACATTTTGCTAATCCAGGCCAACGTAATATGCAAATGTATGCATGCAACAATAACAACAACTACAACGTCACAACACAATAATGCAACAACCGCAAACAACTTAATCAACCTTGGTCATAAGACCTGCAACTTAATCAACGCATCATCAATAACTTAAACAACATTGGTCATAAGACCTGCAACTTAATCAACGTATCAACAACAATAACCTGAACAACAGCAACGAAAACAACAACTTAAACATGCATCAATTGCATCAACTTAATCATTACAAAACAGCCCCTAAACATCTAGGTACTAATTCTTCAATTTATTAATTAATCTACTACCAACCATTCTTATCATTCTAATTCCAATTCTACTATTCGTTAATTCTATTATTAATTCCAATTATGCTACTAATTCAGCCTGCTACATATATCATCATTATTACTACTGATATTTCTTCTTCACACCATTTCCATCTTTATACAACTTAATCCATTAACTATGTATCTCATCACTAAGAATCATCACTATAATTTCTACTAATTAAATTAATCAATTCCAACGGTATAATATTCTAATTAATTTAAACCAATTTCTTCACTAATAATAATTATAATTCTTCTCAAGTTAATCCTACTAAGGCTTGATCCCAACAACCAACATAAAACATCAACAGCCAGAAATCAAAACATATTTCTAAAACTAGTATAGCACGCACCGCGAACACCACAGAAACCTTCAGTTCGCGCCGTGTCCAAACCTTGGCGCTTACCTACGCTGACAGCATCTTCCAACAAAATTAAAACTCAATTTTCTTCCTTCGATTCCAGTACAATTCAATTTCGACCATCACAAGAACATAGCAATATTATAGTTATACTCCACCAGCATCTAGCAATTTTCTACAACTAATTCCTCAATAATAATAATTATAAACCCTAGGTTAATTTCCCACAATCATTGATTGAACTTTTATAACTTTATTCACAGACGTCAATCAATTTCAACATTCAACAATACAATCACAACACACAAAATAGAGGCAATCATACAACCATAACCCCCACATATCATTCATCATAATCCCGTTTATAGAGCTAGAACCCCACCCTTACCTTGGATATGAGATTGCTCTACTCTCCCGGTTGCCATAGCTTATGCCGCCGCTTCCAACTTTTCTCCGAAAATCTTTTCTAACAACATGCAGAGATGCACCAAAAACCTGTTCGGAAATCGCTTTGTCAGACGAACTTAAAATCATCAAAACGCAAATCGCTCCGGTCAGAAGTTACCTCTACGAGTCTGGAATGTTGTGTCCCAGAACCGCGACGATCCAACAGTTGATTAAGGAGAAACGTCCGTTTTGCTAAGGTGTCTCTGCAGAAACTTGCTGCGAAAATTGGATTTCCTCTAGCTTTTCTCTTCCGCCATGGCTCTCTTCTTCACCTCTCCTCCAAACCCTATTCCTCTTTGTGTTATGATAGCTATTCCTCCTTCCAATTCTAAATTCAACATAGTAAGGTTATTTTATTTAATCACTTAAATAACTTAATTGGGCCTAAGTGACATACCCCCTCCTTACTTCACAACAACTCAAATTAAACCCAAAGTTATTTTTAAGCTCATTAATAAAATAACACTTCAACTTTATTTCACCAAATTAATTCGATTAATTACCATACCAACTTAATAAAATAATTTCGACTTCATCGATAAAATTCGAATTAAATACAAATAGTCCAATATTAATAATAATATTATTTCTACTATTATTTCTTCAACGAAATCAACTTTATTAATTCTCCGACTAACCGAATAAAATCCAACTTTAACTTAATAATCCAAATACGCTTTCCAAAATAATACCGACAATTCCGATTGATCCACGAACTTCAATTAAATCCAATGATTAAATTCTTAAGTAATTTAATTAACTAATTAATTAAATTCGGGGCGTTACATATACTCCATGAATACACCAGGTGCATTAGTCAAACTAAAAGGCATAACAGAATACTCATAGTGTCCATACCTTATTCTGAAAGCAGTCTTCTGAATATCCCCCGCCATCACACGAATCTGATGATACCGAGACCTCAAATCAATCTTACTGAATACACGAGCACCCACCAATTGATCCATCAAATCATCAATCATCGGAAGTGGATACTTGTTCTTAATCGTCACCTTGTTCACTTGTCTATAATCAAGACAAGGTCTCATAGAACCTTCCTTCTTCTTAACCAACAACACAGGCGCACCCCACGGTGACACACTCGGATGAATAAACTTCTTCTCAAGCAAATCCTCAAGTTTACTCTTCAACTCTTTCAACTCAGAAGCTGACATCTGATATGAAGCCATTGATACAGGACTAGTTCCAGGAACTAAATCGATCGAAAACTTAACTTCACGTTCTGGCAGTAAATCACTTACATCATCAGGAAATACCTCGGCAAAGTCGTGAACTATTGGCGACTCTTCAATTGTTCTCTTCTCATGAACGTCTAAGTTTGCCAACAACATAAACACCGTCGCACCATCTTGCATTGATTCACCTACTTTCTTAGCAGACAAAAACACATCTTCCGTAACACCAATTTCAGGAAAGATAATCGTCTTCTCAAAACAGTTGATATACACACGATTAAACTCCAACCAGTTCATACCCAAAATTACATTGAGTTGCTCTAACACAAGACAAACTAAATCAAAAGACAATTCAAACACACAAAATAAGTAGACACAAAACCCATAGCAGGTGTATCAATAGCCATACTTCTACGCATATCAGATAACACAAGATTCAATCTCATAGCACAATCCAAAGAAATGAAAGAATGCGTTGCACCGGTATCAATAATAGCAATCAAATGTTTACCATTAATAAAGCACATACCTTGGATTAGCCTATCATCAGCAGTGGTCTCAGCACCAAACAATGCAAACACTTTTCCTTTTGCTTGCTCCTTCTTTGGTTTGTCACACTTGGTACTAATGTGCCCTTGCCCACCACAATTGTAGCAAGTCCCACTCGAACCGCTCCTACAATCCACAGCTTTGTGACCCGGCTTGTCACACTTGAAACATCTTCCAGAATTCTTGTTGCATTCATTAGCACGATGTCCTTCGACACCACACTTGAAGCACTTAACCGGAGCACTAGTTCCTCCCCCACTTGGCTTCCTGCCGTAACTTTATTTCTTCTTCTTATCATCATACAGTTTCTCACGGTATTGACCTTTTCCTTTTCCATCATTTGAAGCCTTGTAGTGAGAAGCACTCTCTCTTCTATCCTCATCATAAATCCGACTCTAGTTAACCAACTCCGCAAAACGAGTAATATGTAGGTAACCAATAGCCTTCTTAATGTCATGCTCAAACCGTTAATAAAATTCAAACACTTAGACCTTTCAGCATTCATAATGTTATAATGGGGACAATACTTGATCAACTCTTGGAATTTTGCAGCAGACTCCGCCACAGTTCCATTCCCTTGCTTCAACTCAAGAAACTCCACCTTTTTCTTTCCACAGACATCTTCTGGAAAATAGTTCTCCAAGAATGCATCGCGAAAAAGATCCCAACTAATCTGAATACCCTCTTCTTCCTTCTCGAGCATGTGAGTACCAAATTGCTCCTTCTGCACATCAGTACAATTCATAACCCGAAAGATCTTCTCAATCGCCTTCAACCGAGCTTGCGCCTTATTAGGTTCATGCTCTCCCTCAAAGATAGGCGGATTGCTCCTCTGGAATTTCCCCAAAGCATGAAACTCATCATCATCACCATTCTGATTACCAGCATTCACTTGAGGAATCTGACCAAGAGAACCAGCCAACATCCTCAATGCATCAACAATGGCATCATCGTTCCTTCCAGCAACCATTGTCCTAAGACAACCAACAACCAAAATAGACAAACAGTATTGATCGTGTCAGATACACAAATCTAATACAATGGGAATAAAAAACATTAATAACCTTGACCAACTGATCGACCATGCTCTAATACCACTAATGTAACACCCCTTTTCTAAAATCCAAAATTATTACAAATATTCACAGAGCATAATAAAATGCATAAACAAAAAGGGTGTCACATGTTATTTTCACCGCAATGAAAACCCAAAAACAAACATACAAACATCCAAACATGCACCTGATCATTTCATAACACAATCTGAAACTTCAAGTTTCATTAATATGCATATCGCATGCGGAAGAATAATTATAATCAAACAATTTCAATGAATATATCCCATACTATATTCATCTACCAATTCAAAATAACATAATCAAACTATGTTATATGAAATCCAACAATAAGGCAACATAGCCTTCAACAAACATATCCAAATTATCATACCAAATATGAACAAGATAACAATATCCCAACATTAAAAACATGAGTTCAAATAAACCCCCAAGTGTTACATGACCAGAGCATTTGAATCTCTACCTAATCAAAAGATAAACCAAAAGCTCCTCGGCTAAATCCTCGGAAAAGCTCACTACTCGTCGGAACCTACACTATGTCACAATGAATATCATTCAAACAGAAGGGTGAGAATACGCATCATAATGAATATATATATATATATATATATATATATATATATATATATATATATATATATATATATATATATATATATAATATGTACAATGAACATAGCATACAATAGCATTATCATTCATCATACTTCATAATTTAATAAGTTCCACAATTATCGCACATTCAACACAATTCTTAATATTCACACAAAGCAATCAAATCAATTAAAAAACAATCACTAGCACACAATGTGATGTAATAAATGTGACTCAATGCATGTGGTACCATTGTGAGTATCAAGCTCACTGCTTCCGATTAGAAATAACCAGAGCCACGCTTCCGATCCAGACAAGACCAAAGCCCTCAAAATATGAACTTATAGTTCACCGCTTCTGAATCCACAAAAGGGAACAAAACCGCTCATGTTTCCACACAAGGATCAAAGTTAACCGGAGTTCTAACTCCCCATGAATGCATGTACAACTATCACAACACATATGCTATTAAGATTATCATACAATCTTAACATACTGCATACCACAATAATTCACACAATGAATTATCCACCAATTGTACATAACACACATATAAAATACCAATCACAATAATTCACAACAACTAGAATATATTCAATCACACTCATCATGAATATCATATCACATATCATGCCAACAATTGTCATTCACTATTTACCAATTCGTGGCACACATAAAGATAATTACATGGTTTTCAAACAACAACACCATAACTAATTCAAAAAGTGCTAACCAATCCTATCATATCATATAGAATATCAAATTAGCTTCCTAATGCTTTGAACGACACATAAAACAGAGTTACAGATCAAAAGTTATGCACATTTGAATTTTCACAAAACAGGGCATTTTCGCCCGGCGAAAGCTTTCGCTCGCCCGGCGCTCTGTGATAGAAAGGTGGTCACTTTTTTTCCCTTCTTTCCCGCTACACTCGCCCACAGAATATGACAAAACGCGCACTCACCCGGCGAAGCAATAGGCTCGCCCGACGAAGCACACTAGAAACAGAAAAACTGTGCGATTTCAGCACTTCTCACACCAACTCAAATCCGATTTTAACACAATCAAACTCATTCTAGCAGCAAATTATCACACGTTATGAGTTCCTGTCCATGTTTCTAATTATGGGTCATCCATAAAACACATTGAATATCAACAAATCACAAAATCACATTGATTTCACATAAACCCTAATATTTAACTATTTTATGAAATTGAGGGATGATTATCTAGTATACTATCAAACATTGCATACATTGCATACATATAAGTTCAAGATAATGGTATTCTCCCCCTTACATCAAGTTAAACTCCTTCCTCTTCAAGTTTCTACAAAATCCTCTCCTCTTCTCTTCTCTCTTCTACTCTTCTTTTTCTCAAAATGATAGTAACCTCTAAAACCTTATTTCCCTACTATCCTCTCTTAATCAATTGGGCTTAACCCATAATTCCACCTAGTGTCTTATTTCTACCACTTAGCCCCAATCATTGTATCTCCCTAATGACTAAATTAACCCAAATAGCACAAATACACATATAACTAAATATTCAAATAATCATTATACCACATAATTATTAATTAAAATAAATAATTAATCAAAACACCAAATGAACT